>NC_041223.1:28840943-28892732 GCF_002837175.3 Physeter macrocephalus | reverse complement strand
GAGGCCCGCATACCACAAAAAAAAAAAAAAAAAAAAAAAAAAAAAAATGCCAATTAAATTAGACATTACTAATTACGGGAAACATGCGAAACACAAATACAAATATTTAGGCTAATTTAATATCATGCTTGTATTTATGATATGCTTTATTTTGGGGGGCCTTTCTCTCACTTAGTTTCTCATATAAAGAACCCCAAGTCAGCAGCTTCTGTGCATTAAGCATATGTTTTACTATGAAAAGTAGTGTGCTAAAATGTTTGAAAAGGAACATGGAAGCTGTGCCACCAAATTCTAACCATGAATTTCCTTTAGAACCCTTTAATCTTAAATTAGATGAAGCAAGCCTTTACAGATGCTTTTCATAGTGTCTTCTTCAGAATTTTTATTAATTTAAAGAACATTAAATGTCTAATCATGATTTGGGGTATACACAAAAAGATACCAAATGCAACAGAACATTTTAAAACATCCTGAAACATCACCATTCTGTATGCTGGAGGGCATATTGCAGAATTACAGTGAATTCCTGGGATCATGATTTCACTGTAACACTTTTTATCCTAACAATGGTATTTAAGCAGACAATCTGTTCAAGACTTCTGCTTGCCCAATTATTTACACTCTAAGTCTAATGTAAGCCTGACACATTTATTTCTGTGAACAGCAAGTATTTTGCTATAGAAAGAAGGTGTTTGTAAGCATTGCCACATGGTTCTAGGGATGTCTGAGTACAGTAAGAAAGTCATTTTTTTAAATTAGAAAACAAAGGCAATGTATAGACTAGAAGGAAGCAGTGTTGATTTTTGCTGTTTAAAAATGTTTTAGGAATTTTTACATTGCTTTTAACTTAAGACACAGAAGATGTATAGCATAAAAAGTCATTCATTTTTTACATAATAAAAACTTTCTGCCTGAGGTTGAAAGTGTACCTCAACCCATAGGCATACACACGTGCATGCACACACACACACACACACACACACACACACAGCCCCTCAGCAAAGGTCAACAGATTTACTAGTTAAAGGCATTTAAGGAAATCTCTGACTAATTCCTAACTGATCACTAAGCTACCTGAGCAGAGACTTTAGTGGCCATACCCAACAAAACATATAGACCTTATAGAATTAGTTTGGAAAGTCACTAAATAAACAGACAGCAATAGCAAAAACAACAAATCCTTGTATTTCTAGATTTCCAGGGTGGCCTTGTTATATTACTTTAAATGTCCAATTTTCAACATAAAAATTACAATACACACAAAGAAACAGGAAAGTATGGCTATTACAGGAAAAAGGTAGTAAATAAAAACTGTCCTGAAGAAACACAGACTTCCGATTGCCTAGACAAAGACTTAGATCAGCTATTACATATATGTTTAAAGAACTAAAGGAACCCATACTAAAGAATTACAGAAGAGTATGAGAATGATGTTTCATCAAACAAAGAATATCAACAAAGAAGTAGAAATTATAATATATAAACCAAATAAAAGTTCTGGAGTTGATAATTACAATAACTGAAATAAAAATTTCACCAGAAGGGCTCAATATCAAATTAGAACTGACAGAAGAAAGAATCAATGAACTTGAAGATAAACAGATTGAGATTATCCAGACTAAAGAGCAGAGAAGTTGAGAGAATGAAAACAAAATAAACAGAAACTTAGAGACCTGTGTGACAACATCAATTGTACCAAGATAAATATAGTGGAAGTCCCAGAAGGAAAGGGGACAGAGAAAGGAGCAGGAGGAATATTTGAACAAATAATTGTTAAAAACTTTCCAAATTTGATGAAAAACATTAATCTGCACATTTGAAAAACTCAGTAGATCCCAAATGTGATAAACTCAAAGAGATCAAGACCTAGACAAATCATTACCAAACTGTAGGAAAACAAAGATAAAGAATCTTGAAAAACCAAGAAAAATGTGACTCAACATGTACAAAGGATCCTCAGTAATTATAACAATCTGACCTCTAATCAGAATCTAATAAGGCCAGAAGGCAGTGTGATAACATATTCAAACACTGAAAGAAAAAGACAGTCAAGAATTTTATGTCCAGCCAGAAATGAAGAGGGGGAACTTCCCTGGTGGTCCAGTGGGTATGACTCCATGATCCCAATACAGGGGGCCTGGTTCAATCCCTGGTCGGGAAACTAGATCTGGCATACATGCGGCAACTAAGAGTTCACATGCCACAAATAAGAGCCTACATGCCACCACTAAAAGATCCCGCATGCCACAACTAAAAGATCCTGCATGCCTCAACAAAGATCCCATGTGCTGCAACTAAGACCCAGCGCAGCCAAAATAAATAAATAAATAAACAAAATTTTTTTAATGAAGAGGGAATTAAGACATTAAAAAGTAAACAAAATAAAAAAATATTAAATGTAGGCCTTCAAGCTGAAATGAAAGAACACTAGATAATAATCTGAATCCATGTGAAGCAGTAAAAACACCACTAATGAAAAATATACAGGTCAATATAAAAGACTACATACATGCATTTTTTTGGTAATTCTTTTCTTCTCCTATTTGATTTAAAAGACAATTGTATAAACAACAATCATATGACTGTATCGATGGGCTTATAACCTATAAAGATGTAATTAGTATGACAACACTAACACAATGGAGAGGGAGGAAGCAGAGCAATATTGGAGCAAAATGTTTGCATACTATTGAAATTGTCACTCAATACAAATAGATGGTCTTAAAACTTACATGTTAACAATAACCCCAAGGAAACCACTAAAGAAATAACAAATATTTATATATACGTATGTATATATACACAACAAGGGAATTAAAATCTTAACATAAGACTATACCAATTTAACATAAAGGCAGGTAATTATTATCAAATTTCATTCAACTCTTTGGCTTAATGTGGTAAAATTAAACCACTGAGTTCTTATTTGTCAAGATGACCATAAAATTTTTCATGGAAATCAAAGCAGTTTTGAGAGTAACACAGGACATTGTTAATAATTATGTCAGGACAAAAGGCATAAATAGGAAATGTCTCTGGTTAACCAGTATGTAAGATCACCCTACTTCCCTACTTTTAAGAGAAATGTTTAGGTATTTTGAACAATCAGTTTAATTATACTGTATCAAAAATTGTTTTGGCTACTAACTCCTAGGGCAAATTGGGCACTATGTTTTAACATTCTGGTAATCTGGTTATGAAAAATTACTTTTAATGATTTAAATATGCCGCTACCACCAAGTAAATATTTTGCTCGGGATTGTGTTGGTTCTATAGATCAATCTGAGGAAAATTGTTTTGTAAGTTTTCATTGTACAGGTCTTGCAATATATATTGTTAAACTTACCCCTAAGTATTTAGTGCTTTTTATGCTATTGTAATCTGTATGTTTTCAACTTGTTTACTGCTATTGTAGAATTGATTTTTGTATATTGACCTTGTATTCTGCAACCTTGATAAATTCACTTATTAGTTCTAGTAATTTTTTATAGATTCATTTTACCCTGTCATAAGGCTAAAATTTTAAATTATTGACATTAATGCTTGCTACTGGTAGGGATATCGGAAAATGGTATTTGAAAAAGCAAATATTAACAGCTTTTTGGACAGCATTTTGATAGCATCTATTAAAATTTAAATTAAAATATACATATATTTTTAGCTCAGCAATCTCACTGCCAGGAATCTTTTTCATAACGTGTATAAGGATATATGTACAAAGATGTTGATTGCAGCTCTCATTTGTAATGACACGAAATTAAGTGGATGTAACCAATAGGTGAGTGGTTATGTAGTGGTATATCCACCCTTTTTTTTAAACTAGCTTAAATGGGTTTCTCAGACTAATGGGAAAAACCTGTTTCAGCAAAGGACTGTATAGTACACTAGTAATATTTCATTTCCACGCCCCATTATGTATTTGCTGAAAGCTATTTTAAAGATCTATTACTGTTCAGTGAAATCTTTTTTATTCTTTATAAAGCATTGCCTTGCTGTGAGAAGAGGTATCCACAAGTGTTTATTCCTTTTGAATTTGCATACTGAACTTGCAATTTTTTATTCAATTGACGGTGAATATTCATAACTTATTCCACAGAACTTACTCAAATACAGAAATATGTTTATTTACCCTATGACTAACTCTTTTTTAAACTCTGGTATTTATCACTCCTCCATCATTAATTACTTAAAAAGAAAAACAAACAAACCAAAGAAAACTTTATTCTGACAAATGATGAGATGACCATGACTTCCACATACCTCCTTCATGCACACTTTGTGTTCATATGCAATCTGAAATCATTCATTATATCACCATGTATCACATTAAGTGCTGACTTTTATTGCTCTATAGATTTTATTGCTCTTTGAAGAAAAACACAAATACTTTTCTAATAAAAGTAAAAGTAAAGAAGTAAAGTAAAGAGGTGTTATGGTCAGATCTTACGCAAGAGCATCAACAGCAGACCAGGGTTATCTTCCCAAGGCTTGACATACGAGAGGACTGATTTATAGCAGATTCTTGGAACCACTACTCTCTGGACGACTTAGCCGAGAAAGTGAAATACAAAGCCATAAAGAAACTCAAAAATAAGCCACTTTTGCATAGTCATTAACTGCAGAGAATATGGTTTGTGCTCTTATGAAGAAATTATTTGAAACATCTGATGAAGAGAGGAAGCCAGAAGCAGTGACAAATGTTTCAAATGGCGGCTTACAGAGGGTCACACAGAACGGACTGGGGAAAACAGGCTGATTATTTCTTTCTTTCTCTGTGTCTTAAAGAACAATAATTACAACAAAATCTCCTTTCACTTTTTCTTTACCTAACATCCCCTTGCCTAAAATGTCCTTATTCTGCTGTAGTGCCCTGAATTTCTACAGTGAAACTCAGTTCTCAGAAATATTATATTTCCTCGTCTTTTGCCATGAACCAAAGAGTTCATATAAGAATAGACTGAAAATTAATGCTAAGTACATTCTTGAGAGATAAATAACCTCGTCAGCAATCCCAGACTACAGCATAGTCTTATAAGAGCTCAGAATTCTTGGAACTAACTATTGGTCTAATAGTTAAGGAAACCCTCCAGTCTAATCAACAAAAATACTAGCTTGGTTCCTGCTCCGAAGGAAATATACAGTAATAATTTTATTGAGTATTTTCATTCATTTGATTAGCATAGCCAGCTAATTTCAATAAGTATAATGGCTTAGAATGAATATTTCCTTCAATCTTTTGCAGGTTTTATTTACAGTTGCTCAACCCTTCATCTATCCAGAGGGAAGATGCCAAATAAATATTTACTGAAAATCAATACATTTTAACTGTGATGTAATAGTCATGAAAACATCCTAATTAGAAGTAGTGTTTATAGTATTAGTCAAATATAGGAAACCACAATTTTATGAAGAGTGGCAAAAATAAATGAATGGATAAATAAATGGATGGATAGATAGATAGACAGACAGATAGACAGACGGTAGTTTCTGAAATTCAATCTTCACTCTAACCAACCTGCTGAGAATTGAATTCATGCTGCAAATTTAAAGCACGGACCAAAAAAAAAAAAATCAAAATTAATGAAAAATCTTGTAAACTTTCCTTTTACTAAAAATTATATGTAGGAAATATTTCATCAAGAAAATCCTAAGAAAGAAAAAGAATCTATGTGATAGACTTTGGGTTGTCAAAGCAAAAATTATCCATGGTAAATAAGAGGTGGAGGAGGATGATTACAACCCATTTTTAAAAATAAATTTATTTTTGGCTGTGTTGGGTCTTTGTTGCCGTGCGGCCTTTCTCTAGTTGCGGCGAGCAGGGGCTACTCTTCGTTGCGGTGCGGTGGCTTCTCTTGTGGAGCACGGGCTCTAGGCACGCAGGCTGCAGTAGTTGTGGCTCGCGGGCTCAGTAGTTGTGGCTCGTGGGCTCTAGAGCGCAGGCTCAGTAGTTGTGGCACACAGGCTTAGCTGCTCCGTGGCATGGGGGATGTACCCGGACCAGGGCTCGAACCCGTGTCCCCTGCATTGGCAGGTGGATTCTTAACCACCGCGCCACCAGGGAAGCCCACAACCCATTTTTTAAAAACAGTGACATTGGTATACATCTTTGAGTCAAACCTGGGACTCCTCTTCCCCTACAAACAGATAAGGTAGGCTGTAAAATTACCTCCAGTTAAGCTCTCGGCTTAGGCCTGGGGCTTAATTTCAGAAGATTTGCTTTACACTACCTTGGGGCCTGTAGGGGAGCCCCTCAGCAGAGGGGTGTCTGGGGTGCAGCATGCTGATTTGACATCCCTGGCACATCCACGTCTACAGACAGACAAAAATGCTGCTGCGGATTGACTCTAAGGTTGGCCTGATCAAGATCACCTAATTCAGGCTGATGTTTTGATGTGTTTTGCATATGCAATTATACGGTAGAGAGACAGATTCACCTGCTTTCACTTTGCTTTCACAGAGGTAGTTCTCTTAATGCATTTTCTCTTTTTGTTTATGTAATAATTTCCTCTGGGTTGGCTGGGTTCTAAATTTATTATGGTTTTGGCAAAGTTTCTGAACTTTGTGTTTCTATATTACACACCTTGTGTCTGTTACTACTGCTGTGGTTCTACACTCTGGACTTTAAAGTCTCAGAGATAATCACGGTAAGTCAACATCAGTGGCTCTGTTTAAAATATTCCATCAGCAGGAATTCAGCACAGATAACCTTCCCTTGAACACCCCAGGCTCTCAGGAACCCTTAAAGGTCTTTATATTTAAAAGATGTGTTAAAAAAAAAAAAAAAAAGAAAAAAACCACCTATTTTTACTTAACTTCAGCAGCATTTGAAAGAAGATAAGGAAATTTACTCTGGACCCCATCACTTGAATAGTATGGTTACTTCATTGGTAAAACTAGGAAAAATTAGTCTGAGATTTAGAAAGAGCAGCTAAATAATTTGTTCCAAATTCTTACCCATAATGACTAGAGTATGGGAAAAAAAAGAGAGAGAAACAAAAATACTGTTTTAACATAGTAGAAAGAGTGTAGGCTTTAGAGCCACATATAGGCACAAATCCCTGCATAAGTGCATTTTGTGAAGCTATTTAATATCATTACGCTTCAGTTTCCTTCTCCATGGACTGGAGATGACACCTCCTCCATGGCATTGCTGTGAGGATTACAGCGTGATGGGTGAACTCTAATAACTGGCACTCAGTATACACTCAATATATGGATGCTGTTAGTATCAGGAGGGGCTCTTTCTGCTCATGGTATAGACAGTGGTTAAGAGCTGGATCAGGGTATTTAGAATGATTATGTGGAAAGACTGTGTTCTGTGGTGATGTCATGGGTATAGGAACTAAGACAGAACTTTCTAAACCTTTTTTGAGACTCAATGAAAAAGAAAGAGCTAGGAGTGTTGAGGGCTAAGTGTCAGGACAGCGATGGTAAAATTAATGCAGTGCCTGATGGTTGAGCACACCTATCTTCTTCCCCTTCCCAGCCCACGGATCGTAGACTACCGTGTGAGCTTTGTACCTTCCCACATGAGGCAACTAAGATCTCCCACCACAGGCTCCCAGTTGGCCTATCTACCAAAGACTCTCACCAAATAATACTTGTGTCCTGCCTACCTTCCACACCTCCTAGCCCTTTCACCACCAAAAAATATATATTATGATTATGTTTTCTTTCTTTCAGCAAAATATTCTGACATTCCACATACAATTGCATTCCAAACCTAAGTTCCGCTACTTTAATAATGATAGTGTGTGTGTGTGTGTGTGTGTGTTTCCTTGAGGGAATTTTACCTCTATAAACCATATGGCAAAGGGACAAGACAGAACATGAGTCACAGTGCACATGGGAACAAACAGCCAGACATGAAGACAGACGGCGTCACAACAACTCAAGAAGCTGGCAGTTTCTGGGCTTCTAAAGTAGAATAATTTTTTTTTCACTAGGCAAACCACAGCTACCTGTGTGGTTGGTGTGTACCTAAAGGCCATGGCTTTCCTATCATCTGATCTCACACAGAGCTGGAGTGCTTCCAGTGAGCAGGTGCCAACGGTCCCTGAAAGCCAGTTTTTAAGAGACCAAAGAGGGGTCAGAAAGATACCTCCAGCTGTTGTCTCAGAGTGATACGCTTTTGAAATCGAAAGAAACCCAGGTTTCCCGAGGAACTGCTATCAAGGTTGAACAGAGATTCCAGTACACAAGCAGGCAATTTACCTACCATTTATCTTTATTGAGCACCTTCTTTGTACTGTGCGCCTCCCCATCTTCGTCTATTTAAATCCCGCTGTTTCTTTAAATCTCAAGGAATCATCATTTAGTACGGACTTTCCTTCCTTCCCTGAAGAGTTCAAATCCTCCTTTTATACACGCTGGAAATACCATCTATCTCTCTTTCACAGCTCTTACTACAGCTGAGTTTTACACTTCTATTCTTCTTGGATTAACATCAGTCTCCTCCACCAGTTGTAAGCACCTTGGGAGCAAGGGACCGTCCCTGACTTTGGTCACCTCCATGTATATCCACAGTGTGTAACAGGCACTCAATATAAATTTGTTAACAACTGCGGATCTTTTTGCTGCCTGCAGTCTTACATGCTCTTAAGGTAATAGCTCAGCTGACCTGGCGTGGGGTCAGCTGGGATAAAGTGAGTAAATATTGAGAGACAGTGTGTATTTCTTTCTTTGGGAGACGGAAATCACCCACACCAGTGGTGAGCTGGTAGGCCAGCTCCCAATAAATAAACAAATAAATAAACAAACGAACGAACGAAACTGATTTGCATTGTTTGCCATTTTCCATGGTATAAAGACTCCTACCATATCCAATTTCAGGTCACCATCAGGAAGTCATTGAAGCTAAGTTGGGAAGAAATGTACACAATCAGTTCTCACGAGCCAGTCTGGACCAGCACTAGCCTACTGCTGCCTCACACCCAGCGATACTCTTGATATTCTTTTTTTTTTTTTTTTTTGCGTTGTATACGGGCCTCTCACTGTTGCGGCCTCTCCCCCTGGGGGGCACAGGCTCCAGAGGCGCAGGCCCAGCGGCCATGGCCCACGGGCCCAGCCGCTCCGCGGCACGCGGGATCCTCCCGGACCGGGGCACGAACCCGCGTCCCCTGCATCGGCAGGCGGACTCCCAACCACCGCGCCACCAGGGAAGCCCTCTTGATATTCTTAACTATTGCATTGTTGCTATGGTTTATCATATCTATAGACAAAAGAGCAACCTACAATAACTTTTGTCCTCTGGTAGCATGTAATTAGAGAGCTCATGAAATACAGTCACATGCAAATGATTCATCAGGAAAAGCCAACGCCATTAGGAATGGCATGTTAATTTTTTAACCTGCGTAGGATTGAAAATATAGTTAGGATGCTGTGTGATGGAACATAGATTCACATTTGCACTCTGGGGAAACAGTGACTTGGGAACACGGATTCTCATTTTAGAATGTTGCTAATTTGATACTAGGAAAATAATGTTTACTCTGTAAACAGGCTCTGTGGGCCTCAATAGATGGGAGCAATAGATGGAAGTACTGAAAGGGGAATTGAAAATTTACATAAACAGGCTACCTGTTTCACATTTCTTATTTATTTACGCACAATCTAGCCAGCTACTTCTCTTTAGGTTTTGGTAGTGCTTAATATTTTACTTTTAAGTCACATATTTAAGCTAACATTTACTGAGCGATCACATGTGTTGAGAAAATCTATAGGAGCTAGGGCTTTAGATCCAAAACGTTGTTAGTTTTAACCACCTGCAACCCTCACACGTATATGACTGAAAATTAACACTGATTTTTGCTTAATAAAAGTAAAAGAAACCAATTATCTAAATAACTATTATTTTCTTCAAAGCAGCTGTCTCGCCTATGTATTGTAATATTTCTAAAATCTACCAGAGCCTCTGGAGTTTTCAATAGCCTCCACCTTAGCAAATCTTTGATATTGGAGGAGGAATGATTACTATAGTCAATAACATGTAGAGCCAAGTCCAGGCTATATGTTGGTGAGTGGTAACATAGGGTACACTGTTGGGAACAAACAAGGCCCAGCTCCCAGTAATGGGCTATATGCCTCCTGGACACACTCTGAGGATTAAATGCGATATGCTGACACATGTTGAAGCCTCTAGCACAGTTTTGGCCCAGGTAGGTACTCGGAAAGCCTCCATTTAATTAACTATAAACAAATATGTGAAACAAGACCTCTGTAGAAGATCTTAAGGTTGAGAACATATTTTATAAGAGGCACAAGATTGAAGCCGTAAATGGGGGCAGATATGACAATAGAGTCTTTGATGTTGATAGAAAGTCAAACTGGAAAATAGTCATCTTTCAGAAGCTCAAATCCACCCACACTGGAAATTGTCACTAACGTACTCTTGCCCAGGAATAACACATACTCCGACTTATAAAGCTAGTCTTGATCTTTTACTCTTATATAGAAAGAGGTCAAGAAGCAAAGAGAGGACAATTTATAGTTCTAACAAAGCCAGTTTTATATACATTTGGAACTTAACTGGGCAAAAAAATGCTGAGCTAATTTAGACACTAAAAAAGTGGGAAGTTATGTGGCTCAGATTTTTTTTTTTAATGATGAATATTTTTTTAAAGATTTATTTATTATTTATTTATTTATTTTTGGCTGCATCAGGCCTTTGTTGTGGCACCCCAGATCTTCGCTGAGGCAGGCAAGATCTTTCGTTGTGGCACAGGGGCTCTCCGTTGCGGTATGTGGGCTTCTCTCTTATTGTGGCGTGCGGGTTTTCTCTCTCTAGTTGTGGCGCACAGGCTCCAGGGCGCGCGGGCTCTGTAGCTGTGGCACGTGACTTCCAGAGCACGTGGGCTCTGTAGTTTGTGGCACTCAGGCTCTCTAGTTGAGGCGCGCGAGTTCAGTGGTGTGGTGCTTGGGCTTAATTGCCCCACGGCATGTGGGATCTTAGTTCCCTGACCAGGGATCGAACCCACGTCCCCTGCATTGTAAGGTGAATTCTGTACCACTGGACCACCAGGGAAGTCCCACGTGGCTCAGGTTTTACAGTCTAGAAAATCATTACCCTTCTGATATTCCAAGTCTCTATCAGGAAAGCTTCTCGGCATTGAAATATCTTATATCCATTCTGGCAGACTGGACAATTTCCCCTTCATCTAGTTGCATTGCTTGGCTTGTGATAAAATCTCCTGCATGCATCTCAATAATAAAACGTAATATAGTTTCACCTGCTTTGTGATAACTTCCTTTTGGGGGTGCTATAAAGTATTTGTTGTTGCTTTGCAAGAAATATGGAGCTGTGGTCATTTCTCAAAAGACAAATTTTTGCTTTACCCAGTGTGGTAAGCAGAATAATAATTTTCATGGACATCCAAGTCCTAATTCCTGGAAGCTATGACTATGTTAGATTACATGGAAACAAAGGGGACTTTACAGATGTAAAGATTAAGAAGTAAAAGTGAAAAGATTAAGGTTAAGGACCTTGAGATGAGGAGATTATCCCAGCCTATGTAGGAAGACCCAAACTACTCACATGAGTCTTTAAAAGCAGAGAACATTTCCCAGCTAAGGTCAGGCTCAGAGGGAGATGTGAATATGGAAGGTTAGAGAGATGTGATCTGAGGAATCAACCCGCTGTTGCTGGCACTGAAGATGGAGGAAGAGGCCCAGGAGCCAAGGAATGGGAGCAGCTCCAGGAACCTGGAAACAGCTTCTCCCCTAGAGTCTCCAGAAAGGAATGCAGCCCAACGAACATCTTAATTTCAGCCTGGTGAAACCTGTGTCAGACTTATGATCTATAGAACCATAAGATAATATACATTTGTTGTTTTAGGCCACTAAACTTGTATAGACTTGTTACGAAAGTAGTAGAAAACTAATACAGCAAATATCAAAGGTAGGCCCCACTGCCTTGTTTAAATGCCTTTTTTTGTGAACAGTCACTTTTAATTTCAAGGCCAAATAATAGTATACTCTTTGAAAAGACATCTTATACGACAACTAAACTCAATACATGTAGTATCAACATGCATGTAATTAAATTGAGATCGACCAGAATATAAACAGCTATGACAAGTTCATGCATGCTCAGGCAAGGACAACTACATTACAACTGCCACCCCATTGACAAAGACTACATCATTGTAAGATGCATCCCAATTTCAAAAATGTTGCAATGTAAACAAATAGAATCTCTACAATACGGGAGATAGGGATCATGCTTTCGAGTTCTTCACATCCCCACCGCTCCCCACCGCCAACCCCCTGTGCTCAGAGGCATTACTTGCCTGGGGCCTAGGGACCCTGGTTTAACCTCTCAGTTTCCTCTTTCGTAGACAGGAAAAATGATATCCACTCCGTAGGTTCATCATAAGGGTGAAGGGTGAAATAATATCATAAATGTGGAGAACGGTGGATATTACCAAATATCATGCAGATGACCAAGATGCTCTCAGTCTTCTTGTCACCAGACCAGACTCCTTCATTGTTCTCTTTGCCCTCTCCTCAGTTCATGTCCAATAGGTCCTGAGGTCTTTCTATCTATTTTTTCCTTTTCCACTGCCCATTTCACATGTTAATGCTTAATTATTTTAATGGCCTCCTAATAGTTCTAACTCGAGCTGCTGTTTCTTTTTTCCTTTAGTCGGTTTTACAAAAACAAACTCTTATCTCTGTCTGTCTTTCTTGACAGGCAATTGTAAACTTTCAGTGGTTTGAAATTGTGACTGAAAAAGCACAAACCCTTTAGCATGGACTCCAAGGCCCACAGCAACGTTGCTGTCCACCACAACATACCATAAACCCAGCATGTCTTTATTGAGAGCATTCTCCCGGTCTCTCTTTCCTCCTCTATGCATAACTAAATTCTAAGATTTTACGCGAATTGAGCTGAAGATCCAGCTCTGCCATGAAGCCTTTCTCAACTAACCCAGGCCTTGACTGCCCTCTCTGATCCCTCATATCACATGTCAGATGCCTCTGAATTTTCTGACATATCCAGCATCATGCTCTAAATCATGTAAGATGATAGCTGTTAATGGTCACGAAACTCCTCCCAGGTTTTTTTTATTGTCCCTTGACTCTGTTATGTTCATCCCTGTATTGACAATTTAGATGCATTTCACTTCGTCTGAAACACCTTTCCCTTACAGGCGACTAAATCCTGCCCACCTATCAAGGGTCAACTCAAGTTTTCCACTTCTCCTAAGAACTTCATCCTTCTAGCTCATGCCATATGCACTATTTGAACAACTGAGTTTGTTCTGTGCTGTATCTCTACTTATTCAGTTGATGCATGTAACTCATGGTTTTTCCTCCAACCAAATTTCAAGCTCTCTAAGACAGAAACCTTTATCGCTCTTTCTGGATGTTAAAATTCTCCCCCTGCCGTGTATTTGCCGTGTGGCCTTGTGAAAGTCACTCAATCTCTAAAAACCTCAATTTCCTCATTTGTAAAATGGAGAAAATGTATGAGAAGGGACCTATCAAAGTGTCTGGCACATAGTAAACCCTCATTAAATGTTTATTGTTTGCATAATATTAATTTATAAGCTTCTCCATTCCATTCCCTGTCACTCTGTCCACATATACATAAAGCTACTCATTAGACTAATTATTTCATCCCTAAACTGGTGCAACTCTAATCTTTGGGATGGTTTGTTGCTCACCACAATGACCACAACTAATGATATGCTATCCAGAAGATAGACACTCCCGGAGGTCGGTGCTTTGTTAGTGAGATATTGAAGAAAAGCACTGTCATCTTTTGATCCTGAACCTTACATTTTCCACCTATAATAACACTTGCCTCCTTTACAAGAGTTTTGTGAGGTTCAAATGAGATAAATTATGTGAAAGTGTTTTACATGTACTATAAAGCACCATTAACGTACATTATTATTCCAATGTCCTTATTCACAGTTTTGTTTTATTTAAATTGCTTTCCCGAATACAAAAAAAGAGGCTACAAAATGCAAACTATTATATATAGGATGAATAAACAGCAAGGTCTTACTGTATAGCACAGGGAACTGTATTCAATATCCTATGATAAACCATAATGGAAAAGAATACGAAAAAGAATATATATGTACAACTGAGTCACTTTGCTGTACAGCAGAAATTAAACACAACATTGTAAATCAACTATACTTCAATAAAATTTAAAAAATAAAAATAATTTTTAAAAGAGGCTACGAACAATTCTCAATGATTACTCATTTATCCATTCATTGTCTTTGTCAACAAATATTTACTAATGTCCTATTACGGGGGGAGTAACTGTGCTAGTCACAAGGAGTGAATACAAAGATGTAATATATCTACCCTCAAAAGACTTCACATTATCCTTTTTTTCTTCTCACCTTTCACCTTAAACCATCCTGTTTATCAACTGAACATTTGTCTGCACATGAGACGGGGTGGGGTGGAGAAAAAAGCTGAGCAGGTGACACTGAAGGGGACTCATCTGTATGATCAACTCTGTTGTACCATGTGAAGCACAAGCACTGTATTTATAGTGTAGTGAATCTTCTAGAGATGAAAAGTCTCAACCCCAGAAAGCGATGTCAAACTATGAAAAATCCGGAGGCAGGAGAAAACCACCAAAGGGTATTCTTTAAAAAAAAAAAAAAAAAAAAAAAAAAAAAAAAGTCTACCCACTAAAAACTCTGATCACGTATCATTATGACTCATAGTAAAATGGTCCTTGGTGATTCACTGCTACTTATTCTTTTTTAAACGTGATAATTATCTTTACTGTTTAAATTAAGCTTTTCTTATTTCCAAAAACAATTTTTTAAACACTTGAGGCTTTGTTGGATTTTTATTGCATTGTTTAATGTAAATAAGATTAAATACTCTGAGCCTTTCAAGTCTAACACAAGACTTGGTTATACTTTTGTTAATACAGGTTGTATTTTGAATTTCTATTCTAGATAATTTTTTTGAAAAAATAAAAAGATTTTTCAAATTGCAAGTTAGCTATAAAGTAGAATTTTTAAAGCTATATTATAAGATGTTATTTCAATGTATTTCAAACAGTGAGCATTTCAAGATAAGCAAAGGAAGACAGAGAGGTCAGTAGGGAAAAGTCTATGAGATATTTCACTGGCTATACTTAAACAAGTATTAACCTATTTCAAAACCAATATCAGTTTCATAGTAAATGAATTTTGACATGTGCATGATTATGGTTATATTTTAAGTGAAAATGGCCTGGCCCGAGGCTGAGAATCTTCTGAGATACTAACCACTTCAGATATTCTCACTACTCCATTTGTTCGTTAGTGAGTGAGTTCATCTGCTGGTAGATTGGTCGCAGTTGAACTCTCCATTTAGTAATTGAGTTTTTTTCTTAATGCATGATAATTCATGAATAAGGAAATAACCTTAAATACGCTAAGGAATAGCAAAAGCATATTTTCCAAAGACCGGATCATCTCCTGAGTGTGGTCAGTCCTTGTTCTTTGTTATTCTTTGAATTGCAATGAAGTCATAGAACAATAAACCAGATTAAGAAAGAAAGTGTGCATTTCTGTATATATAGTTTAACAGTCTCATCTGACTTAGTAGACAGAAAACTGTTCCTTGCCAAGAGTTTCATTATTTAGCTAATCAGCACTGCTACTAATTTACATCATGTGCTTAACCAAGTCACTTATTCCCCTGTTTCTTCATGTTTGTTCAAATAACTCTCTTATTATTTATGAAATAGGACTGTCTTTTCTGACTTTATCAATGTATGAATATTATATTCTTGGTACCTGCCAACCTTGGCGAGGATGCATACTCAGAACTTTGTATGATATCACAAAACTCATTAAAAGACTACTGTTCAAGCCTATTAAAGTATTAAAACAAGACTTACACCCAATACCTACTCACAGAATCCTGTGAAATTTTAGAAAAACATCTACTCACAATGTCTGGCATGTCTGGAACATATTTAAAAGAAGCAATACCTCAAACACTTAGGAACTACCTTGTTGTGAGAGTTCATTCTAGATTTGACCCTAATTATGATTTTTAGTGAAATTTTATCTTCTCTTTAACCTCTGTATTTAAAAAAAGCTGCTGAGAAGACAACTGACTGATACATACCAATAATAAATACACATTTCGAATAAAATTTTTTTCAAGTATCTTGTATTACTTAACCTAGCCAATGGAGTGGTGAACTTAGTAATATTACTGATTGTATTTTTCAGATACTATAGTCAAGCAGAGGACCAGGTAGTAAAAAGGCATAAATTAGTTCAATGCATAGATATATACACACACACAGGGCCATTGCTCAAGAGAAATGTGGATGTGGCTTGAAGGAATTACAAATTCAAAGAAGTAGACCAGTAGTTCTATCAATGACCACTATCAATATTATATAATTCACCACAATAAATACATATTAGCACCTTAATAAGTACCAAACACTATTCTAAACACATTATATATAACCCTTTTAATCCTCCTAAATAGGTTTCAGGTAGGTATTATTATTGTTCTCATTTTATGGATAAAGAACTGGGACACAGAGAAGTCAAAGGTCCACTTGGCTAGTAAGTGAAGGACCTGGGATCCAAACCCAGCACTCTGCATTTTAAACTGCTACAGAGCAAGGATCATTTTCAACAATCATGTGCTCCTGCCATAATGAATGCAGCACATTGTATTTAGAAGCACTTATTAAGTATTTGCTGAATAGAATTATGACAGTAGTGAAAGTTTTTTGGTCAGGATAATTTATTGAGCCTTTCTTTGTAAGCCACTGCATCTAAAGTAAACTAAAGCTACTGCCTTTAATAGGTGTTTATTGGGGCAATCAGGGCTTTAGTGAACGAAACAAACTGGAAATATTGTCACACCTTTTTCTGAAACTAGGAAGGTAGCTAACAGTCAGGAAGCTTTCTAAACCTCAGTTTCTTCAGCAGTAAAATTGGGATACTTAATGTCCTGAGAAAGAGTTTGTGAGAATTAGTGATAATATAATAAAGTGCTGTAAAAAGTAATACATAGTAATCAAGAGGTTAATAATAATAATGCCTGTAATTATTATTCTTTTTCTCATTAGCTGCAAAGCACTCTTTTAGCTGATGGACCAAATGGAACTAGAAGCTGGGTCTTCAGATTTCTAATCCAGCCTGCCCAGACACTTTTGTTATTCTTCTCCTCTATGGTTATTAAGTGCAAATTAAATAACTTTTACATTCACCTAACACCACCACCATGGTTTCAGTGCACACCATTTTTAAGTTCTGTTTTTAAGCCTGATTGTGAAAATAATTTTGCGACATTGCAGGAGAACAAAGCAATTTGGTCTTTCTGATTAAGGAGTTCTACTGACACTACATCAGGATTAAATTCACTCTAGAAAGCAGATGTTACTATATCAAAACCACAAAATGTTATCAGGGTGGTTCCCTCAGAAGACACTTACTGGCAAAAACTTCTGACACTTACTATCAAAAAATTTAACATTTTTCTCTTTATAAGAGTTTATGGTAGAAAATTTAGAAAGTACAAAGGAAAAAAGAAGAGTAAAATAAAAATGTCCAGAAATGCCATCTCTGAGAAAAGCACAGGGCTGTGTGTGTGTGTGTGTGTGTGTGTGTGTGTGTGTGTGTGTGTGGTATGGTGGGGTAGGGAACTGTTCTGAAGTGTATGCAATGTTTATAATTAGCATTTTACTTCTACAGTAGATATTTTTTCATGTCATTAAATATTCCTGTACAGCATCACCTTAAAAGGCTATGTGGGATTCTATTGCATGGATACACAATAATTTAGTTAACTGAACATACAGTTGTTTACAATTTATTCACTACTATAAGCACTATTGCTATGAAGATTCCTATGAACAGATATAGTTCAATTATTAGGATAAAATTCTGGAAGTGGAATCACCTGGTCAAAATTTTATATATTTTGAATTCTCACCAAAGTACTTCCAGCAGTGAATAAAACTTGTCAACAACAAATATTATCACTAAAAACAATCTTTGTCTATCTGTTGTTGTTTTTCTTTAAATGATACCTTGCTAGGTTTTTAAACCCCTGTATTTCTCTGGTTACTAATAATACCCAATTTTTAAAATATATTTATCTCTCTTTTATATTCTTCTTTTGTGAAATGCTTATTCATGTTCTTTGTCACTTTCATATTGGATATTTTTATTATTTATTTCTGTGAACTCTTTATGCAGTGATCCTTTGTTATATATGTAGCAATACTTTCATCAGTCTCTTTCCTTTTTATTTTTAATCTTTGATGTTGTTATCCAAAAAACTCAAGGTTTTCACTTTTATGTAATTTAATCTGTTACCTTTGGCATCAAACTTGGAAATTTTCACTCTACCCAGAGACTGTAAAAATATCAAGTTATTCTCTGGAAGTTAAAGATTTGGGTTTTAACTGTTTTTTTTTTTTTTTTTTTTGGTTTTAACATTTAAGAACACAGTATCTCTGGCATCTGTTTTTGGACATTACTTAAGGTAGGAATACACATATACATTAGAGATTCCTGCATAAAACGATATGTATACTATATATTTATATTTTTTCCCTCAAATGATTAGCCATTTGTTATAATACCATTTATTGAATAACTTTGTCTTTCCCCATTGATTTGAAATGCCACTTTGTTCACATGCTACACTCTTGTTTCCATATGTGTGTGTGTGTTACATGTATCTAGTCTCTCTACAGCAGATTGCTGTACACGCCATTAGCCCCATGCTCCAGAGAGAGTAGACAGTCAAAATGTGTTCTTCATGGGTCATTTCCAATCCTGTGATCCATGTTTTTTTTTTTAATTTCCCCAAGATTATGCTACCTATTCAATCATAATCATAACTTTATTATAGTTTCACACCAGTATTTAAGTATTATAACACTTACTTAATTTAAAATATCATAGCTTTCAAAATTAACAACACTGATTGGCATTATGTTGGTGTAGATCATATAAGAATCTTTATTTTGGAGGTATATTTTTCTAAAGATTTCTGGGGAAAAATTGTAGAATAAAGCAGGATCACAGAATCTTCCTTCCAAGCATACCAGGAAAAGTAAATAAACTTGGACTATAAAATTAGAAAAGGGGTGAATAGGAGGGAAAATTTTTTGATGGAGCACAATTTGACATTGTATAGTTTCCAATTCTTTCCCCCGACATAATCAGTAAGGAGTAAAAAAGATGAGCTAAACATTTTGTAGAGTAGGCTCAAGGACCCTATTGTTAGCGGTGGGAAAAGTCAAGAGAAATTCTTCAAGAGTAGAATCACCTAAAATTAACTTAGAAGCTTGTCTGAAGCAGAAGGCTAGCAGTACTTACCATCTTATAGGTGCGGTGGTATCTTGGGGTGGTAAGCCAAAGCCCATAGATGAGATATACCTCTGGCTAACTGGAGTGGGCCATGGGACAGGACATGTAACACCCTAGGAAGACTCTGCAAAATAAGATTTCCCAGCATGGACTGTACTAGCCCAGGTTAAGGTCACTCTCTTTCTCTTCCTTCATCTCTGTTGTTAGGTTACAGAAAAAGCAAATTGAAAGAATAAAACTACCCTCAAACATTAGCCCAGAGGGAAAGAACAAATAGGTCCTAGGGATAAGTGGGAAGACAATTAGGGAGAACACACCCACACTTTATTATAGAAGACAGAGTGTTTGAACTAAGCCATCTAACCTGGGCAAGAGGAAAAGAAATGTCACAGCAACTAGACGAACATACTAGAGAAGAAAGACGAAAGAAAGAAAAAGAAAGAGAGAGAGAGAAAGAAAGAGGAAAGGAGGAAGAGAAAGAGGGAGGGAGGGAGAGAGGGAGAGGAAAGAAGGAAGGGAGGAAAGAAGGAAGGAAGGAAAGAAGGAAGAGAGGAAGAAAAAGAAAAGAAAAGAAAGGAGGAAGAAGGGAGGGAGGAAGAGAGTAAAAGAGTAAAAGGAGAGAAAGGAAAAAGAAGTGGGGAGAGCAGGAGGGAGGAAAATATTTTAGCAGCAAAATTAGGTGAAGAACCTTGTTTGAAAGAAAAAAATGAGGAAACAGAAGCAGATTTCTCCACAGTATTTTGTATATAAAATAATCTAATATGTGTATAGATTTAATAAAAAGTACAGAAAGTCAAGCTGATAAACAACAGAATGAGATGATAAAGTGATTCTAAAGGAGGTGTATACACACTATAGCTTTTTTTTTGTATAGTCTGTGACTGCAACTAAATATTGGTTTTTACATGTTTAAAGGATTGTAAAACACAAAAACAAAGACAAATATGAGACAGAGACCATAATATGGCTGGCAAAGCCTAAAATATTTACTCTCTGACCCTTTACAAAAAAAAGCATGCTGACCCCTGCTCTTAGTGAGCAATGAAAAAAATTGAGACCCAAAATTATACTATTATAGATTTTAATATCTATAGGTGACAAGGATCTGAATGTATATATGCATATATGTATGCACATATGAACACTGAACTGTCTGATATTCAATTTTAAAAAGCTTGAAATATCCATTGTGAATCCAAAGATAAAGATATTTTTAAAACTATGGACATAGAGGACAAAGATAATTAGGTAATTAGAAGATAGAGATAATTTATCCAACATATTGAAAATTTGGTCCTTGAAATAGCATCTCAACAAACTTAGTGAAAAAGTTAAAGATGTAGTAGAAAGAAAGAAAGAAAGAAAGAAAGAAAGAAAGAAAGAAAGAAAAAGAAAGAAAGAAAGAAAGAGAAAGAAAGAAAGAAAGAGAAAGAAAGAAAAAAAGAAAGAAAAAAGAAAGAAAAAAAAAGAAAGGTATAATTCAACAAAATTTTTCTGAAATGAAGGAAAAACTGATTCAACAGGTCAAATGGACACACTGTCTACTAGGAAAGGTTGATATTGATTGCCAACATTGGGCATATACTGGCCAAGTTATTGAGCTTCAAGGTCGAAGAAAGAATTCTTCTGAAATCCAGGCAGACAGAAAAGTGAAGTTATCTACAGGTGAGGGGGTAGGGGTGTATCAGTGAGGCCTCACATATCTTCATAGCAATGTTCAACACTATAAGACAGTAGAGCAACGCTTACAGTGTTCTGAAGGACAGAAAATATGACTCAAGAATATTGTTCCCTGACAATTTTACGTTCAAATATACAGGTACAGACATTCTTCAATGTGAAAGCATTGAAAAGCTCTTCTTGAAAAAACTTGTGTTTAACAATGAAAGCTAACCAGCTTAGAGGTGAATCAAAACTAAAGTCTCAACAAAAGACACTGTAGGAGAAAAGACCAATGATCATTTAATCCAATTAAACATAAAATCAAGACTAAAAAATTTGGGAGACTGTCTTTTCGGAATAGGATATAAATACTATACATTCTAACAAAGTGAAAATAATATAAGCAACAAAAAATTGTGAGACTGGAACAGAGATGAAAGTGTAAGAGTACTGATCACCTTTCTTTCATTGCGTGAAGTCAATCTATACATTGTCCAAAATTGAAACATGTAGCTTTAAAAAAAAATTCCAACCTCTTTTCTTAACCAATGTGTCTTCTTGTGGTAAAGAGAAATATTTTTCTGAATTTCAAGAATTCCTTCAGTTTCATTTTCATTTTTTTCTTGTGTTATATTTAGGTCAAATTAAACATAACATTTTTATTTTAAAAGTAGTATGTATAGTATGATCTCATTCTTATTAAATTGTTTATTTATGTTCTACATTTTAGTCCAAACAACTGCCAATCCATTTATCCATTCATTCAAACATCCTAAATAAATGCAGAGACATGTCTGAAATGATGTTCACCATGATGTGAAGCAATGATGAGACTTGTTGCTTTATACTTGGTAATTTTCTCTTTTGCCTAAAATTCATATGCCTATCTTATCATTTTTTAAAAACCTAATAAAGTCATTACCTTTTTCTGCTTAAATGGTTTCTTTTCTTTCTTTTTTTTAAGTGTGGTAAAATATACATAACACAAAATTCACCATTTTAACTATGCCTAAGTGTACAGGTTTGTGGCATTAAGTACATTCACAACGTTGTGCAACCATCAATATTATCCATCCCCAGAATCTTTTCATCATCCCAAATGGAAACTTTGTACCCATTAAACAATAAGTCCCCATTCCCCACTCCTCCAGCCCGTAGTAACCACTATTTTCCTTTCTGTCTCTATGAATTTGCCTATTCTAGGTCCTTTCTTTAAGGGGAATCATACAGTATTTGTCCTTTTATATCTGACTTATTTCGATTAGCATAATATTTTCAAAGTTCATCCATGTGGGGACTTCCCTGGTGGCACAGTGGTTAAGAGTCTGCCTGCCAATGCAGGGGACACGGGTTCGAGCCCTGGTCCGGGAAGATCCCACATGCCACAGAGCAGCTAAGCCCATGCGCCACAACTACTGAGCCTGAGCTCTAGAGCCTGCGAGCCACAACTGCTGAGACTGTCTGCCACAACTATTGAAGCCCGCGTGCCTAGAGCCCATGCTTCCCAACAAGAGAAGCCACCGTAATGAGAAGCCCACACACCGCAATGAAGAGGAGCCCCACTCGCCGCAACTAGAGAAAGCCCGTGCGGAGCAACGAAGACCCGATGCAGTCAAAAATAAATAAATAAATAATAAATAAATTGAAAAACAAAGTTCATCCATGTGTAGCATATGTCAGCTTCATTCCTTTTTAAGGCTGAATATAATATTTCACTGTACATATGTATATATATATGAACGTTGGTGTACAAATATCTGTTAGAGTCCCTGGTTTCAATTCTTTTGAGCATATCCTCAGAAGTAGAATTGCTGGATTACATGATAATTTTTTGAGGAACTGCCATAATGTTTTCCACAGTTGGCTACACCATTTTACATTGCCACCAAGAATACACAACCATTCCAATTTGTCCTGTCCCTTGACAACACATGTAATTTTTTGGTTTTTTGATAACAGCCATCCCAGTGGGTATGAAGGGAGATCTCCTTGTGGTTTTGACTTGCATTTCCCTAATGATCATTATGTTGACTACCTTTCCATGTGTTTATTGGCCATTTATACATCTTCTTTGGAGAAATATCTGTTCAAGTCCTTTGCCCATTTTTTATCTGAGTTTTTGTTGTTGTTGTTGTTGCTGTAGAGTTGGAGGAGTTCTTTATATATTTTGGTTATTAATCCCTTATCAGATATGTAGTTTGCAAATGCTTTCTCTAATTGGTGGGTTGCCTTTTCACTTTGTTGTGTCCTTTGATGGATAAAACTTTTCAATTTCAATGAAGTCCAATTTATCTGTTTTTTCCTTTGTAGCCTATGTTTTTGGTGTCTTATCTAAGAAATCAATGCCAAGGCTGATGTCATGAAGTTTTTCCTTATTCTCTTCTAAGAGTTTTATAGCTTTATCGCTTACGTTTAGGTCTTTCATCTATTTTGAGCTAGTTTTTCTGTACAATGTAAGGTAAGAGTTCAACTTCATTCTTTGGCACTTTAAAAAAAGTGCAAAAGTCATTACTTTTTAATAAATGTTATCATCCAGCAACTTAGCTTCTGACTTTGAAAGCTCACTCAGGAGAAAGTACAGTGAGAACGCAAGGGCCCTGATGTACCTTCCTGACACAGTGACCCAGAGGTGCTGCTGAGCTAGTCTTCCCATTGCTCCCACTCATCACTTCCTGAAGGCTGCTATAGACTGGTACAAGAGCTGCTTTTTCTTTTTTAAACATCTAGAGGCACCTGTTCTTTGAAGTGGGTGTCAGCTGCAAATGTAACACCCATCATCACATGACATCTGTTTTTAGTTAGTGGAAAATGCTACAATATATTACTTCTTACCACCCTGCTTGAAAATCCACAAACCAAAATTTCCTATAAAGGATAATTGTTTTTTTCTCAATTATTTTTTCTTTTTCACATCAAAAGACATTTTGAGTATTTAAATGTACCATTTAAAATCTCCACTATTAAAAAAAATAAATAAAAAAATAAATAAAATCTCCACTATTTTAAATGGAAATAAATAGAATGGTATCGATTTTAAAATTTTATTTAATTTTATTTATTTATTTTTATACAGGAGGTTCTTATTAGTTATCTATTTTATACATATTAGTGTATATATGTCAATCCCAATCTCCCAATTCATCACACCACCACCCCCCCGCTTTCCCCCGTTGGTGTCCATATGTTTATTCTCTACATCTTTGTCTCTACTCTGCCTTGCAAACAAAATGTTATATTTTTTAAAATAGCATCTTACATGCCAGCTGTCAGACTGGAAATATCAAAAATTCTTGGCAGAACTGGAAAGTCAAATGAATGATAATTAAAAAGTCACCAGCAGCAAATAGGGCACATGCCGCAAGAACAGAATATTGCAGGTTAATGAAGATGACAAGTGTGCCTTTTTTGTAAGTGTTCCATCATAGTTTTTCTAGTTAGTATCAGCTGTATTATTTTCTCTGAACAAATCAAACTATAAACTAAGAATACATATCACATCCATCCAAAAGTGTCTTTATGATTTATACCAAGCAATTAATGTCATGAAATATTGCTAGATCACTTATTTCTGCTTCTAAAACAAGTATAACTATCTGAAATAAGAAACAAGCACTCTGAAGTAAGTCAGAAAGAGAAAAAATACCATACGGTAACGCATATATATGGAATCTAGAAAAATGGTACTGATGAACCGAATGGCAGGGCAGGAATAAAGATGCAGATGTAGAGAACGGACTTGAGGACGCAGTGGGGGAAGGGCAAGCTGGGACGAAGTGAGAGAGTAGCATTGACATACATACACTACCAAATGTAAAATAGATAGCTAGTGGGAAGCAGCCGCATAGCACAGGGAGATCAGCTCGGTGTTTTGTGACCGCCTAGAGGGGTGGGATAGGGAGGGGGGGACCGAAGCTCAAGAGGGAGGGGATATGGGGGTATATGTATACATATAATTGATTCACTTTGTTGTACAGCAGAAACTAACACAACACTGTAAAGCAGTTATACTCTAATAAAGATGTATAAAAAATAAATAAAAATAAAAAAGAAACAAGCACTCTTCATTAAAGTAGACTATAGGAAGAACCTAAGGATTTTTTAGTGACCTACCATCTAGCTCTATATAATCTATTTCTTTCGTTCCAAATCCTTGATATTCTATTCATCTTCCTCAACTGTAATGAGAAATTATGACGTGCCTTGGGTTGGCTACATTATTTGTTGGACCCAGTACAAGATGAAAATGCAAGACTCCTTGATAAAAACGATATTGTTAAGAATTTCAAGACGGCAACAGCAGAGCATTAAGCCAAGTCCACGGTCATTCTGAGCATGGGGTTCTGTGCAACTGCCCAGGTTTCACATGAGAAGTCAGTGTTATGTGTCCCTGTTTCTGTGTTCAGCCTTATGGAGTTCTAAGGACTCAATTCCAGATACAGATTCTCAGTTGCTGCCAAGAGTTCATATTCATTTTTTTCATATTGTAACCATCTTGTCTCCTCCCTAGGATGTGGAAGCCCCTTCTCTTTGTTGCTGAACTGTCCACCTTCCATGAAACTACGCTGCACTGTCTCCTCTTCAGCCTTTTTTCTAAACATGTATCCAGAATCCACTGAACTGAGTAGTTCCTTCAACAAAAGCAAGTATTTATTATCTTGGTTTGGGTTGCCCCAAACAGATCCTGAGATGAGAATTTGAGGCAAAATCTTTACTTGAGAGGTGCAAGTTGGTAGGGGACCAGAGAATTGATACTGGGAAGGGAAGGGATGGTAGCTGAACAGGGTATTGTTAAGACAGTGACGTCAGTCTCAGAAGCACTCGCCCCATCTCCTTACTCCCACCCCCCTCCACTCAAGGACAAGAGAGCTGTAGTGTTTATGCAGCAAATGTTGAAAATCATCAATTGAAGGTGGCTCTTTGGCAGTGGAGATGGGGGAGTTATAAATCCTCAAGTCAGATGCATAGGTGGACGAAATGGCCTAGTTTCTGGAAAGCATCCTCAAGTTTGGAGATGCAGATATTGTCAGCTGGAATTTGGAAAGAGCACACTCAAATGGTACAATCCAAAGGAGGAGCACTGATGGTGGTGTCTCTTTGGTTTGAATGCCTACTTTGTCCCAGGTACCATTCTAAGTGCTAGGAATATGGGCCATAAACAAAATCCAAGCTCGTGAAGTTTGTATCTGAACTGGGGAGACAGACCCATAAACAACCATATAACAAAAGATGGTAAGTGCTATAAAAAAATAAATAAAACTGGTTATGGGAGTAGGAAAGGGGAACTAGTTTAGAAAGGCTGGTTGGGGAAAGTCTCTCTGTAAAGTGATGTCTGAGCAGCGATCTTAGTAAATGAAGGAGAAAGCCTAGTGGGTATCTAGGAGAAGGGAGATCCAGGCAGCAGGAAGCGTAAGTAGAAAGACTCTGAGATAGGGACTTCCCTGGTGGCGCAGTGGAAAAGAATCCGCCTGCCAATGCGGGGGACACGGGTTCATGCCCTGGTCCGGGAAGATCCCACATGCCGCGGAGCAACTAAGCCCGCGCACCGCAACTACTGAGCCTGCGCTCGAGAGCTCACGTGCCACAACTACTGAGCCCACGTGCCACAACTACTGAAGCCCGTGTGCCTAGAGCCCGTGCTCCACAACAAGAGAAGCCACCGTAATGAGAAGCCACCGTAATGAGAAGCCCACGCACCACAACGAAGAGCAGCCCCTGCTCTCTGCAGCTAGAGAAAACCCGTGTGCAGCAATGAAGACCCAACGCAGGCAAAAATAAATAAATAAATGAATTTTAAAAAAAAAAAAAAGAAAGACTCTGAGATAAGCGTATAACAGCATGTCCGGGAAAGAGCAAGGAGACCAATGTTGCTGGCTAGATTCTTGGGAGAATATAACATACATAACAAATAGATGGTAGCTAAAAACCCAAATATATAAATAATTATGTTAAATGTAAGTGGATTAAATATACCAGTTAATGATCAAGTTAGGGCTTCCCTGGTGGCGCAGCGGTTGAGAGTCCGCCTGTCGATGCAGGGGACGCGGGTTCGTGCCCCGGTCCGGGAGGATCCCACATGCCGCGGAGCGGCTGGGCCCGTGAGCCATGGCCGCTGAGCCTGCGCGTCCGGAGCCTGTGCTCCGCAACGGGAGAGGCCACAACAGTGGGAGGCCCGCGTACCGCAAAAAAAAAAAAAAAAAAGATCAAGTTAATAGATATAGATATAGAAATACACGCATATGTATATGTGTACACACACACACACGAGACATACCTTAAAGAGCACAGGAAGGCTGAACATAAAGCATAAAACACTCTTTAGAATGAATCGTCCCTGGAGAATAGACACAGCCAAGGAGGGAATAAGACAGACTATATCACTGTACTGGAGGCAGAGAGAACACACCATGGAAAGAACTGTCCTGAGCCTGAGAAGAAAAGCAAATTTTAGGGAAAGGAATAGGACTGAGGGTGGTAACGGCGGTGCGGAGAGGGCGGGAAAAAAAAAGCTAGGTTCTTGGCTACCTCTAATCTAACTTCAGAAACACAACACTAAAAATAGTAAAGTAAACACATGGTCACCCATCCATTCATCCATACATTGAGGAAGCCTTTCAGACTTGAGTAGCTCCTACTCCCCGGCCCCCCTGCCATCTGGGACAAGCTGCTGCCGAGGCGTGGCAACGGGAGAGAGCACGTATGAAGGAACATAAGGCAAAATGAGGAAGACAAAGATGTTTTCCAACCTCATCACTTTTGCTTTCCATTTTTCTTTTCCTTTTTTCCCCTTTTTCTTTTCTTTCCTTTTCCTTATCTTTTCTTTGAATATCTACCATAAAGCGTGTCAACATAACACACCACAGTTCCTGACACATAGAAAGTATTCAATAAACACTGATGGATTACAAAAATCGACGTTAATATGGGGGGGGAGTGGAAGCAGTAATTACATTAAACGCACATTAGCATAAGTACAAGTTGGCCCAAAAATCACGCAAGGGATTTGCTTGTGCCCTGGGAGGCTAAGAGCAGAGGCCCGGGTCACCACGGTGAGTAAGTTGATTTATCCTTTAGGCTACTGTGATTGTTGAAAATGATGGTGGGGAATCAGGAGAGAGAATGGAGGCTCCTCCTGTTGTTCCTTCCAACTGAACAAGCAGTAGACCGGAAAAAACAAGAAGCACCTGGGCCAGAAGATCCACATCCTGGCAAGCTAAATATCCACATCCTGGCAAGTTCGGATTTCCATGAGACAGAATGGAAGAGATGGAAAAACTGACTCCGGTCCTCTGTTCTATCTGTGAGAAGACAGCAGATAAGTTGTGCCCTTGAGACAGATTGTTTTCCTTTTCTTTATCATTCTAGTAAAGGCAGAAAAGCAGAAGAGTCCTCTCTACATCACCGAAGGAAATCATTCATTGTGGCAATAACAAAGGGCAGTTTTGTCCATAGTAAAGATGAGCATTGAGGGCTGCAGTTTTGGCAAAGGAGAAAGGAGATGCCCCAGAGAGCTTCATGGCAGCGCCATGTCTACGATGCTGGGCAGCTGCCATGGCTGGGGTCTGGAAACAGGACTGGAGGACCTCAGGTGTCCCTGTCAAGACTGATTGAAGGGAGCAACGTGGGCACTTGAGCAGCCAGGACAACAGCAGTGAGAGGGAAGGAGACCTTGCCTGTTGATTGTTTAGGGTTCACAGAGGGAGCTGTTTGGGGGGTAGCACTCTCCCCAAGTAGCCTGCAAAATGTAGGCGTTAGAGAAGATTGCCCTCTGCCCAGAATAACTAAGGAGTCACAACTGAAGTGAATATCAAGCCTCAAAAGCCAGGAAAGAAAACAATTCTTTTGAATTTAGGACCCAACTTGTCACCAAATTAACAGAAGGAGCAGTGAAGCTCCCTTTTGAACCTCCCTAGAATCTTCTTTCACCACTAAAAGGTGCAAAGACACAGCCTTGTCATGAAAAAATCTTTAATCAATAGAATCTTCTCTTTTTTTAAAAAAATTTATTTTTCTTAGTCTCATTCAGAAACTGCACACTTGGTGTATTTTTCCTGGGTTGTAATCTATCTGGTTTCACTGACTTTAGCAAACTTTGCTCTACAGAAAGCAGTCCTGCGTATCTAGTCCTCAGATTGAGATCCTAATTGAAGATCAAATTGAAGATCATTCTTTGAACAAGACTGCAAGCATCATTTCTTATTTAGAAATTGCAGTTATAGCACACAGAGATTATGAATATTCTTTACCTACGCAACTATCTACCTCTATTTTCTTAGATATTAAGGTGGAGGTAGAAGTGGAGAGAGAAATAAAATAAATATTGCTTTGACAACCTTTGTAGAGAGTAGAATTTCTACTAGTAACAATAAAATCCTGGTTAGAAATACATTTTAAAAGGTACTGATCATCATTTAATATAGGAAGATCATTTCTGAAACTGCCCTGGCTAAGCTGTGTGTATAAGTAACAACTCAGTTGTATCATAGATGTTTAGAATTTTCCCTTTTATTTTCGTTCTTATGGATGAAAAGCTAAATTATTTTAATGCTTTAATAAAGTCCTCTTTTTCTTTCCCCCATCAAGTTCTAAAGTATAAACAGGAACTCAACAAAGAAACATAGAGGGGAAAATCTTCAAATGCACTCTTCATATTCAAACATAATAAAACTTCCTCATAAAAGCCAACTTCCCTCTGAGTTTATATCATTATTTTTAAAGGATCTCAGATAGCTATAAAACATTTTCCTTCCATCAAATAGCAGGAACAATAAATAAGACCTTTATACAAATGCAAACAAGAAAACATAAGCAGCATTTGTTTAATAAAGGGCCGAACATTCACCTTGAATTTGTAGTCATTTTGATCATTGTCTTCACCATCTTGGAACTACTAGTTTTACTGGGAATAAGGAAAAGGGATTAGGGGGAAAAAAATCATTGATTCACCCCTCAAAATAGTGTGCATGGTGACTCCCTGATGGCGCAGTGGTTGGGAATCCGCCTGCCAATGAGGGGGATACAGGTTCGCGCCCTGGTCCGGGAGGATTCCACATGCCGCGGAGCAACTAAGCCCGTGCGCCGCAACTACTGAGCCTGCTCTCTGGAGCCCGCGAGCCACAACTACTGAGCCCGTGTGCCACATCTACTGAAGCCCGCGCGCCCTAGAGCCCGTGCTCCACAACAAGAGAAGCCACCGCAATGAGAAGCCCGCGCACCGCAACGAAGAGTAGCCCCCACTCCCCGCAACTAGAGAAAGTGCGCGTGCAGCAACAAAGACCCAACGCAGCCAAAAATAAATACATTTAAAAAAAAAAAAAAGAAAAATAGTGTGCATGACCTGAAAGAATAAGAAAACTAGGAAATGTTATATATATTGACTCAATTGTATGCATCTTTAGCATAGTGATCCTGTCCTATTCATTCTCCGTAGTTTCTTCCAGGGTAGAGCTAATGGTTTACCAAATAGCAAGTCTTTATTATCAGGGGATAATTTGTCCTGGAAAAAGCTCATTTAAAGTGAATCTACATAAAATAGGAAATAAAATGTCATTTTGTCTAGAGTAAATGAAAGATTTAGTTATCCTATTTTGAAAAATAAAACCAAAACTTATAAAACTATTTCATCTCTATTTAACAGTATACATGTTAAAATTGTAGCTGTGCAGTAATTATTAGAACAAAGAATGAATTGAGTTGATTCCTTTTTTTTTTTTTTTTTTTTTTGTGGTATGCGGGCCTCCCTCTGTTGTGGCCTCTCCCGTTGCGGAGCACAGGCTCCGGACGCGCGGGCTCAGCGGCCATGGCTCACGGGCCCAGCCGCTCCGCGGCATGTGGGATCCTCCCAGACCGGGGCGCGAACCCGGTTCCCCTGCATCGGCAGGCGGACGTGCAACCACTGCGCCACCAGGGAAGCCCGAGTTGATTCTTTTTAAGGTAATTTTTCTGACAAAGATGCAGGCTAGCAAGGTGTACAATCTGCCATATTTGCAAAAAGATCATAGTAAGAGTCATTGAAAATTATTCGAGAGTTTTAATTTCCCAAAGTGCTCTCTTAGTACATTGTTATGCAAATAAGTTTCTTTGAAATGCCTATTATGTTATCATTCTTGTCAATTATTTCTTCTTTGGTTATTAATTGATCCAATTCTACCAGGTCCTCATTTGTCAATAGCTTTGTCTCTAAATCAAAAGTTTTCCAGGGCTTCCCTGGTGGCGCAGTGGTTGAGAATCCTCCTGCCGATGCAGGGGCCACGGGTTCGTGCCCCGGTCCGGGAAGATCCCATATGCCGCGGAGCGGCTGGGCCCGTGAGCCATGGCCGCTGAGCCTGCGCTCCGCAAGGGGAGAGGCCACGACAGTGAGAGGCCCTTGAAGTTTTCCATCATTGCTTTCACTGATTGTATTTACTTTATTGTATGATTTCCAATTTCACTTCATAATCAACATGTATTGTATTTGATTTATCCTATTAGATATTTACAACATCCAGATAGTGATTAAGAAACTTACCACCAAAAATGTTGATGTGATGTAGCTTTATGCTGATTTAAGGGGAGCAGGTGTCCATAGAGAATATACTAGGTTTTGACAACTTCATCATCCTTAGGCAACACTCCTTGCTTTGGAGGGTCAGATACCAAAAATATGAAAAGAAAACCCCTTTTATGTTCTCAATAAATGTCTATTAGATTTACAAACAACAGTAAGCAAATATGGAATAAATAAGCACACATTGATACAGAACATGTACTAGTTTATGGGAGTTGGTGTATATGGACTGAATTGTGAAAAATTTCAAGACTTAGCCATTGAAAGCTCTTTGCATTGAAACTTTATCATCAAAAAATATACTTAAAATACGACACAAAACTGCTAAAATTATGTGGGCTATGGGAAAGAGCCTGTAGCATTTAGTCAAATGAATGCTTTACTTTTATTATGCCTATTTTCTCCCAATGGTTAGTCCCTTTTATCTTTACCTGAAGAAGATAGACAATCATTCTGAATATTTTAATGTCCCAGTAGAAGAGCAGTCTGGGACTGACTATGGGTTTAACGACAACAAACATTTACTCATCTCTGTTTCTCAGAAAACACTCAGGCTGTTTGGAAACGGAGCAGACCATTTGTGTGCTAGCCATGGGGCACTCTAGCTATACGAGAATGCACAAAAAATCAAATTATGTCCGAGGAATGAGATCCTAAAGGAGCATTTTGATCCATGATGTGCTGTGACGCTAAGCGATTGCTATATTTTACAAGACTAGCAACGTATTAGAGAACCTACCGTAAGGAGAAGCTCCTGCTTAGACCGAAGGCTAGAGACAGTAAAAGATGATTTAAATGATGAGCAAAGGGTATCACCTTTCCTGAACATATTTATATAGACAATATTACCACATGCTGGGCATTGTGAGAAGAAGAAGGTAAAGAGTCTCTGTTTATTGAGAGTAGGCAAGTTGGAAATCATCTAACTTCTACTTCCTAGTTTTTGTTTATGTATAGCTCCTCTTCCATCTGAAATTTGAATATGTTTTTGTATATGAATTGAGGTAGGGTGTCTAGCCTTATTTTTTCTGAATCATTTGCTAAATTTTCCAATAATGTTTATTAACCTTCCCCTTTAGATTCAAATTACCACATAATATCTATATACAAATAGAGTTGACTTCTGGGCTATTTATTCTGTTCTATTGATCTTTATGTCCACTTTAACACTAATATCATACTATTTTCATTAGTAAAGCTTTAGGTTTTCATATATAGTAATAGAAGTTCCAGTGACTGTGATTTTCCCCTAATCTTTTATTAAACATTTTTGCATATTTTTCTCTTTGAATTTTAGAATTATCTTCCAGAGAAATTTAAAAATTAAATTTCATTTAAAATTCTGGTAATATTGTATTTGGGATTGCATTAAACTTACAAATTAATTGGTTTAGAATTAAAGGGTTTTTTTATAATATTGTCTTCCCATTGAAAAACAAGGCTTATCTCTCCATTTTTTTCAAATCTTCTTTGACAACCTTAAGAAAAGTTTGATTGCATTCTTCATATGGATCTCACTCATTTATTATTATTGTTGTTATTATTATTATCTTAATAATTTTTTATTATTGTTGATATTGTAAGACTTTTTTCCTTTTACATTATTTTATCAGTTATTGTTATTATATAGAATACTATTTTTGTATCTTAATTTTGTATCTGGCCACCTTAATGGACTCATATTAGATATTACAGTTTATTTATTGCTTCTTTTTTAATTTCCTATATAGGTATCATGTTTCCTGTAAGTGGCAATTTTACCTTTTCCCTTTTTATATTTATATTTTCAATTTCTTTTTCTTGGTGTATTTTTCAGGGCCTTCAATACATACTAAATGGTAGTAGTTTAGCAGAAATTCTTGTCTTTGTAAGAATTCTCCTAATATTTCACCATAAGAATGTTGGCTATAAGTTCTTGGTAAAGTCCTAGTTTATTAAAATTTCTATTTTTGTGAGTTTTTCTTTACCAGCAAATTGTTTTTTACATCTGTTGAGATAATTATATGTGTTTTCTCTTCATAGGTTAGGTCTTACAGCTAAGACGTTGTTAACATTACTACCAAAGAAATTTATAACTGATGCTTTTTCTTTTCCACAGCTCTAAGTTTAGAAAAATAATTGGAATAGGATGTGTACCTTGAAGAGGCCGAGGTGGATAAATATACTGAATAAAGCACACTGTCTTATACTGTGCCAGGTAGTCTAGTATGTATTAGGTTCCACCAAGACTGATGATATACCTGACGCTGATGACACGGTTCCTCACAAACATCCACTCTGGTCTGCAGGAAAATTGCTGCAGCCACAGGAATATGAGGCTGGACATGGAGGGTGTCAGTTGAACTTCTAGGAGTTCTCATGGGCCTCTAACTCTTTTGGACTTACTATCTGCAATTGTACATCTGCCAGTGTCCTCTGTCTGTTATTGGAGAATGCTGCTGGCCTCTTTGCTGTGTATACTGATTGCAATGACTTCCTTCTGTAGCTTCCAGATAACTAAATTTTCTTGATTTATCAGGAGGTGTCTCTGTCTGGTTCCTCAGTCAATTTGATCTTACTATTGACATTTATCACCATGGTGGGTGGAACATCTCCTAATCTAATAAGTTACATAAATACATTGTCTAATATTAAGTGATTCCTGCATTGCTGGAACACATCCTACTGGTTTATGAGATTTTAATTTTTTTTCATATACTACTGGAACCAAATATATTCAAGAATTTATTACATGATAAAGGTTACTTCTCAATTCATTGTGGAAAAGATGGGCTTTTCCAATATATGATGTTGTGAAAAGTGGGTAGGATATAGAAAAATATTAACTTGGATTAATCTTTTACACTGTACACAAAGGTACTCTACAAATGTGCCAATGATTAAATGTAAACCATGGTATAAGAAGGTAATAGTACAAGAAGAAAATTTCAGTGCGTTCCTTTACAACTATGGGATAGAAAAAGCCTTTCTAAACCAAGTCTCAAAATGCAAAAACCAGGATAGGAAAAAGGTTGATAAAGCAGACTACATAAAAGTGGAAAAGTTCTGCATGGCAAAAGACACCAGGAGCAAATCTAAAATCAAATGACAAATTGAGATAAAGCGTTTGAAATTCACAGCAGGAACAATACTTTAAAGGCCCCTATGTACTTTCTCTAATCCTCTAAAAACCCCTAGAAATTGAGAAGAAAAAGATCAACAATCTAAAAGAAAAACTACAGTTCACAGAAAAGGAAATACAAAGGGTCCTCACATATGAAGAGATGTTCAACCTTACTCATAACAAGAGAAATGCACATTTAAACTACTCTAGGATAATACTGCTCACCTACCAGATTAGCAAAGCTCCCAGCAATACCTTTGGGAAGAAAGTCTGTTCATGTACCTTGGGCAGGCATGCAAAGCGGAGCAAACTCCATGAAGGGCAGTGTGGCCAGACTTGACAAACTGAAATTGGCATTCCATTTCTACAATTTTCCCCTACAATTATACCTGCTTGTACATAAAACGCTGTTATTTACGAGGTAATTCATTGTTATTGTTTATTATAGGAAAAATTTTAAATGGGGCAAAGGGAACCCAAGTGTCTATCAAAGGAGAACTGCTAAAATAAATTATGGTAAATCCAGACAATGGAATAGTAGGCTGTTACAAAAGCAAGTTAAGAAGATTTCCTTGCATTGATGTGGATAGATCTTTGGTAATAGATCTTTACAACACATTGTTAAGTGAAAAACAAGCAAGGTAAAGATGAAGTGCATAGTATGCTACCCATAATGCTAGTAATCAACTAAGGAGATAATCACTGCCAAAGAAATGATTCTCAAAAGTATTATCTGGGGACCACAAGATCCTTCTGAGGGTCCACAAGATCAAACTATTTTCATGATAATACTAAGCATTTATTTGCTCAATTTTTGCTACTTTCTAAAATTTATAAAAACACATTAGTGAAAACTCCAGGAATAAAAGCAGGCTTGGACTTACTGATTCAGATTAATCTGATTGACATTTTTCTTGCTCTGTCACATATGCCTGTGCCATTATCAATGGCATTTAGGTCTGGCTATGAAGAAATGAATAGACACTGCCTGGCAAGGCTACAGAAACAGACCACTAAAGCAGACCACTTGCTTCTTAAGGCCGTCCTTTCCACAAAGAAACTTACACACATGCAAAAAAAAGGATTACAAAATAAATACTCCCAGAAGTCAAGTCCAAAAATGTCTGTCAATATTATACTCTTCTTTCCTCATCAGACTTGTAAGGTAAAAGTAAGACAGATAATTGAGGTAAGTTCTAGGTCATAATAAATAAAAATTTAAATGGACAATTTCTTTCTGTTTAACAAGTATAGACCTACTAAATACAGGGTTTGTGGTCATTGCTGCATATAGCTGGGGACCAGATGCTTGGTCACAAGGGAAATTGAATGAGAGTGGAAAGCTATGTCTACTATTAAAACAATTCAAAAGCATATGGCATTTGCTGTTTACGTTTCTCCCTTGTGTAAAATGTTTCTGAACCAAGGTCTCCAGAGCACACACTTTGGGCTGTTTCTTCCTGGAGTAGTGTTTCATCTGCACAAACTAACCCACATTTGTTTCTGTGATTCCCCATATGACTAATGAAGCATAGCTTTGAGGTTATGATTTAGGGCCACATATGATATATGTGGCCATGGAGTGCATAGTGGTGACTGGACCTATGCCCTCATTATAAACATGCTCTCACATAACTGGCTGTCCAGCCTCCATTTTCCTCTTTTCTTTTTCATTTTGATTTTTAAAGATGATCTATTCAACTCTAATGGTGTGGTTAAGCAAAACTGTGTTTTCTACTCTAGCTCTTGGACTTACACCTTCAATAAAAATGTATAGGCCACAAGTTCTTCAGATTCTGTGCAGACTTTTTCCCCAAGGGTTAGCTCCAAGCTTCATCACTTCATGTTGGGCCAGTTTATCAGCTACCTGCATGGCCCAGATATCTGAGGCTTCAAAATTAAAGAGATACTGATGTATGTGCCCTGAGAATGTTTTTCCCTTCCTTTGCACATTCATCTAACCTATCCATCCTTGTATAATAGTTCGTTAAGTAGATATATCTATTTACTTGCTTATACCAGTAAGATGAGTGCATGTGTGTGTAAGTAATTTAGGTTCTGAGTAGGTTTATCTGCAATACAGTGAAACAACTTGAGGAGTAAATGTATTTCAAACTCAGAAATTTGTATATAACACTTTTTAAGGGAATATTAAAATCTTATTTTGGGACTTCCCTGGTGGTGCAGTGGTTAAGAATCCGCCTGCCAATGCAGGGGACATGGGTTCAAGCTCTGGTCCGGGAAGATCCCACATGATGCGGAGAAACTAAGCCCATGCGCCACAACTACTGAGCCTGCATGCCACAACTACTGAAGCCCGCATGCCTAGAGCCTGTGCTCCACCACAAGAGAAGCCACCGCAATAAGAAGCCCGCACACCACAACGAAGAGTAGCTCTCGCTCGCCGCAACTAGAGAAGGAGCCCACGTGCAGCAACAAAGACCCAATGCAGCCAAAATAAATAAATAAATAAATAAAATTTAATAGGTTATTGTATTAAAAAAATAAAATCTTATTTGTATTTCTTCATCTAAAAAATTAATAAGTGCAATAAACACCAAAGCTAATGGTTTCCTAAAATGGTAGCCTCAGTTAGTTTCTTACACAAGTAGAATGATTATATCATTGCAAAGACCTAAGAATTGATTTCACTGAAGGTCACCTATCAGATTGAAATAATGTTTCAATTTCCAGAATCCTTCCATTTTTTTAGCTCTTTTGTGGAGTCTAGGATTTATTGTTCTTTGTAGAATTTCTTTTTAGGCATGGTTCTAGAAAAAGTATTCAAACTGCCAACACATCTTGAATGTTTGTCTGAATAGTTTAGTCAAGATTCAGTTTATAATCCGTGACCAAACGATGGAAGTTTCTGAATGACTCTGAAGTTTGCCGAGGGTGATCAAATTTCCAGGATGAATATGAGCACCTCATTTACAAAATGTGTCATTTGATTACAGAGAATCCAAAAGACTCAAGAACAAGAAAATATAAGACAAAAATAAAATCATCAAATGTGCTAAAGCTTACTTAATCTCACTCAGTAGTCCTGCCTCTTTACCAGAATGATATTATCCTGAAACTCTCACGTCTATAGTTTATTCCTACTATCTCTGGATGTCACCTTCTCCAGTAAGCCATCTGTAAATCCTCTAGTTGTTTTTTCTTAAGCCCTTCCTTACTCATTAGTAAACTGAAGGTAGAGAGTGCTGGTAGAATGTGTGCGTATCAAGATGTGAAATAAAAACAGTTGAGTTAATTCTGTGAAACATTTCCACTGTTCTGGTAAGAATGAAAAGCGTACAGATGAACAACAAAATACGAACTATGCAATTTCAGTAGTTATGCATACACAGTCAACGCTCTTAAATTTGCATTTAAGATTGGCCATGAACAAAATGAAGATGAGCAGTAAGATTCATTCTAATAGGACTTCTCCAGTGGCGCAGTGATTAAGAATCCACCTGCCAATGCAGGGGACACAGGATCGAGCCCTGGTCTGGGAAGATCCCACATGCCACGGAGCAACTAAGCCCATGCTCCACAACTACTGAACGTGCGCTCTAGAGCCCTTGAGCCACAACTACTGAAGCCCATGCACCCAGAGCCCGTGCCCCGCAACACAAGAAGCCACAACAATGAGAAGCCTGCGCACCGCAATGAAGAGTAGAGCCTGCTCACCGCAACGAGAGAAAGCTCTCGCGCAGCAACCAAGACTCAACGCAGCCAAAATAAGGTTTTTTTTAATAAAAATAAAAGATTCATGCTAATAATTTCAATTTTTCTTTACTTAAAGTGACGTTAAGTAGGAAATTTAAAAGCACAGTAAGTGGAGACAGAGACCCCAGAAGAATGAAAGAGCCTTATATATAATACCTTTAACAGTATTTCTTCCTGAATTTTGAACAAGTTTTCGGCATTTTCATTTTGTACTGAGCCCCACAGATTATGTGGTGTTGGTTATAATGACGCATCAAACAGGATCCTTGGAAGCCTGAAAGCGTACAATATCTTCCAGAATGTCTGCTTTATAGAAAGATGATAAACAGAGAGAGACAGACAGACAAACAGATAAGATAGATATTGTTTATTCAATTTGTTAAAGCACCTACTGTGTATTTCTGAAGTGTGAATAGCTGGTACATCACTTCCTGAGAATCTGCTTACCCATTCATTGCCTCCATGTTGTTTATAGTTTTATGACTATGAGGTGTGACTTTCAATACACCACTTATGCTGGGCTTTCTCAGGGGCTCAGGAGCATTTCTCCCCGGCATGTGGTATGCTTGATGACCTTTAGGGGAAGATCAGGTGGTTCCTCTGTTCTTCACACTTGGGAAGGAAAGACCTGCTTGTAAAATGCAGCAAATGTTTCCTGGATGGAAGCCAATTTATTTTTGATCTTCATTTGATCTTTATTTTGACTAATCCTTTTCTTTGTGTGATTTCCTTTTGTTGATATGCCAAAATTCTGCCACCTTGTTTCCTTTCTCAAAAAAACCCCCTCATTTCTGTTAAGTTTAATATTCAGATATATTTGCCAAAACTAAATTAAATCCCCTCTGCTCTAGCACCAACCCCTTATCAGATCAGAAGCATATCTTATAAAACGTCTTGGCGACTGGCTCACCTATAGGCTTATTGTGACTTTATATTAAAGAACTGTCATAGATTGCTCTTTGGGGATCTGTTTAATTGGGGTGGGGGGGCGGTGAGCAGGATTTTCTTTCCGGTTATTCATTCTCATAAGTAAGAGAGTATTTTCATGTCACTGTGGTCAAATCTATAGTGTAGCAACTATTTAGGTAATGCTTGTAATACACTCAGATTTCACTTGAATCGCCCAGATAAACTGAATTGCTCCCCAAATGCTTTTAGTCCCAATTCAGGGATGTGATGTTAGGACTTGTCTGATCCAGTCGACTGTTCTTTTTAATCTAGCATTATGGCAATTTGTGCATTCTCCTCGTTGCATATAATCTGTCAGCAAGACCAAAGTCCTCTTGCAAACCTTTACTAAACTCTAGACCTGCTAAGAGAAATTTTTTTTTCCAGATGAAACTCTATTCAGAGGGTTGGGCAAAGCAAACTAAAGCACCAATTAGCACTGTTAGCTCAGCATTTTCAACATGCAAGTTTGCTTCCAAAAACCTCCCTTCGAGCCTGAGTTTGCAAGAGGTTCAGATCTCCTGAGTTTCACTTTGAGTGTCAAGTTCAAGCAGAACCCCAAAGAAACTCAAAGCAAAACCCACTTTGGACCCTTTGAGTTTCACCTGGCTTCTACCTGAAATAACTAAACAGTGTTCCCTTAAAACTTGGCCCAAGTTTGCATGCAATTCAACTGAAATCCAATTCATCATTGCTGAAAGATTTGCAAACCTCCGTAAAATGGGCTGTGAACCTAGTATGACCTTTGAATATCTAAGGAAGTTTACCAAAGTTTCCAACAAATTTAAACAGGACTGTTAAAACCTGGTGAAGAATCTGCATGTTATATTTTAAGCTATAATTCACCTCTAAGAAATCTATGAATCACATATAATTGGCCCCAAGAGATGAGTTATTTTATGCTTTGTAAAATTATTATTTTTCAACTCTGCATACTCTTTTAAATAAGAAAGATTCTGGCTAATTGATGAGAAATTAGGTGGCTACCATCACATGCTATTTTCATCTCCTCACTGCATACAGTATATACCACAAGCTTCGGCACGTTATTAAGCATTGGCTATAAAGTGGCCCTGGGAATCTACACTTTTCTAATGGCAAACAGTTGAGATAATTCAATATCTTAGCACAACACAATGGGTTGGAAAAACCTGTCACCGAAGACAAATTTCCATTTTTTCTCATGGAGATAAAACTGTGCTTATTCTCTTCTTTGTTCTCTGGGCAAATTTTCTTCCCCCTCTCATCTCTGCCTTGCCCTCCACCCTCTCCTCTCACCACAAAGCCCTACTTGTGTCTTCCTGATAATCTTCATTCATTCTCCCTTCTCTAACCATTTCCTCTCTTCACCTTTGAGCCACATTCTCTTTCTTTATTCTACCCACCCGCCCTCCAGCCCCATCAGTTCTTCATCTGCCTCTTTTCTTAACCTTCCTGATGGGAGTTTTCTACCAGCTTTCTACTGCACCTGTTTTACAGCAGTGTTGTAAATGGGTCTCTGATATCCCCTTCCATCATTCCTGTGCCTGGGGAGGCTTTCTATTCCTAATCCTGCGCCTTTTGTTCTTTGGACTGCAGTAGGGTTTTAGGAACTCCTCAAGAGGGGAGGTTGTAAGGCTGTCCTCAGGCCCTGCCAGCGAGCAACACTTTGCAGCAAATATGGATGACAGAGTGACTTTATTCCTTCAACTTAAACACAAACAGGAGAAAAAACAGTAATGTATAGTGGGAAAAAGCATGGATTTGGGAGTCAAACAAAGCTAGGTATGAACAGCATCTCTGCCGCGGTGACTTTGAACAACAAATCTACCCTTTTGGAGCTCTCACCAATGCAACGGAAACACTAATATCTACATCAAAACGAAAAAAGAATAGATGAAATAATGCATGTCACAGAGACTCTGTTCGTATTAAGTCTTTACCATCAAGAGGTTCATTAAGAGAAGATACTGCATCTTAATCTTAGGCATAAACCAGGATGGTTTAGTGGGAAATTAGAAGACTGCTTATTTTCAGCCTTTTCATATAACTTCCCTGTTTAATGTCCTAAGCAATGTGGTGTTTTTGCATTTAGGTACAAATGACACCAGACTCGAAGAAGTCTACTATTTTTTCATTTGGGTTGCATATTCCAAAACGCTCATTTTACTAGAGCCAGGGTGATTTCTCTTCCATTACTTCAACACACAGAGCTTTGGAAAACTTATTTTTCTGCAAATGTGTGCACTTTGAGATAAGGCAGATTCCTTGTGGACTTAATATCTTTCATGCAGTTTTCCCACATTTTGATAAACACACACAACCACCAAATAATAATTGGGGGAAATGTACATATTATTGAATTCTTATTGCATCTATCTGAGGCTTAGGCTCTAAGCAAAACCAAAATGTCTGAACCAAAAATGAAGAACTCTGTCAGTCTTTCAGGAATTTTGTTTGTTTCTTTAATTTTATAAGGACATCATATTTAGAGCCAATAAATGAGATGAGTAAGTGTTTGGTGCCACGTGGATTATACTTGAAAATGTCTGTTGGGTTAAATTTTGTGCAGAAATCGATTATTCAGTATTATTTGAAGGAGGCCAGATGAAATGTATAACAATATTTGCTTTCTTAGATTCAATAGAATTTATAGTAGGAAACTAAAAAAAAAAAAAACAAAAAAAACCTCAATAGGTAAAAAGAGCAAAGGCCTGTTGCTCTTAACTTTATTATTATGTATAGCGCTCAGTAAATACTTGTTGAATGAATGAATAAGGGTTCCTTAGCAAAGATCAGGGAAGGAGTGAGCTTGGGAGATGGCTGTGCCCCCCTTGAAGTAGGTGGGGCAGGCCCAGTGAAGGGCTCACCATAGGACAGCTAGGTTAATGCATGACACAGAAGGTGATACAGAGCAGAACTCAGCAGTTTACTAGTAAAAAAGAGTGAGATCACATAAAGATGCAGAGTATCAATGGGTAGGGCCAGGAACAGGATTGTAAATGCAAGAGTAAACCAACAGCTAAAAGCTATGCTGTAACTGAATCCTTATGGATATAGGACAAGCAAGCAAGGACAGAAAGATTACCTGAACAAATATTTTAGCCTTAGTCCCTTAGTCTTTTTTTTTTTAAATATTTATTTATTTATTTATTTTTGGCTGTGTTGGGTCTTCTTTCCTGTGCGAGGGCTTTCTCTAGTTGCGGCAAGTGGGGGCCACTCTTAATTGCGGTGCGCAGGCCTCTCGCTATCGCGGCCTCTCTTGTTGCAGAGCACAGGCTCCAGACGCGCAGGCTCAGTAGTTGTGGCTCACGGGCCTAGTTGCTCCGCGGCATGTGGGATCTTCCCAGACCAGGGCTGGAACCCGTGTCCCCTGCATTAGCAGGCAGATTCTCAACCACTGCGCCACCAGGGAAGCCCAGTCCCTTAGTCTTTTAAGTAGCAGTTTGCCTTTTGGATTTACAAACTGCCACAGAATTGCCTACATGGAAATAAATAATGGAGAGAAGAAGACAGGATGGAAAGGTGAAGGGAAGGGAAAGATGGAGAGATGATAGAAGCCAAGAAGAAGAGAGTAAAGAGATTGACAATATCAAAGGAAAAGGAAATACACAAGGGAGGTAAAAATGGAGGAAGGAGACAAGGGCAGGAAGTGAGAAGGAAAGAAATTCCCAAGGATCCGGAGGAATCTTGACTATTGCTCCACTGGTCTTAGAGAACACCACAGTCCATTGGCTCAGTTATTCACACCAACTTCCCAGTGTACACAGCCAGGAATCTTTGAAGTCTGTAGCTTTGGCATAGAAATGTCTCCAGTCGCAGAAGACAGCTCTGAGTTAAATATGAGGGATGTTTCATTATAACCACAAATCCATAAGAGTGAAATTCAAAGAAAAAGGACAATGAAAATATTACGTTTTGTTGGAAAAACTTTGTCCTGAGTTCATTACCCAGTAATGATTCATTCTACCCAGCAAGGAAAGTTAGGGGTACCCCTTTCATGAGTCAAAATCTTTTTCTTGTAGACTTCTTTGTTTTGAATATTCTATTTCTTGATTTGTTAAATAATATTAATGTCAAGTAACATAACAAATGGAAAAGTAGTTGAAGTTATCACCACAAAATAAGGTTAACACAGAGGCATCAATCCTGTAAGGTACACTTGATAAAGACGACTAAAATTTTTATCTTCTCTAATTAATAAATTGTTAACTGGTAGTCAAGAGCAATACAACGCTTTTTAAACTACAACTAGATCCTTATTTGCTCTACATTTGAACTTATGGTACTTAGGTTCCAGATGTCACCCAAAACATACACCTGGGGGGAAAATTTCTACGTTTATATAACAGAGAGTAAAATCAGGGACATTATCAGCTCTAACAGGGGACTGTAATAATATAAATGGGGTCAACAAAGACTTAAGAGAAAATAAGGGATGAAAGATTCCAAATGAGTTCTCAAAGATAGCTGGCTACATAGATAACCTTTTTCTCCTTGGTGCCACTATCTAAAATGCAATACTGTCCAGAGAAGATCATTGTTAAGGGCTATTAACATTTATGTTAATAATAACAATGGTAATAGTAATAGTTTACATTTACTGAATATTGCTGTGGAAAAGGAGCCATTCTAAGCATTTCACAAATTAATAAAGTCAATCCTGAGAACAACGTTAAGTGATAGATACTTATTATTATTTTCCCTTATTTTGGTGAATTGATGAGCCGAAACTGATTACTGGTGAATTAATTATTTAAATTCAAGTCACCAAATCACAAAACTTGATAGCAATAATAACAGCAATTCAAAAAGGTGGTAAAAAGTCATGGTTGGACTTCCCTGGTGGCACAGTGGTTAAGAATCCGCCTCCCAATGCAGGGGACACGGGTTCAAGCCCTGGTCCAGGAAGATCCCACATGCCACGGAGCAACTAAGCCCGTGTGCCACAACTACTGAGCCTGCACTTTAGAGCCCGCAAGCCACAGCTACTGAGCCCACGTGTCTAGAACCCGTGCTCTGCAACAACAGAAGTCCCACAGCAATGAGAAGCCCATACACCGCAACAGAGTAGCCCCTGCTCGCCGCAACTAGAGAAAGCCTGCGCGCAGATACGAAGACCCAACGCAACCAAAAATTAATTAATTAATTAATTAATTAATTTTAAAAGTTATGGTTACTAAGTTACAAAACTTTCTTCTAACTGTTAAAGGAGATCGCTCCTGGAGATCAGGACATAAACAGTTAATTGTTTCAGAAATTCAAAACACAGTATAGGATTACTTTGAGACATTTTAGCAAGTATTCTTTTTTTTATATATAAATTTATTTATTTATTTATTTATTTTTATTTTTGGCCGTGTTGGGTCTTCGTTTCTGTGTGAGGGCTTTCTCCAGTTGCAGAGAGCGGGGGGTCACTCTTCATCGCGGTGCGCGGGCCTCTCACTGTCGCGGCCTCTCTTGTTGCGGAGCACTGGCTCCAGACGCGCAGGCTCAATAGTTGTGGCTCACGGGCCCAGTTGCCCCGCGGCACGTGGGATCTTCCCAGACCAGCTCTCGAACCCGTGTTCCCCCACCATTGGCAGGCAGACTCTCAACCACTGCACCACCAGGGAAGCCCGCAAGTATTCTTATAGAATTTCAATGGTTTACACTTATACATCTGACCTAGGAAATCTCAACCGGAAATTCAATATTTGTTATATGCATGGTAACACTGGATTCTCTAGCTTCTTCCCTAAGATGTATGCTCTTGTTGAAAGACTTTGGGTCAGACACCCAATCGCTAGTGCTATGGAAATACTGGACTAGGAACTGGAGCCCTGATCTTCATTTCTACTCTTCCAGCATTGGCTGTGTCATCTTCCTCTTAAAAATGGAGAATAGTAATGTTTACAATCCACTATATGATTTGTTGTAAGAATCAAATGAGTTATAGATGCAAAAGTACTACTCAGATCTTTATTATTTTTAACAATGCTAAGAATGAGCATGTTAGATGATGGAAGAAATAGAAGGACATATGTTTGCACAAGAGTATTATAGATTTTGATCACCTTTCTTTAACATTTAATCATGTGTTCATCTTTGAAAAATGGGATAACTACTTATAACTATGTTAATCAATGGATCCTGAGTTATCTCTAAGGTGCTGCGTACATGGTAGTTAAGAATACATTTAAGCCAGACTTGCCTGGGTTCAAATCGAAACTCTACATTTACTAGCTGTGCAACCCTAAACAATATTCTAACTTTCACAGTGTCCTCACCTATAAAATGGGGATAATACTGGTATCTATCTTACAGGGTTGTTATAAGGATTAAATGAGGCAATAGAACGAAAGCACTTAGAATTCATGTCTATCATATAAAATATACTATGTAAGTTTTTGCTGTAATTATGAATTGTAACATAGATGAGTGACATTATTGTTTTTCTAAATCACCCCATACTTATAATCATGACTTTCAAAGGCATCATTTTTCAAATCCTTTAAGCAAATTAGTATCACACACATACTGCTAAGCACTATGCTAGGAACTGTACTGTAACAGTAACAGCAACAACAACAAAAACTATGTGATATTCTCCCAGCCCTTAAGGGGATTATAGTCCAATTGGGATCAGGAAGGAGAAGGTCAAAAATTATTGAATACCAAAACAAATTATTTGGGTACTAAGATAAGAAATCAGTATCTATTCCAAGGGTGCAGTAGAAGGTCATTATGGATTCTTGATAATGAGAATAACATGATGAGAATGGTGTTTGAAGAATACAATGCTCAAAGACCTGAAGATTTTTCTCCCATATTCCCAGACTGAGTCAGTGGCCACATCACGTACCTGGGCACCCAGCCAGAATACCGGGAGTCCAATCAATCTTCAAATCCTGTGAGTGTGAGAGCCTAAAGATCTTTGCAAGGTGCTTTCTACACGGAAGGAAGTGCCCTCTCTTCTGTAAACTAGGAGCATGGCCCTCCATGTCCCCATCACCATGCTCCCCACCACCCCACCAAACTATATCATCTCTTACCTGGGCTATTGCAATTGCTTCCTAGTCTCCCTGCTGCCTTTGAACTCCTCAGATCAACCTAATTGTAAAATGTCTATCTGACCATTCACTCACTCATTCTCAAATGCTTACTTTGTGCTTACTCTATACAAACTATTGTTGAGCCAAAAGTAGACCGTCTCCAAACATCATGAAGACATCATGGTGGCAGACAATAACCAAACGATCCTCACAAACTAATGTTGAGTTTAAAGTAATGTTGAACATAACTTTCTAAGCCTCAGTATCCCTACACTTGAACAGGAGTAACCGAACCTACCTCACAATATTTTTATGAAAATAAAATAACTATTAGGAAAGGACCACAGAGTAGATGCTTGATAAACATTTACTTTGTTTTTGAAATCAAATGGCAGCAATTGGCCCAGAAGATGGAGCTAGAGATAGGGATCAGGAAGTCACTGTCAGAGGGTAATCAGAGAAAAAGCCATGAGGGTGAATGAATGCGCCAAAAGAAAGAGAGCCAGTCAGAGAAAGCTCAAGCGCCACTTCCGAGAGTGGTAGGAGGAAGAGGAAGCATGGGAAGGAGACTAAGAATTTGTAAGAGAGGGGGCAGAAAAACCAGGGTCTACTGCCATTAAATATTAAATGACTCTGTGTGAAAGATTTACAAATTGTCCTGCATTTGTTTTATTTTCAGAAGTACCTGCTCTACCAGGTTATTTAGAAATAACTACCAAGTCACAATATGAAGGACAAAGATGTAAACATCTTCCGTTATATCAAGAAAATGATCAACCCTTAGCTGGTCTACCAAGCAGTCAACTTTTATTCAACTCAAACAAGTGGGGGAGGAAGACCAGTCTAAACTAATGAAAACTATGAATTACATTCTTCAAATAAGTGCAATTTTGTTCTTTCATATCTATACGATGAGATTCTCTTAGGCCAAAAAGAGCATTGGCAAGTAGATACTTTTACATACTTGCTTTCATAAATAAGAAAAATTACTTTAGTGATATATAAAGAATACTTAAATAGATGATATCAGACTACATGATTGAAAAATGTGTTCTCTCAAGTAGGTTAATTATATCATTGCAATATTTTATACTATTTTTTGCTTACTGAATCCACTTAACATAAATAGGTCAAAGACATCTTTATCTTAACCCTGTGTCAACTACCAAAAATTCCAAATTGGCAGTCCAGAGTAATGAGCTTTTACCATACATAGTGCTCAAGCTATCATAAGAATATTCTTCTCTTTGAAAATCCAGCTATATTTAAGCTATTCCTTTCTAGATCAAAATTTCAAAGGCTAACTGATCTTCCTGAACCAAATAAATGTATTTAATTTCATTAATGTTTTCTCTTATAAGAATACAGTTTCTGTGCTAAGGAACTGGTCCCTTTATTCTGCCCTACCTCCCACCACTGCAGGGCACACCTGGAGCATTATATTCAGTTTTGAGCATCACATTTTAGAACAAACTCCATTAAAATGAAGCACACTTCAAAGAGAATGAGACTTGGAACCATTTCATATGAGAGATAATTGAAAAAACTCGGAGGCTTGGTCTGGAGAACAGATGACATGGAGAAACAGAGATAATAATACCTCTTTCCAACTATCTGAAAGGCTAGGTGCATAAAAGACACTGACCTTGCTATTTTCTTCAGCTTCAGAGCACTGATCTTCAAACTTGCGTGTGCAGGGGGAGCTTATGAAAGCATATGAAAGCAGGGATCAGGCCTTCATAGCCACCAGCTGCCATTCAAATGGCCCCGGGTGGAGGAGAATCAAGGAACTACATTTCCACAAGAACCACGGGTGACTCTGATGCAGGCGGTCTACAGAGCACACTTTGTGGAACACTGCTTTGTAGGGTGAACAAGAATCAGTGGGCCAATATCACAAGGAGAGAGATTGCAGCTCAATATACAAAAAAGACCTTCCTGAGGATTACAGCTTCTCTGAAATGAAAAGACTTGTCTCATATGGTTGTACATTCCCATCACTGGTGGGTTCCAACCAAATGCTGGGTGACCGCGGTAAAGATGTCACAGAGTGCTTGCTTCGACAGCACATATACAAAAATTGGAACAATACGGAGAAGGTTAGCATGGCCCCTACACAAGGATGACACGCAAATTCGTGAAGAGTTCCATATTTTTAATCTGGGACTAGCCTGTTCATACACGAGGGAGAAGGCCAATGATATTCTAGATTACAACCCTTCCTTTCATTATTAGTAGACAAATTAACTAGTGTTATTTTTAAAAAATAAATTTGAAAAGAATATTTTCTTTTCTACTCTGCACCTCTCACATACTCTGTATCTAACAGTTAGCCACAGATGCAGACATTCTGTGGGCTACATTTATACTTCTGTATCAAAATGCTAAGCAAAGCGAGTTATATCAAGCTCTCAGCTCACACGTTTTAAAGGAAATAATGTTCTCAAGACATAGTCAGATTTACAATTAACATTATAGTTTACTAAGATCCTATAATACATACCATATTCTAAAATAAAATTTCAAGAAATGTATGGAAAAGTAAAACTACTAATAAATTTATTCACGATGAACTAAGACATGAAAAAATTTAGCAATATGAATTCAGTTATCCCAAAAAAAGGCATGGAGAACACTGCATCTAGATATGTTTTTTTTAAGTGGTTCTTGAGCATTTGCCCCATATTTATGCAAACATATAAGCTTTTAAAGTAAATACCAAACATTTCTGTCAAATATTACCTAATGATTTTAACCTCCACTCTATCTAGTTATTTGAAGATATTTCTTAGTGCCTTCTACTACCAAAAAAAAAATTTAATCTTTTTTTTTTTTTTTTTTTTTTTTTTTACTTAAAAACTCTTGATAAATGCTTTAGGCTCTCAAAGGACAGCTATCATGACAACATTTCGTTTCCTACACTGTATACTGCCATGATGATCTATTCCTGTCTCTGTATTAAAGAGGCTGCTAAACGTTATTGAAAATACAATTTGGGTAAATAATATTGAAATGGTGATGCTCTGCAAACAAAGAATCTCCAAAGCTCTCTCACTGTAATTGCAGCTGATTTTTTTTTTAAACCAGTGGGTTTCCCAGTCCTATCCCAAGTCTGCCAGCAATCAAACCGATTAAAAATCTGACACCACCTGCACCTTTGTCAGCTTACCAACTAGTAACAGTCAAGTACCTTTAACTGTAAGCAAATAACACCTATCTCGATACACTGTCTTGTATTATATCTAAATGAAATAAAGAGGGAGGAATAATATCCTAGAGAGTAAACATGGTATTTTGAGGGGAAATAAAGTACTATGTTCTTTAATTTAAAAAAAAAAACAAAAGATGTCACAGAAACGAGCATTCAGCATGGTTGAATGCATGGAAGCAGAGAGTTTCAATTGCTGATGAGAGTGTTTAATTCTGGATTTGTTAGATAAAGATGCCAGTTCTGACTATTATCTTTTATATAGAAGTTACTTGGCAGTGGGATAAACAAGAAAGCAGAGACTAGAATGACTCCTGTTAATTTTGAAACAGGGACAGTAACTGGTCAATTAACTGTTTTTCCTTGAAGGACCCTAAATTAAACTATAATTAGAGAGGAAATGTTAGAACATTTTATTCTAATTTTTTAATGATGCGTTATCTTTGCTATAAGATGAATTCTCAAGACTTGAGAATTTAGCATTGTGTGGACCAAAGATGGTAAGAAACCATGAGTGACACAAGTATCTGGAATAAAGAACTAGGATGTGGTGGCAGGGGGTGTATCAGACACATGTTCCATGGGGAGGGGGAAGCAAAGAGATGGAAGGGAAGGAAACAAGGTAAAAAAGTATCTTTTATGTTTATGTTTCACTGACTTTTCTTTCCAAATTTCCGTTGCCAGCCTTCAATTTACAACAAGCCAAGAGTTCAAAGTCAAAATTAATTGCTCTAAAGAGAATGAAAACGAAACAGGAAGAGAAATGACATCTTTTCACATCCTGAACAAGCCAATTTTGATATTGATAGGGAAAGGGGACTGATTCATATTAGGTCAGATGTGATGGGAAGCCAATAATGAGACATTAGTTCCATTTGTGGTTTGGCTGTGTGAACTGCCAAGCTACAGGGTGTGAGAGCAAGCTGAGGGCCCAGATTCACACCCTTTCCTTTTATGACATAAAATGTCCTTCATCTGTAGGGCAAAAGTACATCCTGTTTTACAAATAGAAATAAAAGTCTAAAAGAAGAAGGGCATCCATGTATCTCTTCATCTGAGATTGAGGAAAGCTGTGCTGGTCAACTGAAGGCCTTTCTGTGGAGGTAACATTTGAGTTGAGCTCTAAATGACCAAAAGAATCCTGATATTTGAAGACTGCAAGAACCACTCATGAGGCACAGGGACCAGTCCATGCGAAAAACAAGGGTTTGCCTCAAACATACAAAAAATTAGTTTGCTGAGGGAGCAGCAGCTAGTTTCCAGGGTTGGGAACATTGGGAAGAATCCAGATTCCAATAATATGGCTCTTATTGTCGCAGTGGCTATAAAGTGATAGCCAGAGTGGCCACTAAAGATGAAAGAGCCACCATGTTAGGTTCTGAGTGACACCGAGAGACCACTGGACCAGCACACTGACTGGAGGGGACCCATGGAGATTCTTGCCTTCCTAACCGCTGCCTGGAGGGCCAGCTAATATAATTCAGACATGAGGTGGAGTTACAACCCCGCTGGTAGACACTGACCAATGAAAGACAGGAGATAGGAAGGGGCCAGCAGATAAATTGCTTGCTTGTCCTTCTCTCTGAGATCCTGTTTCTAGATGCTTTCCTACAGCTCTTGGAGAGGTCCTGTGAGACCATGGTATCTGTAAACTGTGGCCCGCCCACTAGAACACTTGTATTTCTCTCCCTATTTTCCTGCCTTTTACTAAATTCCTTTTCATCTCACCCCTCTTTCCTGGGGTTTCACTTCCTAATAGAGTTAATCCCAAAGCTTTTGCCTCAGGCAGTTTCCTAGAGGATGTAGTCTAAGATGCGTATATTAATTCATTTAATCCTCACAGAAATCTCATGAGTCAGGTACTATTAATATCCCCACGATATAGATTTTAAAAAACTGATTGCAGAAGTTATGTAACTTGCCCGGAGTCATGAAGCTGGTGAGTGGACCAGCTGAGCTGATCTGGCTCTACAACCCCTGTGTTCTACTGTCATGTAGATGCCGGTCACATTCAAGGGACGTTCGAGATGGGTCTGCAACGGCTCATGTAGAGAAGGAGGCTGCTACTCTCACGAAGTGATGCCTGGGGCCCACCTCACTGGATTCGTTGTACTGGAAAAGACGAGGCTTGACCGATTAGCTAGTCTTTTTTTTTTTTTTTTTAACATCTTTATTGGAGTATAATTGCTTTACAATGGTGTGTTAGTTTCTGCTGTATAACAAAGTGAATCAGCTGTACGTATACATATATCCCTATATCTCTTCCCTCTTGC
>NC_041223.1:28814915-28840574 GCF_002837175.3 Physeter macrocephalus | reverse complement strand
CTCCATACTGTTCTCCATAGTGGCTGTATCAATTTACATTATTCCCACCAGCAGTGCAAGAGGGTTCCCTTTTCTCCACACCCTCTCCAGCATTTATTGTTTCTAGAGTTTTTGATGATGGCCAATCTGACCGGTGTGAGATGATATCTCATTGTCGTTTTGATTTGCATTTCTCTAATGATTAATGATGTTGAGCATTCTTTCATGTGTTTGTTGGCGATCTGTATATCTTCTTTGGAGAAATGTCTATTTAGTTCTTCTGCCCATTTTTGGATTGGGTTGTTTGTTTTTTTGTTATTGAGCTGCAAGAGTTGCTTATAAATTTTGGATATTAGTCCTTTGTCAGTTGCTTCGTTTGCAAATATTTTCTCCCATTCTGCAGGTTGTCTTGCCATCTTGTTTATGGTATCTTTTTCTGTGCAAAAGCTTTTAAGTTTCATTAGGTCCCATTTGTTTATTTTTGTTTTTATTTCCATTTCTCTAGGAGGTGGGTCAAAAAGGATCTTGCTGTGATTTATGTCATAGAGTGTTCTGCCTATGTTTTCCTCTAAGAGTTTGATAGTGTCTGGCCTTACATTTAGGTCTTTAACCCATTTTGAGTTTATTTTTGTGTATGGTGTTAGGGAGTGTTCTAATTTCATTCTTTTACATGTATCAGTCCAGTTTTCCCAGCACCACTTATTGAAGAGGCTGTCTTTTCTCTGCTACTCTTCATCAGCAATATCATTAACCACTTACCAGACATCTATTCTGTGAGAGCACTGCTCCATGTACTAAGCAACCCAAGTAATCAGAGATGACCTCGATACTCTAGAGACTGGGGAAAACGGAGCCAAAACAGAAAAGCTGGGCGCAGACCAGAATAAGGGGGGGTGAGGCATTTGCCTTGGGTGCAAAATTTAAGGAGGCCCCCAAAACTTAGTAATCTAGAGAAATCATGTTTTAATGAAATAATTTTTTAAAATCTTAATTAAGGTAAAAAATGTCATGATGAACAAAATATCAAAATTTTAAATGAAAACAAGATCAGTACCAGAGCCCTACCAAGCCATGTTGGAGCCTGAGGCAAAAGACATAATCAGTAATACTGATCCTTTTCCCCAGTCCAGTCCTGTAGAGAAGGATAAATTATTCAAGGTGTATATGTTCATTTTCTTGGCCCTCAGGGCCATACTCAACCCCAGAGTAGAATCAGGACTCTTTTTTAATAACTTCAGTGTACAGACCTAACTAATACACACACTTGAATGTTTTATACAAGGACTAAGATGAACAATAACAATCCTTGCCCAGTATTACACTCTCCTACAGCCAACTTAGGGACATTAAATAATATTATTTAGAATTAAAATTATTTTTAATTATTCCTATCTTTGAAAACGGGGAAAAAAACAGTTTTCTTATTGAACATTTTTTTAAATCTTAGAGTTAAATAAGAAATATGATTGCAGGTGATGGAAAATGCCAATATTCAATAACTATTCGGTAATGTGCCGTAAATGAGGAAACTGAAAATAGATTATAAGCGCTAGTTTATTATCTTTATATTTTTATTCTATTCTATTATAATGAATGAGAATAGTTAATATGCAATCATTTAAACTTTCCAATTACAAAACTAATTTAAATTTACAAAACTAGAAATTCCTAGCTGAAAATTACAAAATTATATTCCTTTATATGTGCTAACTTTGAGATAATCAGGTGAGAAAATGTTCTTCTGTGCCTATGGTGCCTATGAAGAATTGTCTTCTGGGGTGGGAAAGAAAAGATGCTTTGAAGGATAAAATTCTACCTGAATTGTTGTACTGTATTCAAATAGATCAAAAACCTTTCTGTTTAGGCATGGATCCCCTAAAAGGGGGCAGAACGAGGAAAAGGCTTATTTGCAAGCTGCTCCACTGATGAGCTGGGTGTGGGAGCACACGTGGAGGAAGGGAGGGAAATTCCCAGCTCTGGAGGAGAACAGACGGAATACCCGCAAAACTCAGAGATACCTTGGCATGGATTTAACTTCCTCTTCCTAAACTTGCCGAAACACTTCTTCAAATCAAAACAAAATATAACAACAACAAAAAACCCTTCTTTCTTTTACAACCGAACAACAGTGATAATTGTGAGACTGCTAACCGTACTTTCCCAGCAGGTCAGGCTGTAACTTGATTTAACTGCTTTTGCACTGGGACACACGAAGAGAAGGCAACTCTCCTTTCCATCCCCAGCCTCAGTCTGGGTTTTGCCAATTTTTATAAATATGTCACATTGTTAGTACTTTCTTATTACTCCTGTAGCCTACAGTCATTCTGAAGTCCTTTGGCTTTTCTTCTTAACCCCTTTATTTATATGCCATGTAACTAATACAAGTCTTGAAATCACCAAAGAGATAAACTCTCCTCTCATCATAAATAACGGTTGGGGGGAAAGTACTCCCTAATGATCATTCAAAATGAGTTAAGCAGTAAAATTTCTATTATGGTTCCTGTGTATACATATTGTAAAGCTTTGCTAGTCAAGAACCCATAGCACCAAAACAACACAATAAAATAAAAGACCTTTGGTCTCTTTAGCTATTATGTCTTCAATTAGGAGTTTAGTCAATGTAATGATTTCCTTAGGTAATCACCAGTATGCGATTTTACACACACCACACACACACACACACACACACACACACAGACAGACACATTTTTCAGGGTTCAAGAAAACCTCCAAATTCAATTCAGTGTAACATTCTAATATTTAGTCTAACATTATTCATCCAAGGAGAACAAACTGGAAATTTCACAAGCATTGATTTAGTTGTAAACTTTTAGATTTTTTTCCCCTGCTCCAGTCATATAAATATAGTCCTCGAGAAACCCTGGGACACAAAATTTCAATGCTTTTGTTCCAGTACTTTTAGTGTCTTGAAACAGAATGTTACAAAAAACAACACCATAAATCTTAATACTCTAATGAGGATATGTTTAAAAGCCTAGTCTAGATATAAAGTCTAATTCTTCATACCTCTGATTTGGACACAGAGGTTCTTCTGGAATTTATATTTGAGCCAAGCTTCCACGTAGAGGGCGAGGGCAGTGGTGTGTGTTCCATCATGTGTTCAAGTGCCATGAAAGTTCTGCTCTGTTCAGTCTCAGATACAATTTAACAAAACCCCCCAAACAGTAATACCTGTATAGTAAGTAGGAAATCCTGTAGATATTCCAAACTAAAAAAAAAAAAAAAAAGTGATATCATTTTTTAGATGTCAAATACCTGGCAGAAATTGACCAGTTCAGTTTTGAATACTGTCATTAGCCATTCCCCCCAGCCAGGGGAAATTTTCTTCATGCTCTGAAAACAAGAACAACAAATTGTCACTTAATCTCATTTTAGAATCTATAAATTTTATGTCTCCAGATGTGGGATTAGATATAGAACAAATGGAGCGGATGAAGAAGGCAAAGGAACAAAATATTTAGGATAATTTACCCCCTCAGAAAAAGATGACACTATAAATCATTGGAAAACAGACTTCTCAGCTATGAATAGGGACATTATTTGGCCTAATAAATGCTATAATCTCTGAAACTTTAAGTATGTGTGGTCAGTGAATATTTCTTTTTTATTTTCATTCTCATTTGTTTGAAGGGTAAGGACTAGCTACTATAAATTTGAAGACCACTCATATACTAAATAAAGTCAATTAAGCCCAAGGGTTCATAGGATTTATAAAAAATATTGAGTAAACAGCTACCCTTAAAATTATGTTTATATTTATTAACTTTAACTTGACATATATATTCACTTCACAGTTATATCTCTGTGGGAAAATAGAGAATGATGTTTGTGTTCAACCAACTATTTAGACATGTCTATTATTCTAGATTGTTTGCCTGCCACAAATCATTTACATGAAATTGTGAGGTCCTCCTAGGAGAAAACCCTTCCTTAAAAAAGAGAGAGGCAGACAGACAGACAGAGAGATTCAGACAAGCGTGGTAGTTACGATCCAGTCTGAGAAAATGAAACCTTAGTGGTCAGAGGAAAAGGGGTTCTAAGTACAGAACAGTAACTGTCCTTCAATTTTTCTCCCCTGATCCAGACCCCAAGTGCTGTATTCTTCTGGAAGCTGTTATTCTAAAAGGACACAGGAAGGAAAGCCATGGGGAAAGGTATAACCCAGCCAAGGTGGACAGAGCCCCCCACTCTTGTGCAGGGCACAGCTTGGCCGTGGCAGTTTGAAAATTCCAGAGAACTCAGTGCCCCTCAGGCTCCATGAGGAACCCAGAGCACCGACTGAAGTGGTGGCCATGCCCAATGCATATTGACTGGGCTTTGTGGCAATGACTTCTCGTGGGCACCATCCGGAGCTAGAGGAGACACAGAGAGGTGAGGAGAAAAGCTTGGAAAGGAAGAAAAAGACAGTTCCGTAGTCACTAGTAGGATTTGCTTTATTAGGAGCACAGTTGAGTCTGTCTGAGTGAGGATCATGAAATAATGGATGGAAGAATCAAAGACACAAATTTACTGTGTTAAAATCAAATAAAATCTACTGTAAATATAATGGTGGACTATTTTGATTGCATATTTTGAAATGAATCTAGATAATAAAGTTGATTGATTTATCAGCTTTTGAATTTGTATTTATGAATCTCAACCTCATGGCTATAGTCTTTATGCTTTAGGATATTAATTTGATTAGACTATTTCATCACATGCCATAACTTGAAAATGCATTATTTCATCTAATCCAGCAGACTTGTGGGGAACACACTTCTAATATAACCCTGTTTTAAAGAAGAAAAACTAATTCCAGAAAGACCAATAACCTGTCCAACATCTCACATTTAGTGTAGAAAGGGGCAGACTCAGGGCCTCTGAGAGAATCCTTATCAACTGCACTCCTGTCATAGCCCTGCATGACCTGCCAGTTCCCCCAACAGCTACCTGGTGGTCCCAGAGTCAGCAGGTGAAAGCTCTGGGCCGACAATTGGGAAACCCCAAATGGAATCTTCCTGGCTCTTGTTCAACTTCTCTTTGACCTTGGGAAGGTCACTTAACTTTCTGTTTTATTTCTCCATCTGCAGAATGGGTTGGGTTACAATAACACCTGCCCTACCCAAACTTACATGAATGTTATGAGGAAGAATTAGATAATGTCTGCACTGAGCTTTGCTCTCCTTAGAAGAAAGTCCCTGTAAAACTCAAGGCAGAAATTCATTATGGGGGCTGATGAGATCAAAGCCTGTTGCCATAAGCCCGGGAAGCTTTCCCCTGCACAGAGAGCATTTACTGCTCTCCACTCTAATAACATTCCTCCCTTAAGATTCTAAAATGATTTGCAGATAGTCATTAAGTAAATATTGCTGCCCTTAAGCAAGGTGCAATTTGCACTATAAGAGCCTAAAGCTTTATGAAAACAAAATCTTAAGAGGAGCAAAGGCAGTGCTTAAAAATATAATCCAGGAATTACGATCCATATGTTTATTTTCTAATCCCCTACTCTCTCTATCCACAAAATATAATTTTTATTTAACTCTTTAGTTTTCCTTTCATAGCAGCTAAGCAGTGCCTTTACAAGCAGACCTCGTGGTAGGAGACCTTATGCAAAAATAAAGGGAAACAACTACTCCTAAATATTAGTAATTTTAAAAACTTTGGGCAACTCTAAAACTTTATATGAATCCCTGGTTTTCATATTTGCCTGAACCAAAAGTACTGTCTTCTCTCCAGTTCGTTGTGCAGGTCCTTTCCGTCAGAAAGTGGATAAGGTACTCAAAGCACGAAGGAACCCACTGGTCAGCTTTAAGGAATTCATCTTCCCAAAGCGCCAGGATCCATGAACCAAGTCTTGAGATGTTTGCATAATATTGTCTAACCTCGTTTTCTGATGTCTCAACTTGACTGCATTTCATTTTAATTTATTAAACTCTACTGGCAAAGACTCAGAGTAAAATGCTGTGCTATCTTTTTTTTTTTTTTTTTTGCGGTACGCGGGCCTCTCACTGTTGTGGCCTCTCCCGTTGCGGAGCGCAGGCTCCGGACGCGCAGGCTCAGCGGCCACGGCTCACAGGCCCGGCCGCTCCGCGGCATGTGGGATCTTCCCGGACCGGGGCACGAACCCGTGTCCCCTGCATCGGCAGGCAGACTCTCAACCACTGCGCCACCAGGGAAGCCCTGTGCTATCTTATTTTTGAATCTACATGTTAATATGCCTAATTGGCCTTCATTTCCATCTGCACAGATCTCTAGTCTTCATTTCTGGAATTAGTAGATCAAATTGCCAAATCCAACCCGGTCATGACCTCGTGACGTTCATTTGACTTTGCCTCAATATGCTGTCGAAGCCTCAAAATGTACATTACCAGTGTGAGCAAGGACCTGGCATTGGAAAAGGTTTCAGCTTTTATAATATTTCTTGTTTGATTTAGATCTGCTGAAAGACAACAGTTAAAAGCACAGAGAAGACCCCTTATTCTCAGAGTAAGGCTGACATAAGCTTTAAATGTTTTCTTTCCTTTCTAGGCCTATTCTACAGTTTACTGAGATGAGCATTGGGGCCGGTGTTGATGGGCAATACGCATTTATAAGAGATTAAATAGAAGCCACTAACTCCTGTCTCTCAACCTCCCCAAGATTTTTGCCTCAAAAAAAAAAAAAAAAAAAAAAGACCTATTCAATCTAATTCTAAAAAGGGAGGACTAACTTCACATATCAGTGCTGAATTGATTATAACAGGACCTCCCCATCCAAAAAACATAAACTTTCTATTTCTCCTCACGTTGGTCTCAAGGAATAACCCTTAAACTGGGACAAATAATTTTGAAGGTGTCACAAAGGTGCCCTTTCTCCATCCTGTAAACAGTGTGTTTCCTCTGGCTACATGTTTTTCTCCTGATGAAATGCAAATAACTCTAAAAGCAATAACATATCAAGTCTTATCAGTCATTTATACCTTAGTGTGAAGGAATCGGACAGATTCTATGTGTGTGGGGAAAGGCCTGGAAAGGAAAACTTAAAGGAAGTCTGAGGAGAAGGGACAAACCTTTTTTTTTTTGTTTTTTAACATCCTTATTGGAGTATAATTGCTTTACAATGGTGTGTTAGTTTCTGCTGTATAACAAAGTGTCCCCATATCTCCTCCCTCTTGCATCTCCCTCCCACCCTCCCTATCCCACCCCCCTAGGTGGTCACAAAGCACCGAGCTGATCTCCCTGTGCTATGCGGCTGCTTCCCACTAGCTATCCACCCTACGTTTGGTAGTGTATATATGTCCATGCCACTCTCTCGCTTCGTCCCAGCTTACCCTTCCCCCTCCCCGTGTCCTCAAGTCCATTCTCTACGTCTGCGTCTTTATTCCTGAGTGACAAAATTTGCTCAATTTTACCTGGCCAGGTATTGTCTTAATAATAATGCAGGTTCCATTCTATTCTCCTATGACAGCTTCTTTCTTCTCGGGCTGAAATGGCACATAGAATCTTTTCTTTAAAGTCTACCTAGGAATTCTGTGTTAGGAGAGTAAGAAGGTGAGGAAGTGGAGGAGACAGACCCTGAGGGTCAAGCCTCCCTCTGAGCCCAGGAGGGCGGCTGCTGAGAGCAGGCAGGCTGCTTGAGGTGGCCTTGAGGGCCTGCAGCAGCAAGCTGGCGTCCAGGGTTCCAGACTGAGGGAGGAGGAGGAGGAGTGCAGACCATTTCATTCTAATTATGCCAGGGTCTGAACTGAAAAATCACATCAAACCTCAATAACGCGGGAAGATTCTTTATTGCAGTCTAAAGTGAAGTGGGGCTACTAAGATTTAAAGAGGACATGGTGTTTCCGGCTCTCCAGCTCTAACAAATTTCGAAGGTAAAGGAAAACTAATGTTCCTGTAAAATGAAGAATAAAAACCCAAGATCCTTGATTGGTGAAGAAGTGAACTCTGCTTGAAAGTAAAGAAAAAAAAAATCATTTCGCACGTACTGTTAGCTCTTTCTTCTAGTGAGGGTGAGTCTGGTTGATTGTTCTTTGGTTTAGCAAAGAGTATGATGAGCTTTCTGGATATGCAAAGATATTGAGCCTTGTCTGGGATAGAGATTGCAAATTAAAATTTCCCAAATAATATTACAAGAAGGAGGCAGTGAGAATGGGGGAGTGAGGAGTGAAGGAGATACAGTAGAGCTTTGGGAGCCCAGGGGGAGGCCACTCAAGGCAGGCACTTTAGGGCAGGAAGATCTAATCCTGAAGTTCATGGGGATTCCTTTTTTGCATCTTGTGTTGGTGCTACTTTGGGCAATGAAAGAAGTTGCGTGATGGCCTTGTGATGAGTGACGACTCTGTGAACGTAAAGTAGTACTGACAGCCACTAGCAGACAGAGGCAGCAGGATGAAGAGAGCATATAGGGAACTCTGCAAGAGGTCAAGGTGAGAGGTGGCTGGAGGGAAGAAGGCACCCATCCTGGGAATCCTTAAGAATCTCAGGGAGAGTACTAGGCTTTCCTCAGTATTTGGCATGGATGTTTGAGCCATTTTATTTGTAAAAACAGAAAGAACAGAACAGAAGAGAAAAAAGAAAAGAAAAGAACAAGGAAAGGAAAAGTTAAAGCCAAAATGCTAGAGGACAGTCCCTGTACCAATTAGTCTGCTCTTGCTGCATGAGGCGTGATAATCATTGGAAGTCACAATCTCTTTCTCTTTCCCAAGACATGTCTCTTGGCTGCCTCAGTTCTCAGATTAAGAACCATCTGGAATGGTTGGATTCTGAATCTGGGCATAGCTCCACATAATTCAATCCAGTGGTGTGCTGGTAACCCAGCTCTCTGGGGGCAAAAAAGAGTTGGCAGTTTTTATGTGTAGATAACACCCACCATGGACAATTTCAAGCTACAAACTTTACATCACTGAATGTGAAGTTGGGAAGAGGTGTGTGGAATCAGCTCACACTTGCTGGTGTAAACGAGCTCTAGCACACTGATCGCTCCATCCATGTGACAGCAATTCATTCCACTCTGTCACAGGACCAGCCACCTGGCCTTCTTTCAATTCCCTTTACTTGCTCTGCTTCCTCCTGCCTCAGGACTTCTGTGCTTTCTGTTCCTCTGCCTAGGATGCACTTTCCTTCCTTTTCACCTAGTCAATGTTTACTCATCCATCTGTTCTCAGCACAACTGTGACTTCTTCAGGCAAACTTTCTCTGATCTCCCTGCCAGGTCAAGTATCTTAAGTTTAGGCTCTCATTGTGCCATGCACCTTTCCTGCCTAAAATATATTACAGGTATAATTATTATTATTATTTTTTTTGGCCGCACCGCCCAGTATGTGGGATCTTAGTTCCCTGACCAGGGATCGAACCCGTGCCCCCTGCATTGGAAGCATGGAGTCTTAACCACTGGCCCGCCAGGGAAGTCCCACAGGTATAATTTTATACTTGTTCAATTGATTATTTGATTTATATTTATCCCCCCCTCCTTGATGGTAAACTCCAGGAGTCGGGCCTCATCTGCTTTTGTTCACATTGCATGGCCTAGCGAGTAACAGGTGTGCGATGGCAATTTGTCGAATGACTGAGCATCACGCATCGTCCCCCAATCTTAGTAAATCAGCAGCTGGTCACTTTTCGTTTGAAGGTGGAAAGTGTAGAGCACAAAGAGGTCATCTCTCTTCTTATCAGCACCATACCTGGAGTTGCTTCAGACCAAGAAGACCTCACTAGATCAGACTCACTTGCGCGTGCATCTACACTAACTTCTTCATCTCTGAGGAACCACACAGCAAACCAGCAGAGGTTTAGAAATCATTTTGTGTAATCTGGAGCTACACAACAATGTCTTATGTGGTTGCCTGATAGAACCTTCATCAAATAACCATATTTTTTTGTTCTTTTCTATCTATACATACCTGCTCAATACACTTGGATATATCCAATTAAAATAAATTTAATCTGGAAAACAGTAAGAAGAGAAACTGGAATGTTTAAGGGTATATGTAATTTCCACTCCTCAAAATACTAACATTTCATCAGTGAAAAATGACATTGGCATTTAAATAATGGAAATAGTTAGCAAGTTGAAAGGGTTTACCAAAAACTATTAAATAATAGTTGAAATGTATGGAGTAGCTGTGTGCTAACTCCTCATAGCAACTCTTTGAGACTCAGAGACCTTCAAGTGCTCAATGTCATACAGCCAGTGGTGGAGACTGGGAAGGTAAGGACTCTGACCCTGGAGCCCATACTTCTAATGACTAAGCTCTGTGGCCTGTGGGGAAAAGATCAAGTGCAAAAGTGATAGAGTAACCTTCAGTCAAGAAAGACATGATATAGGTGCAGACATGTAAATAGAATTGGATGAAGGTAAGAAATTTAAACACCCATGCTGGGGTAATAAGAGGATTGGGTAAGAGGTAGACTTTTTTTACTTTTAAAACTTCATTTAAGATGGTTGTAAAGCATTTTTTTAAAGGCTAAAAACCCTACTTACATCTTTTGACCTATAGAGCATACCCACACACTGTCATTGGCGTCTTGCTAAGGAGTCTAAGAGGAAAAGTAGACTTCAGTTTATTCCTCTACAGCCGTATGAGCTGTGCCCTAGCCTAGTCATTGTAGTAGGAACATATTTTGGCTGTAAAATCATAGTTCAATTTAGTTGAACTGCTTAGCTATGCATCAGAAGTCAACAGTTGCCTATATGCAGTTTAATATTACTTCCTGTAAGGAATCCATTAGGGTCTAAAGCCAGACTTAAGCAAAAATTTAAAAAACACTTTTAGAGAACAAGATACATCGTTCACTACAAGTTGCTTCTCGGTACAATTCCCTTTACCAATAATTCTAACTTTCACCGGGAAGTTTCTATGTGCCAGGCACTAGGCTCAGTGCTAGGGTAGACCATGCATTACTTCATTTAATCTTTACAAACCCCTGTGATCTACATACTATTACTATCCTCATCTTAGAGTTCAAAAAGTGAAGTAATTAGCTCAGGTTGACACATTCAGTGAAAGACGGAGCAGAATTTTCAACAAAATTCTATCTTATTCACTCTACACATACTGTCAAAAAATACAAAAAGTTAAAAAGGAAATTTTCACTTGAAAGCTCTGACTGGCAATTCATAGGATTTGATCATATGGCCATGTCAATGCATGAGCTTCTTTTTGGAAACTTTTCAGAAACATATTCCACGAGGGAGCTTCTGCTGTGTAAGAAGCCTGATGTTTTGTCACACAGCCACTTTGCTCACCGGAAAAAAACCCAGCTCCAAGAAATAAGAAGCAACAAAATCATAGCAGTAGTTTTTAACTCTGACATATGCAAATTATCTGGGCAGTTTTGAAAAAAATACTGATATTTGGGCCCCATCCCAGACCAATTAAATCAGAATTTCTTAGGGATGGAGCCTGGGCCTTGGTGATTTTTAAATACTTCCTGAGCCCGTCATCTGCCTTCTCTACCCGCTCCACCCCGACCATGCAGGTGTAAAAAATGGTTATTGTATAACTAAGGTAATGGCAAAAAAAGTCAATGTTTTAAATTTTTTTTGGTTAATAGGCCTAATTTGTAAATTTATGTGACTGCTTATAATTGTTGTTTATAAGATAATCTAAGCTCTGCCACTAGAATTTTCTAGTTTCAAAAGTCATACCAAAAGGCAACAGTAGATGGCTCACTTCTCTCAGAAAGATCCAGGAACCAGCAATGGATACTGAATGGAAGAACCAAAACTCTCCTTGTAAATTAGCTTGAGGTAGTGGGTAGGTAAGAAGATAAAAAAGTGATGGGGGAAATAAGAATTCAGAGTCTTTCCTAGAATAATTGAAGACTAGGTTAAAAGAGTCACCAAAAAAAAAAAAAATACTAGGAATGGAAATGAGCAAAAAGTGATTCCTGAGTATATACTGTCTTTGAAACTGATAATGAAAGTAGTGAAAGTTTGAACAAGGAAGTTGACAAACCATAAAAGTGAGTCCCAAAGTTCCCTCTAATCATGGATATCTTTTTTTCCCCTTTTTCGGTGAAAGTGAGAATGGAAGATTTGGGTTTTATATGGACAACATCTGTGAGGAAACTTGGTCTGTCTTTCCCCTGAATGTCAATAAGTACCATACAGAAGGGCCCAAAAGGCCAGGAATTTTCTCTTGCATCATCTGTTCTTAAAATTGTTTTCATTTTCACTTTTTCCAGTTATACTGTACTTCAGAGACACGAAGTAATGATACCACTTGTTAGAAATTAATGAAAGTAAAAGTCTAGTTAAAGACTAACCTCTATACGGTAAGTCTCCTAATATGAAGTATTTGTCACAATTAAGATAGAGTGTAAAAAAAAAAGATAGAGTGTAAGGGAATTGTCTTTTCTTTTTCTTTACAAGTGTAATTTTTAGCTAAAAAAAATGATACATTCTTTCAAGAACTTTTGCACATCTCAATACATACTCAACGGATACTCATTTCCGTCATGCAGGACCAATACTATTTCTATTTTACAACTGGACCAACTGAGAAATGGAGAAAAAAATGTTTTGACACAGACCGCCAAATGGGGCTAATCCATCACTCCCAATCGAGAGTTCTACTCTTAAATGACTTTTCTCACTTTATTACCTCTGGGTTGATAGAGGTTTGAGGTTACATTTTCACTGTTAAGGATACTAGTGTCCTAGTTCTAGGGCCTATCATGACTAAGAGCTCAGAGCCCAACTTTAGTCATTAGTTTCCGCTTGTGAGCCCACGCTCACTCTGGACCCATGTAAACCCAGAGACCCTACTTAGAGCTGTAGGGGGGCAGCCAAGAGAACACATCTTTCCCACAGTGCTTATAACCCAACCCAGGACTAGAGGTCAAGAACACTAACTCACAGTCACAGTCAGATTTCTCCATACATGTGACTACATCATCAGAGACCCGTTTCGGTATGCCTACAAAAGTACTGAGCTTTAATTCAGATGTACAATCTGGCAGTGTGTTCAGGAATGGCAGTGCATTGACCTTGCCCTGAAGCCCTGCTAGAAAACACAGATGTCTTTCCTTCAAGCCCATTCATTAACAGGTCTCAGTGAGCAAAGAGAGGGGAGTCGTGGAGGTGGCCTAGGGTAGACAGCTGTGGCTAAAGCAACGCCAGTGGCCATGGCCATGAGGGCAGGTGAACAGTGGAGTACAGCTTAACCACATCCTTCTGGCATGAGGTCACCCGAACCTTGGCCCAGCTCTGCACACAAATAAGTAAATGTCTACCTGTTTATTCTACCTGTGCATGTCAAGTAATTTTTAGCGAGATGGACTCCTATTTAATGTTCAGAATGGGAGGGTGCTGACAACCCTTTTTAACAGTGCAGAAAGTTCCAGCCAAGCACCCAGTTTCCACAATTGCATCTGCAAACAGAAGTGGTGATGGTGGTAATAGAGTTGTCCTATGGTTCATTTAATTCCTGAGTACTTGATTAATCCCAGTTGGAACTACATACAAGTACTGGATCTACTACTATGCACACTACCTCTGTGAACAGACCATGTAAACCTACTTTCCGAATTTGTTTAAATTTTTTTTAATGTAAATTATTGTGAACATTTTCAGGAAGTTACAATAAATCCAATTATCATGGCATTTTTCTACATAAAATTATTTTATTGTTCTCTATTACCTCTAGAATGAAGCCCAAACTGCCAAGATAAGGAACAGGAGGTCTTTGAAACACTATCTCCAGCCCATCTCTCCACCTTTATCTCTTGCCACTCTTTACCATCTCTCCCATCCCCCAGAGCATATGCCCTGTTTTGACCCAGAACTAACCATTTTTGGAGTGTGTTATTGGCCAAGATTGCCAGCTAGAGGTCTGTGGACCCAACCAACCTACAGACATGTTTTGTTTGGGTCTTACAGTGTTTAAAAAGATTTTTGTTTGAACATTTCACAGGACTTCTATCTTCTTGTGAAAAATAGAAAATTTGTCAACATTGGGCCTACATTCCTATATGGCAACTAGCCAAAGCTAAAAAATGACTTTCTGCTTTAGATGTGGCCTGCAGTCTCGAATTCTCCACAATCCCCACCCCTTTCCATTGCATCATTCCTAGCCTAGTCATTCATATTCTTTATCTGCCTGTCCCCTATAGGGCCATGCACCTTTCAATTCCATATTATTCCCTCATACTTGCTCCTCTTTGGGAAATGCTTTTCTGAGTTTCTTGCTGGTAGACCTCTACCAGTCCCAATTCAACATCTCCTCCACTGTGAAGTCCTTCATTTGTCTGTTTCATCTGTGATCCCTTACATATATTGTTATCATAACAATATCATAATAATATCATAATATATTAGAGTTCATTATAAGCATTAACTCCCTGACTACCTGTTCCCTCAAATTCAAGAATCTGGATCTATTTACTTCTTCGTTGCCAATATTTAGCACAGGTGCCAGTGAATGGATAAGTTTCCAAGAGAGTCAGGATATAATATAGAAAAGGGTGAACTAATTCCCACAACACTGAAAAAGGAGTGGGTTTTTTCTGAGACGGGCATTGGATGTGTCAACAGTGGTTGAAAGTGGGGCAAAAAAGTAGGGTAGTAAGAAAGTTAAGAACATAAGCAGAATTTTCGCTTAAGAACAAATTCAGAAAATAGGACACATAATTGTACATACCCTGCAGATGGGTAAAAAATAAGGACAAATGAGGAAAACTCTAAAGAAAACATATGGATACCAAAGTATTTGTATTAATATTTATAGTTTCCAGCTGAGGACATTTTTAAATGTAATCATATTGCTCTTACAATTAAGGAAGGACAATTTCTGGAGTTGTTTATAAACCTATTCTTCTACATTATAGAGATAAGATATTCAAACGCCCAAATGTGTGTTGTGGAAGAAAAAACAAAAATAAGAAGAAAGTAACTCTCATTTTTCTGAACCTTTCACTAAAGAAGGAAGGAGAAGGGGAGGAAATTACTGAATTCATTAACATCTTAAGGTTTGACTGGTAGGTAGACCAGAGCTCAGCTGTGTATTTCCAAAGCAACACTTACCACTACATGGTCTTTAGATCTTTTATGCTTGCACCTTAAATTAATTCCAGTAAACAATAAAAATATGGGAAAACAGTTGAACAGTTGTTTACTGAATGAGGTATATGAAAAGTAAAAATGATTGCACACATCATAACAACAAAACTAATACTCTGCGCTAATAAATAACAATAGTCTGGTTTGTGTCGTGGATTCTTCTTTATCACTCTAAGGGGTCACACGTTCTCTTGTATAATTCTAGATCACTTCCTTTAAAGCTCCTAACTAAAGTACTCTGACAAATGTGTGCTTGCAAACATTTAAATTTATCTTTTTTATTACCTACTATTAATTTACTCCTACTTCTTTTCCATTAGCTGCTTAAAAAGAAGGCACATGTAGTAATTGACTTAGAAAGACAAATTGCCAAGTTTTTAAATGAAAAAAAAGAAATGTAGTGTTTGTAAGGTGACAAGTTTATGTGGGAGTGTTATTTTCAATGACTTCAAGGAACCCTCATATTTTTCTTGTATAACGTCAAGTTAATGGTGTGCTCTTAATTTTTTTTTTTAAAGTGTTCTCTCTCTTACAAAATCCTGTTGAAGAAATAAAACATGCACATCTAAGTATAAGATACTAATTTCCTCAAGTATCTTCTATGAAGTTACAAAACTCATGATGAAATAACAGCCTCTTTAAGCACTGTGTTCAATATCTCTGACTTCAGTTTATGCCGTTAGAAGATCCCTGGCATCAGAACATTCGTTCTCAATCCCATGCCCCTTAAGCTTTTGCTCTATAAGCAAATAAGAGGTAGATATGTTGAGAGGAAGAACTGAAATGTCTTATTCTGAGGGGAAGAAAGTATGTCTCCACATTATCATTCTAAAACATCTATTATCATGATCAAATCCTTTCCTGTCACCAGTTTTTAGAATTAAATGCTTTATTTTACTTGAATGAATAGCAAAATGTATAGGCTTCACAGCCTATAAATATATTTTAAAAACTAGTTTCTTGAATCTATTTTCTTGATCCTAGGAAGCTAAATTGCTTCTTTTGGAAAACTGACTAAAATTTCACCAGGATATTTAAGACAAAATGACACTAGTTACAGTCTTATTTTCTTCTGTTTCTGTTCTTTACCATAGGAGAAATTAACCTTTGACTTTTCAGGATACAAAGTTCATTATCTCTTTTTAAATAAATTAGTCAGCATGAGCTCTTGTCTATCATTTTCCATTGAAATAAATGACCTCCCCAATAGAGCAGTGCCTACCATAATTCAACTTACTTAACTGAGCATATGCTTTTAAAAGAATGCTTTGTTTTGTTGCTGTAGCTTTATTCTGTGTTTGGGCTCAGGACATTGCCTGTTAACATGCAGTCCAAGCCATTTGCCACAAGCCCTGTTTTTACATGTATATATCAAATATGCAAATATGGATCTAGGGAAATTGGGGTGGGGAGCAGTCTGAGACCTTTTGACTTCGCCACTTACTAGCTGCGTGACCTTGGGAAGATTTAACTCTTAGTCTCCTCATCTCAAAAAAGGAGGCCAATACTTAAATTCTAGTGTTGCTGTAAAGATTCAGTGGGATAATGTATGTCAAGCTGTTGGTCTAGTCCCTGGAACATGAAAACATGATCAATAAATGATACTGACAGAAAAGATGATGACACGATGAGGAGGATAGGAAAAAGAGAAGAGAATGGTTTTGGGTTATTCCCTACCCAGGTCCTTTATCCTAGACAGAATTCAGGAATTCTCCACTCAGTCCAGGAAATGTAGGGAAGAAAGTGGGGTTCATGGACAGCCTGTGTCAAAGTAACGATGTCCTTTTTTGTTTAATTCCCTCATTCATTCATGAAATATTTACTGAGTGCCCAATGTGTGCTAGGCACTTTTCTAGGCAAAGAAGATACAGCTGTGAAGAAACAAGGCCTCTTTGCTTCTTGAACTTATAGTCTAGTGGAGGAAGAGACCATTACAAGGGTGAATCCAAATATGTTGTACATCAGAAAGTGGTTAAGTGCTAGAGAGAAAAATTCAGCAAGAAAGGGGTATTGGGAATTTGGGGATGGGGAGCAGAAATATTAGATAGAATACATGAGAAGATCTCCCTGAAAAGGGAAATTTGAGTGAAGACCTAAAGCAAGAGAGGAAACAAGTCATGTGGACAGAAGAAGAACATCCAGGCAGAAGAAAAGCAGGCCCTGAAGTAGGAGCATGCCTATCATGTTCCAGGACCAGCTAAGAGGTCACGGTGACCGGAGTGGCCTGAGCAAGAACAGTGAGATGATACAAGGTACAAAGTCAGTGCAGGAGGCAAAGCAGTGGTGAATCACACATATGTCATCACTGGGACTTAGTTTTTTACTCTAAATTGGAAAACCATCAGGTTTTGACCAGAAAGGTGACACGGCCTGATTCGTCTTCTGAAAGGGTCTGGCTACTGTGTTGAGAGTAGACTGAAGGCAGTCAGTTAGAAAAGTATAATTTGTAGGTGAGAGATGAAGGCAGCTACTCACAGGGTGGTAGCAACGGAGGTGGTGAGATGTGGTCATACTCTGGATATTTTTTTAAAGGTAAAGCCAACAAGGTTTCTTCATGGATAATCTCCAAGTTTTATAAATGGAAGAATGAAGTTGCCCTTTACTGAGGAAGGAAAGATTTGGAAGGCTCCAAAGATGAGAACCAGGCACTTCACTACATGAGTCTGAATATCAAGAGACAGGTCCAAACTGGAGATAACATTTCAGGATCAGAGGTATATAGGAGTACACAGAAGGTATTTAAAACCATTTGTAACAAACTCTAAAGCAACAATGGGATAAACACCTAAAACAAACTTAGAGCAAGCAGAGTAGAAGATAGCAGAGAAAAAGAACGTGGAAATGGAAGGGGATGGGTTACAACAGTTTGTTGCAAGGGGCTTCAAGGTCAAGGGCACCAAGCACAGCTCACTGTAACAGGAAATTGGTCATGGGGGCAGGGCTGTGAACAAAGATGAGCAATTCTGCCTCCTTGCACACCAGTAGGCCTTGATGATCTCATCTTACTACCAGCTCTTACACCTCAACCTACTCTCCATGCTCATTTGAGGGACACCTACTTCATTGTTTAATTCTAACTTAATTTTTCTCTTGAACAGATAACAGCTCACTAAAGGACTTACTCTACAAATGAATAATGTAAAAAAAAAATTTAGAAAGGAAATGTTTATCCATTTGCTTCATGTGCAAAGAAAATATTGATGTTTAAATGTGTTTATTAGGAATCATTCCTACCGATGGATTAAAGCAGGATCCTCAGTTATCATAACTTGGCCTATGACACCTTGAGCTCCTGGAGCTTTTCTGCCCTGACTCTGCTCTTGGCTAGATTTTCCTCCCCATCAGGAACTCCTGGGAACTCTCTTTTTGGGCCATTCCCTTCCTCATCCTGACTCTCCCGTTGGGAGTTCAAACGCCCCACACAACCACCAACCATATACTGATGAAATTGATGCTCTCCATTTTTCCATTTCTCAGTATTAAGCCAACAAAAATAATACTTCACTGAGCATCTCCCATCTCTCATAGGCATCTCAAAAGCCACACATGTCCAAACTATTATTTTCTCTTCAAACCCTCTCCTCCTTACCCAGAATTACGTTTCCTACAAGATGCATCATTATTTATGAAGTCTCTAGAGCCAGAAACCTAGCAGTGACCTAAACTCCTTTACTGACCTCTTTCTCAACTCGACATCAGTTAGTCTTGTTAATTCTACAATTAAACATGACTTCCTCCCCTATACCACTTCTATAATTCCTGCATACTTTTATCTTTATGCGTATCGAAAGATTTAGCAATTATGTATTTCTATGTCTGCGTTCCCTGTTAGCCTGTGAATTTCTTAAGGGAGGACACTGGATCTTCCTGTGGAGGTGAAGGAACTAATTCCAGATTTCAGCAGAGTGAGACTAACTGGTAAGGGTTTGGAGCTAAAGACAGAGGTGACTGTAGCAAGTGGCACCAAGAAGAAAGGGGCTGACATCTTGTAACAGTAAATAGCATTGCAAAGTTGGTCTTGGAAGGTACCCCCTAGAGTTGTGCATACACAACCTGTACAGCCACCTACAGAAGTCCTGATTAAATACACGTGAATCCATGAGTGAGAATTTGCTGAATGCCTACTGTGAAACCAACACCATGATAGGCGCTGGTGGGGACTACAGAAGTATCAGACACAGTCTTCTTTCCACCAAGAGCACAATACACGACAGTACAGAATTCACTGACGGACTTAATGGAGACTGTGTCCTGGAAGAGGAAAAAAACCATTGTAATGAAAACCTTCGCGCAGGAGGTGGACTTGAGAAGGGAGTAAAAATGGGTAAAATCCAGTAGAAAAGGAGACTATGAAAAGGAAATGAACACACAGGTTCTGGAATGTGTTCACAGGACAGTCAAGAGACGAGGCTTCCTGCTGTGGGACAATGGGAAGTAAGGCAGGGCAGCGGAAAGACTGAAAATCTAGGCAGAGGAAGATGGTGCAAAGCCTGCAAGAGTCATTAATTTGAGCAAATTATAATTTAAATTTGACCCTCTACTCTACTTTTTTTTTTAATCTATTTATTTTATTTATTTATTTTTGGCTGCGTTGGGCCTTTGTTGCTGCACGCAGGCTTTCTCTGGTTGCGGTGAGCGGGGCTACTCTTCATTGTGGCGTGTGGGCTTAGTTGCTCCACGGCATGTGGGATCTTCCCGGACCAGGGGTCGAACGCAGGTCCCCTGCATTGGCAGGAGGATCCTTAACCACTGCGCCACCAGGGAAGTCCCCTTCTACTCTACTGAAGGTTGATATTTCTTTGGGCTCTACTGAATTTCCTGAGGTCTTCTTACATAAGAAGCACGATGACATGGATCCAGCAGTCTTCAAAAGTAAAGGAAGAGAGAGGGTGTGCCTGACATCAGTCATCAGAAACACACCAGCTGATTAAGGAGGGACATTATTTCGCTTTAAAAGGAGGCTCTTGGGCTTCCCTGGTGGCGCAGTGGTTGAGAATCTGCCTGCTAATGCAGGCACAGGGACACGGGTTCGAGCCCTGGTCTGGGAGGATCCCACATGCCGCGGAGCGGCTGGGCCCGTGAGCCACAACTACTGAGCCTGCGCATCTGGAGCCTGTGCTCAGCAACAAGAGAGGCCGCGATAGTGAGAGGCCCGCGCACCGCGATGAAGAGTGGCCCCCGCTTGCCACAACTAGAGACAAGCCCTCGCACAGAAACGAGGATGCAACACAGCAAAAATAAATAAATTAACTAATAAAAGGAGGCTCTTGCTTCCTCCTAGGGACTCAGAGACTGATCACTTCAATAGGAAAGGCAACATCAAAAGGAACTGAGTGATGGGCAAACCAGAGTTAGAACTTCACAGTAGAACTTCAACTATAGACTCTAGAAATGTGTGTTTAACTACAGAAAGAGGACTTGGAGCCTGATCCAAAGAAACATCTTTGTGCATGTGATGGAAACAGACTACATCAGTTAAAGAAAGGACAAGAAAGGAAATGACAGAGAGGTGTGAGGTTTGTTTCCCTAATCACCCTCTCCAATTCTCAGTGAGTACAATAGACTACCCAATATGACAGAAAACTCATCGTGAAACTGGAGCCAGTGGCAAAGCAGAATGAGCAATTTCATAGAACAACAACGGACATGAGGTCTTCAACAGAACTACAAAAGGAAGAAAGTTAACTGTCAAACCTCCAACAGTTATGTTCTGCCTGGTTTAGGAACAACAAAATTTAGAGGCCATAGGGTCTTAACTTTAATCCTCAGATGTAAATGTTTTCCTTTTATAAGCTTGCTTAGAAACTGAACATATTAGACTAGGAGATTTCTTTTTACTGTAATTTGTTGTGCATTATCAGCTATTTACATAATTACTCTAATTAAACTAGTTACAGCAGTTCCTGTAAATATGCAAGAGATCACTGAAACATGTAATTATGTCCTTATATCATTAATTAAATTGTATCAGCTGGGCAAATTACTGTAACTATGTCTGGAGGTGTCATTAGTCTGTGTAATGGAGACATAGAATTCTTTATTGAATTACAATAAAGCGCTCTGCTCTAATAATCCATTTAAAACACCACTTGTGATTTTTAAAGGTCAAGATCCCAGGCATAAAAGAAAATTTTATCTTTCATACCCATAATGGTTTGAAAAACTGATCAGGTTTTAGACTTCCTTTATTACCAACTTGGGTAGAAGGCAAATTGACAAGTGGGCCCAATTACCTAGTGGTCATTCATGGAATTGCAGAGAAAGTGGTCAGGGCCTAAGCTCTGAGCTCTTCCCCTGGTAAAGACACAGCCAAGGCCCATCCAGGAGGACATGTCTGCCTCCCAGGCTGGACGGGCCCCCACTGTTCCCTCCTGTATTCTCGTGTACCTAACCATTAACCTCTTTTCTCAGCGTTTATGTGTAGCTGTCCCAATGGCCCTAGCCAAAATATTGGATTAATAAGTAGGATGCCTAGGAAAGACTGCATTTTAAAGGATACAAACATCAGAAGAGTGAAAATCTCAAAGTACTACATTTCTAAAGATAGAATTTCGGACATTGTGAGCATGATTTGTGAGGCTAAGAATCCAGTCTCTTATCCTTTCAAATCAGACAGCTTCTACCTTCCCGTGAGGCAGGCCCTACTGCCTGGAGGTACTTCAAGCCTTATACCAGGAAATAGTATCCTGATTCAGTCAAGAGAAAATGCAGACAGCTCGGCCTGGGGATGGCAAATGATGGCCACAAAAGCCCTTATTGGTTCCAATGATGCTTGCTATGTAGGAAGAGGTAACTAGGACTAAAAAGATGAGGGGATCCCCAGAGCTTCAGAAAGACACACAGGAAACCCCCTCCCTCAGAAAATAACAAACAGAGAAAGCTTTCAGTTCTTCAAGTGCAAAAAATAAGAGCTTATGACTAGAATTCTGATTCTCTTTAGTTTAATGTTTATTTCTGGGGAGAGGAAAAGGTTAACTTTGTTCTTATACCAAAATCTTACAAAAGTTTTCATCTTTTTTGGAAACAAACATCTACATTCTAAAAGTTCTAATTCTTTGAAGTAGAAGTTTCTAAGTTTTGGAAGAAAGCACATGATCTTATCTTCAATAATTATAAAATATAATACCTCCATTTGTCTCTAATCTTTGTATGTAGCAGATAACATACTTGACTAAGTTTCCATCAAATTCACATTTATGGACTAACCAGATATTTAAAAACTAGATTTGAATTATTATGATTTCTGCCTTCTTTCAACTTCATTTCTTGAGGCAGAATTAAACTCATTCCACAAAATGACACATAATAACGTATCTCACTTTTTGGGTCCACCAATGACTTCATGAATCTAATGATTACTACAAAATTCTCCCCTTTAAAAATGAAATGAATATATTCATTACAATTTACATGCAATTTAAAGTGTCCTCTAAAGTCTACCCACGGACGCAGGTTGAGAACCCACAAAATACACTTTGAATTTTTAATATTTATTGGATTGTGACTGTTCTCTGTTAGGACCTCTGGACTGAAGTGAGAAATCAACTGAAAGTTTCTTGTCTTTTTTTAACCAAAAGTCTTTAATGAGAGAAAATCATGGCTGATAATAATGTGTAATACAGAATACTGGCAATATTTCAGTGCAAACACTGGTCAGGAAATCAGACCAACTTTTAGTACGCAAATACTGCTTGTTCCACTCCCCCATCCTTCCTTCTTTCAATGAATTTTCATAAGGCTCAGAATAGTTTATATATATAAACTATTTTTGAACATACTCCTGAGGTAACATTGTCTCTCTGATCTATCAGTGTTGTCATATCTCCCCCAGACTCCCCACCCCGCCCCGAGTGAGGCAGCCTCAGCAGATCTCTCCATAGGCTCCAGATTGTCGGCTTCTGTCTTCACATCAAGATTCACCTACCTTAAGAGCAATCTGGTCTTCTCAAGGCGAAGCGTGTCTCTGAAGGCGGTTTCCTTTCCAAATAAACCCAGTAAAGGCTGGAGGGCCTGCCTGTGAGGAGAAAACAAAATAGGAGCGATCTTACTCATTTTCTGAATCCCTAGGAACATCATCCCCAAAGTTGTAACTCAATAAACAGAGCATCTGGGTACGAGATATTGCACCAGCCTCAGAGAAGGGATTTGAGTCTCCTGGAAATTACCTGCTGCTTCTCTTTCTACTTGGTGACAGCCAAGCCGTGATCTCATTTGAAAGCCCTTAGTTAAGCTGTGCAATGCTACCTTCCAAATCAAGGTTCTTTTAGATCTATCATGAGATGGAAAAGCTACGTGAAAACTGCATTTTTCATACTGACCTGAAGTTTTATGCCTTCTGCCAAGTAACTGCAGGAGCTAATCTCTTGATCAACCACAGTAAATAAGACTTTAGGATCACATGCTTGGCCACAGAGTTTATCCTGGGATATTGGACAACAAATGGAGTCTCTGATACCATCAGGGGATTAACTCACCTCACTTAGGTAGGTAGATGTTCTCACACAGTAGTTCAAGTGGCTTCAGCATGACCGTTTACATTAAGGAAAATAAGAATCTGGGACTTCCCTGGTGGCGCAACGGTTAAGAATCTACCTGCTAATGCAGGGGACACGGGTTCAAGCCCTGGTCCGGGAAGATCCCCCATGCTTTGGAGCAACTAAGCCCGTGCGCCACAGCTACTGAGCCTGCGCTGTAGAGCCCACAAGTCACAACTACTGAGCCTGCGCGCCTAGAGCCCGTGCTCCGCAAGAAGAGACGCTACCGTAATGGAAGCACGTGCACCGCAACGAAAAGTAACCCCCGCTCGCTGCAGCTAGAGAAAGCCGTCCTGCAGCAATGAAGACCCAACGCAGCCAAAAATAAATAAATTAATTTTTTTAAAAAGTTTCAAATACAAGTATGAATGGATTTAAATAAGGGTTGTTTAAAAAAAAAGGAAAATAAGAATCTAATATGTAATCTTAAAGACTTCATGTCTTTGAAGAAAATGTTTTTTAAAACGCTGAATAGAATGTGCACATTAGAGGTACTGTATTTGTTAGAGGCAGAGGAAGAATTAGACAAAACTAAAAAACCCAGGTTAATTCTAGGCTGCTTCTCAAGTCCACCAAATGCGGTACTCTCACTAGGATTTATCTCCTACCGAATGTCACTCCAGTACCTAATCTGGGCCTATTCTCGACCAAACCCCCAACTCAAAAACGAATGCACCCTTGGAGGTAATAGTTATAAATGGATCCATATGGTCTTTCAATTCAAAACAATCGTTTGAACAGGAATCTGAGCTCACCCTAGGGTGACTAAGTGTCAGGTAGACAGGGAAAGTATCTTTGGACAGGACAGTCTACTGAGAACACATTAGACTAGGTAATACAGGCCAAGTCCTCACCAACATCTTCTCTGGTTGGTGGATAATTATGGACAACCTAAGCTCTCTCCCACAGAACTTTATGCACCTTGTACGATGATCACCACATGCTAGTCTCCCTATACTGAGCTCCTTCAAGGTAGGGACTTGTCACGTTCACCTTTGTCCCCAGTGCTGAAGGACTTGCTGGCGGCTGTGCTGGCCTGCAGCCTTGTCACTCTGCTGCTGAACCTGTTCCTGCTGACCCTGAGGAATGTGCTCAAGGCCTTCCATCGGAGCTGCCCTCTGGGCTGCCTGGGGAACACACTGAAGGGGGCCGTGGTCTGCCCAGCACCCAGGAGATGGGGCTAGCGACCAGGGCAGCGGAGAGCCTCTCTTCTGAGGGGGAGATTGATGGTGTATACCAGTCTACTGTGGTGATCACAGAGTGAACCCTGATTGAATGTTTGCTGGCCTCCAAAGAAGTGATAAGATGCTCTATTTATGTAAATACAGCCAACATGACACTGCTGTGAATCCTGGAAATTATTTTCTAAATCCCAGAAGCAGAAATAAAAGACAAATACAAATCTTTCTTACTACACCAAAGCAACATAAATTTTGTAAGCCACTTTTCTGGAGCTGTTTTACATCCTTTTTGGTACAAATGGGGGATCAAGAGGATATCTAAATAAGCAAATATAATTCAAGCCCTGCCTTTTTTGACTTTTGGAAGTAGCTGACTTCAGCGTTGGTCACTTCTGATGGTTTGGGTATTTGTGGTTGACTCCCTTTCTTCTCTGAACATCAAGTCATATATTCCATAAAAGGAAAGCTCTTAGATTTACATGAAACCTGATCGCAACTCTACCGAAGCCCAGTTGTTTTCTGTAAAGAGGGTATGCCTAATCATTGACAACTGATTCCATGGCTCCAGGCATGACTCAAAGCCAGACGTGCAAAACCATTACTGACCTCAGAAGGTGACATGCTCCTTTGGGAAATTATGTGGAGTAAATCCTTATTCAAAAATCTCTGTGGAGTTATTCTCCATTCTACTTGCTGCAATGGGTTAACCCTCTTCTAGGCCTAGAATTCCACAATCGCTCTCAAAATGAATGATATTCTCAGCTCACTCATTATTTCCAAAAATCATAATTAGATTATCTTACTCCAGTAACCAAAAAGAAATTGAGGAATTTTACCTTTTTTTTTTTTTTTTTTTTTTTTTTTTTTTGGTGGTCGGGCCTCTCACTGTTGTGGCCTCTCCCGTTGCGGAGCACAGGCTCCGGACG
>NC_041223.1:28811955-28814850 GCF_002837175.3 Physeter macrocephalus | reverse complement strand
CTCCGCGGCACGTGGGATCTTCCCGGACCGGGGCACGAACCCGTGTCCCCCGCATCGGCAGGCGGATTCTCAACCCCTGCGCCACCAGGGAAGCCCAAATTTTACCTTTTTTTAGGGGGGATAGTTGTAAGGTTTCTAGGTAGATAGTTTATTAATAAGTATCTGATCTTGAACAATTCCATGTTTTATAGCTACACTGTCTAATATAGTAGCCACTAGCTACATATGACCATTGATTAGTTGAACTGTGGCTTGAGTGACTGAGGAACTGAATGTTAAATTTTAGTTATTTTAAAATTAGTATTACATTTAAAACCTGACGCTTCAGTTACTAGAAAACTTTTAAGTATGCTTGAAACACTCTGGTTCTGTAAATTTACTTTTTCAACTGTACATTTTGTGAATTCTCATAACAGATCAAATATTTCTGATAAAAATTTAGCATGTGAGTTGAGATGCGCTATAAGTACCAAAAAAAGAATGCAGAGTATTTTCTTAATAATTTTTAATACTGATGGTGCATTGAAGTGATAATATTTTAGATATATTAGGTTAAATAAAAATATTGTTACAATTAGGGTTGTTGGTTTCTTTTTATTTTTTTAAAACGCAGCCACAACAAATTTTTGAGGTAGATATATGTGGCTGCCGTTAAATTTTATTTGTCATCACTAGTCTACAGAAAACTCAATTATCTATGTATCTGGGGAAAATTACAGATAATATCACTTTTCATTTTACTGATAAATTTTAATTTTTGACCAGACTGAGTCTCAGATTCTTCATTACTAAGATCTTTCAGCGATGCTACTTTCTCTGAGACAGCCAGACAGAAGGCAAGAATGTGGGGTTTTTTGTTTGTTTTTTGTTAGTTTGGTTTTGGGGTTTGTGTGTGTGTGTGTGCGTGTGTGTGTGTGTGTGTGTGTGTGTGTGTGTGTGTGGTAGGAATGGAGAGACAGGCGAAAGAGCTAAAAAAATCCTGAAATGGACATAACTCTTGAATTAAAAGCTATGTTCAGTCTAATTCAGGGCCTCAAATATTTATGAAATATCTACAAAGGGAAAGTGACTTGTTACCTGCAGGTTAATAGAACCCAAAATACTGGTCTCTGAGGTGCTTATCATAAACCATCGAATCAGCATCACCGAATTCTGCCTATTAAAAACGCAGATTCCTCGATTCCAGGGAGGTTTATTGAATTGGAGTCTATTGACTCTATTGAATCTAGGATCTATTGAACAGACATGGTTACTTAGGAATCTTGCATACTGAATGGTAATTCTTATGTCACTAAAAATGAGACCCACTGTTCCAGAGGACCAGACAGAATGAAACAAAGGTTAAACATAAAGTCAGCACTCTGCTAGAGGCATTGATTCACAGTGTGCCCTGTGGTGACATATGAGCAGAGGACTGTTATGAGGGCATAAGAATGATATGAGGCTATTAAGAGTCTTAGATGTAATGCTAAGGATTTTGATCTCTACCCTGTAGGTAGGTTGCTTTTTAGGGCGAAGGGGACATTGGTGGAGGTGGTAGGGGAGGCATGTGTAGTCTGAAAATAGTTTCCAGATGACCCTGATAGTCTGGTCCAGAGCCACTGCTATAAGCAGGATTTTAAGCAAATGAAACTAAATGAGATTTAAGCCATCCTTAAATGGCTTTTAAGGATGCTAGCACAGCATCGGGGGGTTGACAAGTGTCTAAACTGAAGTGGTGGTAGAAGGGATACAAAGGAAGGAAACTTGGATAAATGTTAAAGAAATAAGTTTAGCAGGAATTTGTGCTTGATTGAACGTTGGGGCAGAGAGAGTCTAGGGTGACTTCCAAGTGCCTGGTTTGACTAACTGAAAGGGAGGCGATGCCTTTCACTGAGAGAGAACACCAACAACTCAGCCTATTCTGATTTCAAAACTTTGCTTGGCATGTTCTTTGGAATGAGTCATTCTACGCAAAACCTGTTGACAGTCTTCAAAAGAAACCAATAAATGCATAACATGGCACAAGATTGTATACCACTACGCTGGAAACACATCAGGTTTTGCATTAATAAAATCTGTTCCCACGTTACATTTTCAAAGAAAGCTATTTACTGTGAAATGCTTTTAGGATTTGAATCAACATTATCATCAAGAAAATTGTGATATTTACGTACTGAAAGGTATCTTTAAGTACATTGCAGTGAGATTTTTTTAAACTTTTAAACATTAGTAACACCTACTTCATATATCGATATATAGCAAATTGTGAATTTTAAAAAGTAATAGTCTGAAGATAAAAAGTATCTTCTTTCTAAAAGCATTTTGCATATGTATTGCTCTTTAATTGACCTGTGAGGGTATCGTTAACTCCCAGTTATTTAAAAGAAAGAAAAAGCACCAATAGGGCTTTCAGAAAATAAACTATATGTAATCTAAACTAAAACATAAATTAGAATTGTTATAGGAGAACTTTTGTGTACCTAACATTTTTCAAATAAAATATTGCCTTTCAGTTGCAAAAGTGCTCTTGGTTACGCTTTAATCTAAAATAGGATCAGATAAGCCTCTCCAAGCTCCCAGCAGGGCTAGCACTTTGGAACTTTTTTCATAATTGTAGTACAAAAGATTGTAAACAATTTGGTGTAGTTTCTTTAGAGGCTATTTTTCTTTAGATAAGGCTATTTCTTTAGAGGCTATTTTCTTTTTCTTTTTTTTTTTTCGCGGTACGCGGGCCTCTCACTGTTGTGGCCTCTCCCGTTGCGGGGCACAGGCTCCAGCCGCGCAGGCTCAGCGGCCACGGCGCACGGGCCCAGCCGCTCCGCGGCACGTGGGATCTTCCCGGACCGGGGCACGAACCCGTGTCCCCTGCATCGGCAGGCGGACTCTCAACCACTGCGCCACCAGGGAAGCCCT
>NC_041223.1:28808858-28811916 GCF_002837175.3 Physeter macrocephalus | reverse complement strand
CGGCTCACGGGCCCAGCCGCTCCGCGGCACGTGGGATCTTCCCGGACCGGGGCACGAACCCGTGTCCCCTGCATCGGCAGGCGGACTCTCAACCACTGCGCCACCAGGGAAGCCCTAGAGGCTATTTTCTTTATGAAAAGTAAAATGTTTGCTTAACACAAGTATTTAAACCAAATTAAGATAATTCTGGAAACTGATATTTTTCAAAAGCTAATTGACTATTTTTATTTATTTCCTTAGACCCACTACTAACACCAAAAAGTAAATTAGAATAAATAATTTCTATAGATGTCACAACTTTTGTAGTATTGGTTTTACACTTCCACAGATTTTTTATATTTCTAGCAATAAATTTAAATGGAAAAAGTAGAGCCATGGTATACTTTATCCCAACAGGGTTCATTCATATTTTAAATTATGTAGCCCACTTGATTTGAAGGGCCAAAGAAAATAAAAACTACCTTAAAGCTATTCCCCTGTCCTTGTTCTGGTGGAGGAAAGAACTTCATCTTCTTAGACTGTGGGTTCAGATGGAAGGAAGGAAGGAAGGAAGGAAGGAAGGAAGGAAGGAAGGAAGGAAGGAAGGAAGGAAGGAAGGAAGGAAGGAAGGAAGGAAGGAAGGAAGGAAGGAAGGAAGGAAGGAAGGAAGGAAGGAAGGAAGGAGGGAGAAAGGAAAGGAAAGGAAGGGAAAGGAAAGGAAAGAAGGAAGGAGGAAAGACATACTAGTGATTAGAAAAGATGCCAGTTCTTACCAAATGGTTTTCACAAAGACTAAGAAAGCTTTTCATACTTGCTGGACATAAGCACTCATTCACTCACTGAGTTTATGACTAGTTTCAAAATGGATGGCTCCTTAAGGTAAAGGAATGGAATTCAATATTACTTGAAGATATATTAAAGTAAATAAATGAAGATGAATATATAATGATAGGATAGAAATGGAAGAAATAAAAGTCAGAAAAACAATATGTGAAAAAAAACATGCTTTGAAAGAAAACAGCTCCAGAGTCAAGTTGCCAGAAGGACAAGGACCTATATAAATACTAGAAATAAAGCACTACTTCTAAGATTAAAACAATGGTATTGATATGATTTGTAAGGTTATCAACCTTTACCTGAGGGCAGAATTGAATCCATGTGAGGGAATCCAATTTGAGAAGAATTACAAGAACGTAAAGGGGGAGGAATTAAAAGTTGGAGGCTACCATAGAGTAGTGAACTCAGGGTTTGGAATAAAAAACCTGGGTTTAAACAATCCCAGCTCTTCAATTTATTACCTGTGTGACCCTGGGCAAATCACTTCACCTCTCTCAACCTCAGTTACCCCCACCCAAAACTAGGGAAAATTATATATAAGAGGGGAAAAACCATAGGCAGAAAGATAAGAACTGCTATGGGGATTAAAGATAATATATGACAAAGCCTGTTGTAAACTCTAACACCCAAATACCGGGCATTAAATGTATTTTTTAAATATTTACTTATTTATTTTTGGCTGTGTCGGGTCTTAGTTGCGGCATGAGGGCTATTTTGTTGCAGCAGGCGCAAGGGCTTCTCTCTAGTTGTGGCATGGGCTCCAAAGCGCAGGCTCCAAAGTGCGCAGGCTCAGTAGTTGCGGTGCACGGCTCTCTAGTTGTGGCACTTGGGCTTAGTTGCCCCGCGGCACGTGGGCTCTTTGTTCCCCGACCAGGGATCGATCGAACTCGCATCCCCTGCATTGGAAGGTGGATTCTTAACCACCGGACCCCCAGGGAAGTCCCCATTTAATGCATTTTGTAAAAAAGCAACACACGCACATGACACCGCCAGCTAATTCCTCATTAATTGTCAACAGCACCGCAAACATTTATGTGCATACCTGTGCTCAAGATCCTGCTCCAGGAGCTGAGCATATAGAAAGTCAGAAGATACATGCCTCTCCTCTAGTTTATAATCAAAACTCAACATGAGATAAGGCATATTATAAAAAATAAAGACAGAGAAAAGAGATAATTAAGTAAATATCAAAGGAAGGTAATGCAGGCCATATGCTCAATAAAAGGCAGGGAATAGAGGCATGAACACAACTCACAGGTGGGCACGCTGATTGTGGATTAGGGAAGTCTAAGAGGATTTCAGAAGAAAGGTTGGGCTTCAGTGGGGCCTGAGGGATGAGGGGCGGGGGCACTTATGTAAGCAGAGAGGAGGAAGGAAAGCATTGCAGGCAGGAGGCATGGTGTAAGCAAAGGCCCTGAGATTGCCAATGGTTTTTTGGGGAGGAAGCAGAGTGAACAGAGCGTGGCAGGAGATAAGGTTAGAAGGGAGGTGTGTTGTAAAGCAGAACGACACTCAGCCAGTGCGCCCAAATGGAGCTATACATGTTGTGCTTAGCCAGGCCTTCTGATTGGTCGGTACATGAGCCATCCCAGTTATTAAATGCCATAACACCCCGGGGGTAGGCCGAGTAGGCACAGAGGCCAGAGCAAGCTCAAGACAGGGAATGCCAAGTGGAGGAGTTCAGGTCTTATCTTCTCAACATTAGGGAGTCAGTTATGGGATTTTAACATATGACTAAACTGCCAAAAGGTTAGAGTGAAATTGACTCGCTTGTGGTGAGTTGAGAATGGATGGGGGAGAAAGAGATCATAGAGGGGAAATTCGTTGATGGGGGGCTGTTATGGTAGTTCATGGTGAAGTAATGATAATCTAGGAGAAGGTGGTTACAATAGGAGTGGAACAGAGGCCTTGAACGAGCAAGAATCATCTAGCAAAATGCCCCGTTCCTTCTGCAAGCTCGTGCTTCACACAGTGCAATAAAAACAAACTGTGGAAACATCATCAGGTATATAGAGGTAAAATGGGAGACCTAGGTATTTTGGGGGAAAACAGAATATTAAAGACTGGAAGAAGGGCTTCCCTGGTGGCGCAGTGGTTGCGCGTCCGCCTGCCGATGCAGGGGAAGCGGGTTCGCGCCCCGGTCTGGGAGGATCCCACATGCCGCGGAGCGGCTGGGCCCGTGCGCCATGGCCGCTGGGCCTGCGCGTCCGGAGCCTGTGCTCCGCAACGGGAGAGACCACAA
>NC_041223.1:28760860-28808848 GCF_002837175.3 Physeter macrocephalus | reverse complement strand
GCTGAGCCTGCGCGTCCGGAGCCTGTGCTCCGCAACGGGAGAGGCCACAGCAGAGGGAGGCCCGCATACCACACACACACAAAAAAAGACTGGAAGCACCTTTCAAGCTCTCTCCTGCAATCTCCGCATTTTGAAGGTTTGGAATACAAGGCTCAGAGAAATTGCCGTCTGCTGTATGTTTGATGACCTGCCTTGCCCACCTTGTCATTTCCTTACTCCGATAAGCCCCTAAGAGTGACTGTTGTTGTTTCTGTTACAATTTCTATTAATAAAAGCTCGTTAGTTTGTTTACTGACTCTGAAAGCTGCTAGTTTACATTTACTACACATGTGGGGGAAGTATGGAGAGGGAGGAGGAATTGGCCACGAACAGTTGTGAAAAGAGAGGGGAGAAAAATTACTTCTGTAAACTGGTTTTGAGGACTCTCTCCCAAAGCTTTGAAAAGACAGGACTGCCACTTGGGGAAAAGTTACTGTCTAAAGCAGAAAGAGGTGAGGCCTTCATCCTCTCAGAAGCGATTTTCGAACTGTCCTTCACTACCTGTAAGCAGGGCACAAAAACAACATAGGGTGCCTAACCAGGATGTATTAACAATAGAATGGAATGGGTTGGAATGGAATGGAATAGAATAATGTGAGTCATGATCCAAAATGTCTGAAAGCCACTGCCCAATAAATACTTTTTTTCAAAGTAAAGGAAAACCGGGACTTCCCTGGTGGTCCAGTGGGTAAGACTCCATGCTCCCAATACAGGGGGCCCGGGTTCGATCCCTGGTTGGGGAACTAGATCCCGCATGCATGCTACAACTAAGAACTCCACATGATGCAACGAAGATCCCAAGTGCCATAACTAAGACCTGGCACAGCCAAAATAAATACATACATACATACATACATACAATCAATAAATAAATAAATATTTTTTAAAAAGCATTCTTTTAAAAAAAATAAAGGAAAACCTTTCAAAGTCAGTTGATAAAATACAGAATCCTATCAAAAGAAGAAAAGATAATAACATTTATTTATATATATCTAGAAACTTTCTTTACTTCCCAACAGGTCTCTCCACCTAGCTCCTACACTCAGTCTCAACCTCGTCTTTCAGCCTCTTAAATATTCTCCAAAGACTTTCCCTTGTCCATCTCTCTATACAAATGCCTATTAGCAAAGCCAGGCCATAGCACAATTACTGCCTTCATGCAGATAACTCTTAAATATTGTAGCATTTGCCACTTTTTATGGGGCAAATACTCCAACCAGAGCCAATTTCAAGCTACTCACACGACTTCACTGAACATAAAATTGGAAAGAAATGCACATTCGCATACATTACATAGTATTTCCATCATGCAGATATAATAGAGATAAACTGAAAAGCATATTTAACAGTGAAATGTAGTAAAATAATTAGGAAATGATAAGCTTTTAATATTTATTACCTTTTAAAATCTATTTAATTGTAGGTTTATGTAATTTAGCATTTAATAATGTCCGTGTCTAAGGACTGGCTCCCAAAGCTTTGCCCCAGGACACCGCTGTCCCAGCTCGACCTCTCCCACAGGCTCTGATCCCACACTCTCTACCACCTGCTCAACAGCTCTACCCGGATCTCTTCCAGAAGAAACCACAAAGTTAACATACCGAAATCTAAACTCACTTTCCTCTTTGAATCTCCTTAGCACTCACTTCTCTTCCCCTCTTGACTTCCCTATTTCTATTAATGGTGCCTCCAAATAGCCATCCAATCAGCTGTTAAGTCTTGAAGGTTCTGCCTCTGCAGTGTTCTTAGGATCTGCCCCCTCCTTTCCATTCTAAATAGGGTTACTGTCCTAGTCCAGCCCAATTAACTGACTGACCTCTTCTCCTACCCCTTTTTCTCACTCCAATCTATTTGTGATACTGTTAGATTAACCTACCAAATGCACCGCTCTGATAATGTAGATCTTCCATTCAAAACATATACACTCTGACCTGGCCTTCAAAACTCTCCTTGCTCCAGGAAATCTGGCCACCTCCTTATTCCCTGTGCTTGGAATACACCTTGTGGTTCCCAATCATGTGCTTTTGCTCACACTTTTCCCTTCCTCTGGAATGTCCTTCCCACATCACACACACAAAAAAACCCTCATACCTTTTATTTAAGACAAAGTTCAAACGGCAATGAAAATATGCAGTTTGGTTGTCACAGGAATGCGTATATAAGTTTATGAAGACCTGGAGGTTGAAAACAAACAGGAAATGCCAAACCCAGTAATCCTTTAAGGATAAAATTTTTTTGGTCACCATCCTGCATGGAGGCTCTATGAAACATATTGCACTAAGCACTTCCCCATTGTTCTTACTAAAAGGTTTGCTGTGAGCCAACATGAGGTTTATCTCAGACCTATGGATTTCAATTATGCATGCTACAGCTGTCATTCATTAACTGAAATGATCAAGAATTGTCTGTACTTTAACCATTTGGTGTTTACTGTAATTATTTCCCTCTTAATGCTCTGAACCAAATTGGGTTGAGGGGGTGAGAAAAGACGGGTGGTTAGAGACATGGGGCCCCTGGGGCCTGGTCTGTCACCACCACTGATAATCCTCATTCATCTGTGGGACACTGCTCACAGGTATTAAAGATCCACCATGTGCCCAGAATTTCTCAGCAGTCAGAAGCAAAAGAGCTGGAATATACATCTTTCTTCTGTCAGCCCTTCCCCTCAGTGTTTAGAGTAAAATAAAATGCTTGAAGTGCTTACTTTCTGGAGGAGGAGATGATCATAATGATGATAAGCGTGCGATTAAGTGATTCCTTTTCTTTCAAGTTTCAAATATGAGGCTGAAGTATAGTAGTAAAGGAAGAAGAAATAGGATGCCACAGCCCAGTGGCCACTGGCACCAACTCTCCCATGGACCTAGGTTGTCTTGGGTTTTTGAGAGCCTGATTCCTTAGCCCAGGAGAGGTGAAAGAGAATGAGGTAGGGGAAGGTGGGGAGAGGCAACAGGCAGAGGGAAAAGTGTTTTGAAGCAGCCTAACTTCACGCTAACACAGAGATAGTCAATGACTGATCCAGAGACAGCTTCCATGAAAACTGTTTGGATACGTGTTAAAAATGCAGTTTCCTGGGCCCTGCCTCAAACCTATGCAATCATCTCGTCTCTAGGGGGATGGCCTGGGACTGTGCATTTTTCATGGATACACTTAGTGATTCTTATTCTAAAGACTGAGGATCACCGGTTTAATGTCGTCCAACTACCTGCAGGCTGGATATGGCCTTCAAGCTAAAAATGTTTTTTACATTTTTAAAGGGTTGTAAAGAAAAGAAAAAGAAAAGTAGAAGACTATGCAACACAGCCCCAAAAGTCTAAAACATCTGTTATCTGGCCCTTTACAGAAAAGTTTGCTGACCCCCACCTAGCACATTGCAAACAAAAGCCTGTATCTGAATTTAGATCGAACTCAGGCCTGCCACACTAAAATAACTGATGCAGCAGATCTTTAAAAAAAAAAAAGATTTTGATACTAATGAAATATATAATGTTGTCATCTAAAAATGCATTTGTAATAATTATAAGCGGATGAAGGAAACGTATAAATATAGTTACAGTTAATATTCTGCAGTGTCTTTGAAAATACATTTTCATCCATACAATAATTTATAATTCCATTTGATTCTATCCTTCTACATACTTACCAGGTGGCAATATACCCCAAATTAGCCTAGTAAAATCATTGCATGCATACTCTTTATCAGACTATTTTTGTCCCCATCCATATTTTTGTCACACATATGAGGGAAAAAAATGTAAACCTAAACTCCAAAATGTCTGGGGAATGACAATATTATAAATTCTCAAAACAACATCTATGAAAATGATGCACAAAGGGAATAAAGGAAATAAAATTGAATTTGGTATTTTTCTACTTAAAAGGAGTTTAAGAATCACAGACCACTTCCATCTCCTAAAAATCCTGGGAAAGAGGCGGTGAACTCACTTTGGAAAGGGTTCAGACACTCTTATTGTGCCAAAGGGGCTCAGCATTTGGGAATCAGTTAGATTCATAATAATCCCAAAGACAGATGCAGTTACTTTAAGGGTGGGTTCTAGATGTTTGTTCTAGGTATTTTTTTTTAATTTGTTTATTTTTGATATGGAGAAAGAAACTTTATTATAGAAACTAGAAATAAACATTGGCTTTTAAAATATATTAACTTGCAAGTGACTTGTCTTTCAAGACTGTGAACTGAATTATCTCACAATAATTTTGTTTCAGTGTTATTTTTTTTTCCTCAGGAAGAAAGGAATGTTAAAACCTAACACTTTTTGATAAGGATTTAAACTATATTACAACGTTAAGAAACAAAGTTTAAAACACCAGATAAAATCTTGAAACCAAGCATGCTTCACCATTTAATAAAATTGTGACTCATTTCAGTAAGAAAATGCTTTTTTAGTAAGAAAAATGCTTTCTGAGCTAAGTTTGAACTGCCGGGGCACATGGGACACTCACAAACCCAGTCAGCAGAAGTCTCAAACTCCTATAAGATTAAAGGAAAAATAAATTAGTGTGTACAGAGAATGAAAAAAAAAAAAATCCCCAATGGTACAAGTGTATAAACGGAAGTAAAACTAAAACTCCCCTAAAATCCCCCAATCATCAATCCTTATAAATTCAGCATTTATATTCTCCCTTTACTTCTTCGGGAGCCCCTACTTAGGTGAACACGAAGGTCTTTCGTGATTTTTATCTCGTAAAACAAAGAGTCGTAAACTATGCTCAACGTGGATACCGACCTCCGTATCACAAACTGTTGAACTTTTAAAACCGTGCAAGCACACGTGGGGTTTCCTGAGTTCTGCTGGGGGCGGGCTGTTTGGAACCCTGTGGATTTTGCAGGTGTGTAATCCCAGGGCGCGCGCTGCATTCTGCATGGGCAGAGGTGTGTGGTGGGCGCCGCCTGGGCCGGGCAGGGTGGGTGGGGCCGGGCGTGTGCCCCGGTGAGAATGAAGGCATGTGACAATGCGAAGGTGGCGTGTTGGCTCCAGGATCTGGGTGGAGAGTGAAAGCTCCGCCGGGGTGCGCCATGTGTGAGCGGTGATAGCTCCAGCCCCACTCGTACTTAAGTGTCTTTGGTCATCAAGTTAAATTAGAGATGATCTTTATTTAAAAAAACAAAAACATAGCCAAACATCCTATGCAAACGTATGCTCCCATCCCCTACTACCTATCCCCCAACCCAACATTGCCCCATCGCCAGGGAGCTGAGTTTTAAACCCTGCAGAAAATCCAATCTCAAATGCCGGAGTGCCCCCACCCCCGCCCCCCTTGCCGCCCCTGCGACAGTGAAGCAGAGCCCGGCGAGCTCGGTTCGGGTGCCCAGGAGCAAGCCGAGTGGGGCGACGGCGGGGCGGCCACCGAAAAGGAGGGGAGGAGGCATCAGCGGGACGTGGCGCGGCCCCGCGCGGCCCATGCCGCGGAGCGGGGTTTGCTCAGGAAAGGGCGCCGCCGCGGCCCCCGGCCGCCCCTCCCTGGCCCCGGGCTATCCGCCCGCGCGCCGCCTGGGCCTCGCAGCGCGCCAGGAGCAGCGCGGCGGCGCGAGAGCCGAAGGGGAGCGGCGGCCCCGCCGGCCGGGCAGCCGGGAGGGCGGCAGACAAGGCTACCGCGGAGGCGGTGGACAGGGCGCGTGCGCACTGCAGGGGCGCCAGATTTGGCGGGAGGGGGAGTGTCCAAAGCTCTTTGTTTGATGGCATCTCTGTTTACAGAGTTTACACTTTAATATCAACCTGTTTCCTCCTCCTCCTTCTCCTCCTCCGCGACCTCCTCCTCCTCCTCCTCCTCTTTCTCCTGAGAAACTTCGCCCCGGCGGTGCGGAGCGCCACTGCGCAGCCGGGGAGGGACGCAGGCAGGCGGCGGGCAGCGGGAGGCGGCAGCCCGGTGCGGTTCCCGCGGCTCCCAGCGGAGCCCCGCGCCTGCCGCGCCATGGCCCGGAGACCCCGGCACAGGTAACGGAGATCCCGGGCGGGCGGCCGCGGGCGGGGGCGCGCTGGGCGCCAGGCGCCGCGAGAGCAGGTGGGAAATGGTTCCCGGATCTTCTGCTGGGCTGTCAGATCCTGCGAGGACCTAGAGCCCCTGCCTTGGCAGCAGAAGCCGCTCGAGGGACTGATGAATGGAAGAGTCTATGCGAGAAATGCATTAGGACTTTGGGAAGCACGCCCTGCGGCTCATTTTGCAAGTTGCACGGGGGTACGTTCTCTCTAGGGGGAATAAAGCAGCACGTTCCAGCCGGGGGCAGAGCGGTGCCCACCATTCCCGGGGAGCCCACTAGGTCCCTGGCTTGATGCCGCGGGTGTCGGCGAGGGAGTCGCAGCGTAATTGCTGGATGCATTGCGATATGTTTGGACTTGGAAGTGCAGAGCATATGGCAGATATAGGGAAAATGCCGGATTGTATAGTAGCTGCAGGTAGTTCATGTAAATTTCATTCATTCTTTATGGAGGCGAAGAAGAGTGTCAGCTGACAGGCGGCTGGAAAGAAGATTGTAGGGAAGGAAAGGGTCTCTACATTTGCAAATTGTTTTAAGCCCTGGTTTTGAAGGTTCTAGTCATTATTCTCTGCGAGGCTCTTACTTCTAAAGCAAACATTGCACACCCACTCCCACGCACCCGCGACGCACATGTCAACCGCACTTGGGGAGGCTCGCCGGGTATCTTGAATGAAGTGCCCTTACACTTCGGCCGGAAGGAGGGGAGTAGGGAACGGAGGAGGAAAAGACTGGGGTCCGAACTGTCACTTGCTGGAGCTCCGGCTTCCACCAGTCTCTGGACTTCCCGACTGGACGCGCCGGAGCTCCCTGCGGGTGGCCGGGTGTAGGGGCTCGCTCGGCGGCCGTCACAGGTTGCCACTCAACGGAAAGGGACTGAGGCGGGCAGCACCCAAGGCCGCTGCCGCGCAACCGGGACGCAATCCCCCGGAGCTCTTCCCCTGTGCCAGAGGTCCCGGCGCGGCGCGCGCACGTGGACCCGGCCGAGGTCGCCGCTCCTCCCCGCGCCCAGCTCTGCAGCCTCAGGTCGCCCAGTCGGAGGAGGGGAGACGGGACGGACCCTCGCCAGGAGGTTCTGGGGAAAAGTCCCTGGAGGCAAAGTAAACCCACCCTCTTTTCCTCGGGTTTTTTGATTTTCTTTTACTTATTTGTTTTCGAATCAGCGGTCACGGGTCCTCTTGCAGAGCTAGGAAGTTGCAAAGAGCGTAGGTGTGGGCCCCGCTGCAGCACCCCCGGCCGGGCCTGGCCGGGCGGGGAGCGGCGCCGAGGCATGGCCAGGTGCCGGAGAAAAAGGGAGGCGACTTGGGGTCCGCTGGCTCCCTAAGCCTCGCCCAGGGCCCGGCCGCGCGGGGCAGGGGTGCTGCCCCTTAAGTGGTGTCACCTTCGCCCTTGGGACTTAACAGTAGAGCAGCGGAGGTCACCTATTTTTTTGAGAGCGGAAACTAGGAGGCAGAGGAGAAGGAGGGAGCTGGGAAGGGGTGCTGGGAGGAGGCGCGGGGGAGGCTCCGCGCCCCGAGATCTCGACTGTGCCCGCGGGGCGGGGCCGCGCAGGTTCCCTGTGGCTCCCAGGTAGCGGAGAGGGGAGGCGGCCAGGAGGGGCGGGAGCCTTGAACCTGCTTCAGGGGGAAGAGAAACCCGGCTGCGGGCTCGAAGCCGTTTCTTGCAAGGCGAACGTCAACTCGGCAGGGATTATTAACCAGGTCAGCGAAATGAGTCTGAACCCTGTTTCTAGAATCACAGTAGCGGCCACAAGGCACTTCCTCCCGCTCCCCTCCCTTTTCCCAGCCCCCAACACTTCTTTTCTTTTTCGTTTCTTTGCACGGTTTGTTTCCTTGACAGAATGTAATATTCATAGTCGTACTCTTGTAACCACACCAGGTCTAGCAGGTGGGGAGTCGGGTGCATCAAGCTTGAAATCAGCCTTTGAGAGTCTTCTGACTGTTGGGTCTGAGATCTTCTCAGAGCAGATAAAGGAAAAGTTATTTCAGGTCCTTAGTAGAAATTAATCATGCTACTTAGACGACCCGGACAATTTAGAACGAGGAAATCTCATGCAAAGCTCAAAGGCGAGCCCCGCGCCTAGCCTGCTGATGGAGCCGGGAGCTGACAGTGTCAGCAGCCCTGGGCTCGCCCTGCTCCCCTCGTGGCCTCTTCAGGACCTGCAGAAATTACACACCAAGTTTTCCCCAAGACTTTGCTTTTGCACATCTCTGATTTTGCATATTTCTGCTTAATCTTTAAGAGTCATGGAAGATGTGGAATTATCCCTTATTAGCCCTGGAAAATACCTTAGAAGTAAAATCCAAGCCCTCTGTATAGGCGAGGAACTGAGGTCGTGAGAGAGAGGAAGTGATTTGTCCAAGTCACGCAGCTAGGTGGAGGCAGAACTAGCACCTTTGCCTCCAGAACCCTAGTCCTGTTTGATGTCTATTCTCTCTCACCTGGTGTAGGCTGCCCCCTATGGGCGGCTGAATTTGTTGCTTATTCCTGAGTGTTGATCTGTTGCCCAGACAGGGGTGTCCATTTACTGGTTTGGAAAACATAGTCCTCACACCAAGGTGGGGAAAGGGGAAGGTGGTGGCGGGATGAATTGGGAGATTGAGACTGACATATATACAGTAGTGTGTATAAAATAGATAACTAATAAAAACCTGAAAAAAATATATAGTCCTCAGTTCTGAAAACGTGATCTCCAGATCCACCCAAACCCCCAAAGTTAAATTCAGTTGAATCTATGACTCCACTTTCAGATTACTCTGGTTTTCTTGGTATCCCTGATATTTCACAAGGGTGCCACCTCATTTGGGGGGCTTTCCAAGGAGTTCCCTATGAACCTTTCAAAAGCTCTAGGATTATATTAACTTTTTTTTTCACCTTATGATGCTTGTGCTTTTTATTAAAGGAAAACTACTGTAATTTTGAAACAAGTTGGTTTAGAGCCCCCTTGTTGACAATGTGTAACAGGATCAGGCTCTTGTTTAAAATGATAGACACTAAATGAAAGATGGTTATAGATTGTAAACACCGTTTAGTGGTCTTTTTTGTGGTGGCATTTTAAGTTTGGATCACATCCTACTTGTCCCTATGCATCCTGGACCTTCAGATTGTTTCCCAAAATAATAGTTTTAAATTATAAGAACCTCAAATTCAGGATTTTTGGTAAGCATTTTTGCTTACTTGTAAGGGATGGGTAATATATACTTGTAAGTTACTTTTGGAAGACAAAACCTGACATGAACATACATTTTCCTTTTAGAATAATGATCTGCATTATGATATTGCTTTATATCATTATTTTTATTGTTTTAGTTTGATGAAATTCTCAATATTACAATGATAAATTTTAGTACATTTTTAAAGATAGTATAATTTTTCCTCACATCTTAAGTTTTATAAGTAAAATTATAACTAAAAGAAACTGGCTGTAAAATGACTCTCACCTATCCATTATATGATTAATAAACATTAAGTATAGAGTTACTTCAAAAGTCATCAAAATTTATAGTTTTGGTCAAGTAGGTAAAAGAAAAAGCTCTTTTGAAAACAGTAATGGGTTCCTTTTAAACCCACCTGGGGGAATCCCTCAGTTTTGAATTAGGTACATTTTAAGATCTTTCAAATACCATTCAGTCAGAGGTAGAAAAAACATGAGTAAGATTCTGACTATCATGTGGCCTAATTATTCACTTGGTTACTCTGGAAACTGAGGATTGTAAACGTGGCCACAAGTTGGATCAACCTGGCCTGGAGTTTTGAACTGTTTGGTATTAATGTTATTTACAAAGGAGTTTGATCACTTGATCATTTATCCTTTCTCAGGTTTTTAAATCCTTTCCTTTTAGATTCTCTTAGTCTTCTAATCTTTAAGGGATGACTATAATTATATTGTTGGTGCATTACTTCTTGAATTTTTTTCTCTTAATAAAACACCAGTCCCATTAGGATAACATAATTGAGGTTTTTTTATTGTATTTGGGAAATTACTTCAATGATGGGACGTACACCAAAGGTTTTGCAAGTGTACTTATGTAAAGGACATGGGCTCTCGTTCCTTTTATTGTCCTTACCATTAAGTTTTAAATGTAAACCTTCATTGGTTGGAAGGTTGCCAATTGTGTAACTTGTCACTGGTCTAACATTAACAGCAGGTTTAAACATGCAGAGCAATAGAAAGTGCCAGGTCCTTTGCCGTATCTGTGGATACCAATAACAGCAGAACCAGTTTACAATCCTAGAGCAACAGAGTGCCAAAAACAGTCTCATTATGCAAGTTTTCAAAGTTTTATCTTTGTAACCTTTGAAAAGATTATTGAGGAGTTTTGGTGTAAGTTTTGTAATCCAGTAGTTTGAATCCTCTTGTTTCAGTCCACATCTGCCTCTTTTTATTTCTGCAGCATCTACAGTAGTGACGAGGATGATGAAGACATTGAGATGTGTGACCATGATTATGATGGGCTGCTTCCCAAGTCTGGAAAGCGTCACTTGGGGAAAACTAGGTGGACCAGGGAAGAGGTAACTAATCACGTAATCAAAACATGGGGAAAAACCTAGAGTGCATCCATTTATAAAAAACAAAATTTCAGCTAAACTACAGATGTTCAAACTCATTAGCGGGCTCTTTGACTCCTATCGTAGCCTGCCTGTGCAGTGTCCATACCCCTTACCACTCCCCCACATGGACACTATACCATCCTTTTCCAAACTTTTTGAAGTTGTTTGAAGGTCCCCTCCTCACTTTGTTTTATCTGCGTTTCCTCTGCCTATTCTGTTCTTGGCCCTTTGCCCCACAACTTCTTACTACTTCTTCATCCCTTGTGAAGACATCACTTTTTCTGTGAAGCCATCCTTGGCTTCCCCAGACAGGTTGGATTCGTCCTCCAACCAATGGATGCATGTTCTTATTTATTGTTGCTGTAATGTATATGCCCCCCCTCCCAGTAGACTGTAAGTCTGCTGAGGGCAGGGCTAAACGTCTGTTCATTTTTGTGTTCCCTGAACCCAGAATCGATTGCCACAAAGTGGGATGTTAACAGATGTTCCCTGAACAAATGAATGAATTGCTATTTCCAAAAACAAAACAAAAGAATAAAGCAAAACACTCACAGAACTTGTCTTGTTATAATGGGTTCATTGAACATTCTTGGTATATAATATTACACAGAGAAATATAGGTGGATGTCTGTTCTGAAAGCATTCAAAAATGGATGGAGATGTGTCTCCTTCTCACCTCTCTTTTTCTGCTAGCTTATCAAATCTTGATCTCTATGGGAATGGAAAAATGCTTAGGAGGCAAAATTATTAATGTAAGAGAAAAGTTGCTCTTTTCTTCAAAGTTCTTTAAGAAATTTGCTACCAATTGCAGAAGATTTCATGTTAGAATAAATGGTATTGACTCTTCTTCGGTTTCATCCTGTCCTCTTTCACTTAAACCAGAGCTCTCGTTGACAGGCAGACGGGATTTCCAGTGAGGTCCATAGGAAATCCATATTTTACCTATGGAAGTTGTGCACTTGGGTGATTCTCAGCGATTTAGAAGTTCTGTTTGTAACACTGGTTTCCTAATTCCTGTGACTGTGGCATAGCGGGGACTCACATTGTGTGTGAAAGTTACCTTTGCAGCAACATGAGGATTCTCTTTTGCTTGAACATGTTTAGAAAGACACTTGTGAACTGAAAGATTTCACCCTGACGTTTAGTGTCTTCTGTGTTCTAATAAGTTCGGTCTCATTTAAACTGTCAACATTGATACAAAAGCTAAATGATTTTCTTACATCATACATGCCTTCGAGTGTAATTAAGAAAAGTGATCTTACGTTTTTTTATATGAAAGAGGTTGAACTTACTAAATGTTAGACTAGAGCTTGAACTATTTCTTATGGAGAGTCTATCTATTGCCATAGTTCAATGTCTCTTAAGTCAAACACTGGAGTTCATTACTTTTTTCCCACAAAGTAAAATTTTAAAAGTTACCGTATGTTAAACATTCAATGTGCCAGGCATTATGCTAAACGTTTTGCATAATTAACTCATATAATCCCCAAATAACCCTGTTGACATCATCGTTTCCATTGTACAGATGACAATACTAATGTCCAGAAAAGCAAAATGATATACCCAAGTTTATACAACTAATCAGTAGCTGAATTAAGATTCAAACTCTGGTCTGTCTGACTCTGAATAAATCTATGCTGTAAACCAGTATATCACCTTAATATTTGTTGAATTTGGTTATTTTTGAGAGATTTTTTTGGGGGGATGGGTTGATTCCCCTTTAACTCTAACTTGAATAGAGTTGTACAGTAAATGACTGATATCCTAGGATTACCTTTAAATGTCTTAGGATGAAAAACTGAAGAAGCTGGTGGAACAGAATGGAACAGATGACTGGAAAGTTATTGCCAATTATCTCCCGGTAAGTTAGTAATTTTTTCTTTCTGTAAAAGAAAATCTTCTCCCAAAGATTTAAATAAGATATTGTAGGAGATGATATTAAGACATTACATATTTGCTTGTAGATAAGAAGTAAGGGAGAAATGCCTTATCTGTAACTTATATTTCTACTGTAATGCATATAATTAAAATTTCTAAATATATTTTTAAAGGATTTTTACAATGTATTTCAAATGTTTGCTTCTTATTTTATCTTTTAATTTTTTAGGATAATATAAATTGGCATTTTGATGATTTGTTGTATGGTAGATGACTAAACTCATGGTATTTCCCCCAAGTCAGCTTCTTTTAAATTTCCTATTTTTTCAATAGCTATAATTTTGGTACCCTGGTTGAAAATTTTGGCGTTCTTTCAGACTTACCATACTCCCCCATCCCCTACAACCAAGCAAGGATTAAGGAATCTGGGATTCCTTCGTTTATTCTTCTCACTGTTCCGTATGTTCGGCCCCTTTCCCTCTTCTCTGGCCGATTGCATTGCCTTCATAACTGGCTTTCCTGCTTGTAGCTTTCCACTTTCCCATACATCCCGGACACCACTGACAGATGGAGCTTCATAAAATGCAGCTGTACTTTACTTTTCAAAACTAGCAACAGTAACTTCGAGTCTCACACATCAGGTAAACTGCCTGGCACATGAGGGCCTTCCCATATGCCTCAACTTACAGCCCCAGTTCTGTTTCCTACTTCCGCTCTGTAAGCAGGTTTGGTTGAATTCATTTCTGCTTTCCCTCCTGAGGGCTTTTGTCCCTGGCGATGCCACCTCCTAAAATGTTCTAGCCATCCTTCAAAGTCCATGCCAAGAGCTTTTCTGGACTCCTTCTAAGGAAACATAATTTCTCCTCCTCGGAAGATGCTCCTTTTTCCACCCCAATATCATTTCACTCTGGTCTCTTCTTGCATATGAATCAAATTCTGCCTTCTATTAGTTAATGATATATTTGTCTTTTACTTCTTACAAGATTATAAACTCGTATAAAACAGGGCCTATCTTTATTCATCTTTGTTCTTTCTGCAATATTAACACTAGTGGTCCTTAATTGAAGCACATCTCTTAGTTTGAATGGGAATCAAACTTGAGTCATTTAGAGTGGCTTCCCATAAAAGTCCAACATCAATATGGAATCTCTAAGAAGCCCTAATCCACGTGGGTACTTCCAAATGCAATACACTGAGGTTAAGGTTAAGTTAAATTGACAACCAGGTATGCAGTACGATGATCCTTTAGTTCACATGGCAGGACTATTTCCCTCAGGAGGCAGAGCTTCTCATTTTAGATGCAACTTTGATATATTCTTTGTATGTTCTCTAGCTGTAAGTAATGGGCTCTCCAAATATGCCCTAAAATATGTTCTTGAATGTTTTCACTGCATCTTGTCCGTGTGTGATTTATATTACAACAGCCTTCATGTGCTTATCACATCGTATCTGTATGACAGTGCATACTTTATCTTATTTGCCTAGAATCGAACAGATGTGCAGTGCCAGCACCGATGGCAGAAAGTACTAAACCCTGAGCTTATCAAGGGTCCTTGGACCAAAGAAGAAGATCAGAGAGTAAGTTCCTTCTCCGTTGGTGTGTGAATCACAATTATGAATATTCCCCAACGCTGTTGACTGTTTCCCAACTTGAAGAAACAGGTAAAGTGTGCAAACAGGAAGCAGAGGACTCCATTCCCATATTTCCCATGAATGAAAGCAGATTTTTAGAAATTTTCTAAAGATCTTGTAACATGAAGAATGATTACACTGACTCATTACATAACATTAAAACATAGGTTATTTTTGTGTGTTTATCTGAAGGTGATAGAGCTTGTACAGAAATACGGTCCGAAACGTTGGTCTGTTATTGCCAAGCACTTAAAGGGGAGAATTGGAAAACAATGTAGGGAGAGGTGGCATAACCACTTGAATCCAGAAGTTAAGAAAACCTCCTGGACAGAAGAGGAAGACAGAATTATTTACCAGGCACACAAGAGACTGGGGAACAGATGGGCAGAAATCGCAAAGCTACTGCCTGGACGGTAATAATATGTCAAAAAATATATTGATTGGGAAGAATGAGGGAGTGGGTATTGAACATTCTGCTTTAAAATGTATGGTGAGTGAATTACATTTTATTGATGGTAAATGTTTCACGAGATAAACTAGATCCATAGCTTTTACAACTGGAAGAGATCTTAGAGTTTACCTGGTTGAGGGCTTCCAGAATCCACCCAACAGTGAGCTTGGGCCAACTTTCCTCAGCCTCAGTTGCCCCATTTGCAAAACGGGGTATAACCTACTTCGTAGGGCCGATGCTAGTATCAAGTAAAACGAAGGTCAGAGCACTTCGTAAACTACGAAATTCTAAACACATAGAAGGAGACCAAGGGTAGACAGTTTGTCTTTGGTCTGAGTTCACACAGCTGGTTAAGTGACCAGAAGGAATTTGGCTACCATTTTCCTGATACCATGTTCATTTCATTATACCACTTGGCTTAATTTTTTCTTTTGAATAAAGAAAGATTGCATTTCTAGAATTATCGTACTGCTTCCAGGTTTTTAAATAATGTCATTGTTAAGCTTTCTTTTTAGTGAACAAAGCACGAAAATGACCTCATTATGAGGGCTATCTATGGAAGCTCATTTTTGTCCCACTTTCCCCGTTTAAACAGTATATAACGGATGTTATTTAGTTTGGAAGATACTAATTATAAATCTTACATAAAAATATTGTAAGATAGGAAATATTTTAAATATTTTTATTCTTGAGCTTCATAACCCCAAAGTGGAGAAAGGGTCATTTCAAAGAAGGCTATGGCTCTCATGGTCTATGCAGTGTTCTCTTGTGATGTTCTAAAACATTTCCTCCCTCCTGGTTCAGTATAAGCTTAGAGAATTCAAGAGGCTGATAAAAGGAGGCCTTTTCTCCCATATGGTCTGAAAGGATATGCTGTTGATTCTTCCAAAAATTTAAGGGGCAATTGAACTTCCTCTTTCTTTAGCATACATTCCCCCACCCCCATCGAAATAGTAAAAGGGAGGCTTAAAACGGTTTTTGTGAATTGAGAAACTTTTCCTGAGAACTGAAAAACTTTAGTAAAAATGCTTTGCAGTTTGAAAATATATTGGGGAGTTAGCCTCTTTCCCTTCTGGATCCCATGTGGCATTTTCGCCTCTGGTTATGGTTCCATTTGCCTGGTTATGGAACAATTTGAGGTAGTTTTCAAAAGGTGGGAATTTTTTTTACTCAAAATCTCTGGCTAGTGCTATTCTAGATAAAGAGTAGACCCTGAGATGGCAGCAACATCATTATTGCTCACCAAACTTTACTGAGTGCCTGTTGTGATGTGTAGGCCCTGCTAAGCCACACTCAAAGGAGTAATTTTCTAGAACAGTGAGAACTTTAAGTTGTATTAGAGTCTTGTACCACAGTCAGAATAAACATGAAGGGTGTTGTATTGGAAATATTCTTAACAAGGAAACAAAATGGCTAAAAGAGTTCAGCATTTCTAGAAAACTATATAAGTTCCATATTATGTAATTTAGAGAAACCTATCAATTTTTAATTAGGTGATAGTGGAAGCATGATTTTTAGGAGGCAGAGAAGACAGAAACAATTAAAAGGAAAAAAAAAACACTCGTAGTGGACCCAAAGAAAGGGTCTTTGTTAGAAACAGTTTTCTGTCAATTAACTGTAATCTGAATTGAAATTTTTGTTTGTAAAATGTGTATATGATATATTTCTGTGCAGAACTGATAATGCTATCAAGAACCACTGGAATTCTACCATGCGTCGCAAGGTCGAGCAGGAAGGTTATCTGCAGGAGTCTTCTAAAGCCAGCCAGCCACCAGTGGCCACAAATTTTCAGAAGAACAGCCATTTGATGGGTTTTACCCATGCTCTACCTTCAGCTCAACTCCCTCCAACTGGCCAGCCCTCAGCTAACAATGACTATTCCTATTACCACGTTTCTGAAGCACAAAACGTAAGCCATTCCTCAGAATTTAGTTTAATGAGAGAGATGTAATTTTAGCTCCAGGTAATAATGATACCTTTCAGGTGCATATACTTCTCAGCTTTCACGAACATCATGATCACGATCAATCGAGAGGGGTAGGTGTTGTTATCCCTGTTATGGATCCGGAAATGAGGATGTTAAGTGATTTGTCCAGGGTTACACAGCTCATAGAGATAGTACAGGCTAAAATCCAAGTTGTTTGAGTCTAACTTGCTGCTTCGAATCTAATTTGGGAAGTTAGCTTTTGAATGTAAATTTACTTAACAAGGTACTGCCGAAGAAGAATGGGGGTATGGAGGTGCAGTTGTATCTAATGCTTTTCTCTGCTCAGATGAAAAGTGAATGTCATATTACATTTAAAGAGGAACTAGTTTAACACTGACATTTAACAGATGATTGTCAGTTCAATTCTGATAGTGATCTAGCTGAAGTATCTTAATGTATTCATTCAGTAAGTGTCTACCTTCTTACTGTGAATCAGGAGCAATTTTGTGACCGACATCTGACACCCTTTATCCTCCTTTGAATCGGTGTGATTCTTTCTTCATTTCTTGATATTTATATTTATGGAAAAGAATCTTCAAAATGGGTGGGAAAAAAAGAATAAAGAGAAAAAAATCAAGAAACTTGAATCTTAAAATCAACAATAATACATGGTGAAACTTATCCAAGAATTCAGAGCTCATAAGCAAATGCTATGCAAAACATATTAGAAGTAGTTTTTACTCTTCTCTGTCTGTTCCATGTATTTGACTACAGACCTTCCTGACTGGTCTCAGGTGAATGAACTATCTTAAGAAGTGCTATACTCTATCCTAAAGCTCATAAAAATTCGCAGAAAAATATTTTTATTTATAAACAGCTAGTGCCATCCGTTTTTACCATCAAAACTTCTTTCATACACTCGTGAATGTATTTCAGATTATATTTTTCTTTCTGTTTTACTCTAAGGAATACTTCCTGTCAGGATCGATGAGCACCTTAAATTTCTTTCGCTCTGTTGCTTTAGCTCTTTAACCCTTATTAAAGGCTTGGCTAAAATGTCAAATTGGAGTTGGGTTTTATTTATTTATTTTGCTTCGTGAATTTTATCAGAAAAGTGTTTGTTTGTTTGTTTGTTTTCCTTAGTCCTAGAGCAAAACTTCAGGAAGCCAACAAGTCCCCTGAAGCATGTGTAACCATGAATGACTCGGCCTTTGTTCATTTTGCCTTTTTTAAAAACTTAATTTATTTTTTTATACAGCAGGTCCTTATTAGTTATCTATTTTATACATATTAGTGTATATATGTTTTGCCTTTTTGATGTAGGTCTCCAGTCACGTCCCATATCCTGTAGCGTTACATGTAAATATAGTCAATGTCCCTCAGCCAGCTGCTGCAGCCATTCAGGTAAGCCCATTTTAAGATCATTTCGTGAAGAAACTCATTAGCTACTCAAGGCACAGTTCTGTTTCTTTCATCCAAATGCTTATTTGCACCTGATCCACTGAAGTTAAAAGAAAAGGGGGCCGTGGAGAGGTGGGCAGAGTTCTGGCCAGCAAGCTACACTTCCGGAGTGAATTAGTGCCAGAATTCTCAGGTTCTCTGATGTTAGAAGTTGAAACAATCCCTCCGTCAGCATCTCCTCCAGCCTCAGGTTTCACATCCCTCCCTTATGTCTGGGATAACATTCAGAGATTTCTACAGTGGCCAGATTCCGTTGGAGTTTGTTCCACTCCAGGGCTCTTTGGGTTCTGTGTGGTCCCTCGTGAACCTTGGGCCACGACCACTGTATTTACACTTTCCCACCAGATCTTTGTCTTTTTTTCTCCCTTAACTTTTAATTTCAGAGACACTATAACGATGAAGACCCTGAGAAAGAAAAGCGAATAAAGGAGCTAGAGTTGCTTCTAATGTCGACTGAGAATGAACTCAAAGGACAGCAGGCACTCCCAGTAAGATGTCACCGCCTACTTGATCTGGGCTGGGGATAACGCTTGACCCCAGTGCTCTTCTGTATCTTTTCCCTTATCTTCTAAATATCACACTACTCAAGACTCTGTATATCCACTAACAATGTTTAAACACTAGAGGTTGCTTGTAATAAAATGCAGTTGGTATCACGATGTGTGTTGACTAAGTTGGAAGTAGTCCTTTTGTGTTGCCATAGAAACTCAATATCCATTTGTGATTCTCATTCTTGATTTTTTTTTCTTCAGAAGGACTGTAATCAATTCAAAGACTAGCAGAGAAAAAATGAAAATTTGCAATTTTTTTTTTTTTTTTTTACAAATCTGTGTATCTGTCGGGTGCCTATTCATTCGATTTTTTCTTTTTCTATTTTTCTTTTAAGCTAGATTTTCATACTTTATCATTTCAAACATGATTTGATGTATGTCCAGTATATACATGTAAAAAAGATATATATTAAATCTCTCCATAAGCAACATAAATGACTCTCTTTTGTTTGCACGCACAAAAGCTGTGTGGACCATTACTGAATTTTGACATCTTTTCTAGTGATTGGGCAGCAAACTGGGAAAGCAGCTTGCACTTTGTAACGTATGTAATTAACCAACAAAGAGAATAAAAGATGTGATACCCAGTAGGTATTCTGAGGAGTAGATTTCTTTTTGGTTAAATAATAAAATGATTATGTGCATATGATAGTTCGACCACTTTTTAACTTTAGTTAATGTTTTGCAATTTCTCCTGTTGCGTGGTCATGCTGAAAGGAGACTTCTGTTAATTTGCTCTTCTGCTTTCCTAACCACGTTGATTTGGCAGCCCTTCACTGCATCAGTGCAATCTGTAGCATTAAAAAAGGAGTAGAAGCCACAAGAATATATGCAAATAAAAGCAACTCTAACTGTTGAATCCTCCAGCCTTTTTGTAGGTTAGAATGAGAATAGCCCACTTCTTAATTTGCAGCAAACATTTATGATCCTATTGGAAATTATGTTAAAGTAGATTTTTAAGACATTCCATGTGAGAGTTGTACTTTGTAACATAATCCCTCTATTTGCAGTTTTTTGTTGTTTGGTTTTTTTATTTTTTTGCGGCACGCGGGGCACGCGGGCCTCTCACTGTTGTGGCCTCTCCTGTCGCGGAGCACAGGCTCCGGGCGCGCAGGCCCAGCGGCCATGGCTCACGGACCTCGCCGCTCCGCGGCATGGCATGTGGGATCTTCCCGGACCGGGGCACGAACCCGTGTCCCCTGCATCGGCAGGCGGACTCTCAACCACTGTGCCACCAGGGAAGCCCTATTTGCAGTTTTAACAAAATGATGACAGTGAAGGTAATCCTATAGATGACAGGCTATATCAGTATTAAAAAGTAGGGTCTTGCATTGATAGAAGGAAACATCTTGACAACTGTCTCATAGGCGCAAGTTTTGGATGATGCAACGACTTTTATCTTTCCTCTAACAGCATCTGATACCTTGTGCAACTTCATTGCTAAGTTCCTTCTCCCTTTTTCCTCCCCGCTTTTTCTTTATTCCCCCACCCCCTCCTTAGACACAGAACCACACATGCAGCTACCCTGGGTGGCACAGCACCACCATTGCCGACCACACCAGACCTCATGGAGACAGTGCACCTGTTTCCTGTTTGGAAGACCACCACTCCACTCCATCTCTGCCAGTGGATCCTGGTTCCCTACCTGAAGAAAGTGCCTCTCCAGCCAGGTGCATGATCGTCCACCAAGGCACCATTCTGGACAATGTTAAGAACCTCTTAGAATTTGCAGAAACACTTCAATTTATAGATTCTGTAAGTAGAATTTTTAAGGCAAGTGAATGTTTTTGGAAGGGGAATTGGGAAACTCCTCAAATTGTTGCCATTTTCTATGGCGAATATCATGTTACTGGCACATGTTAATGTAAACGTATGACTTTAGTTTCTGTGTATATATTTTTTCAGTATCTGATTTCTTAGGCTACCCAGATAAAAAGGTAGCTTCTCACATATTTCCTTCAAAATGCATATTTTTAAGAATAGTAAAGTTAATGACCTATAAGTAGAGCTTGGGTTATAGGAATGATGTTTGGATTATTTTAAACTTTTTTCTTTTTGTACTTTGTTTACCCCTTTGTGTTTCCCTAAAATTGTGCTTTGCTTTTGGATAGCACATTAAGAATTATGTTCACTCGGAGCTTAAAGCCATCTTTCAATATATTTGAAGTGGTAATATGTTCATTTGTTGGCGCATGGCTTTCTCCACAAAACATTGATTACCAGTCCCAACTGGTTCGCTGAGACAAACCATCTCTGGTGAAACAAACTTGAATTCAGTATCACCAAAGCAGACACTCAATTCATTTCCTTTGTTTCCCAGTTGCTTAAAAAGCATTTACTGCATCCCCCATCAGACAGAGGATGGACATTGCCAAAATGTGCTATCAGAAAGGTCTTCTTTTTGCTTTGAACTGCATGCAAATGGTAGAGTGCCAGGAGGTCCCTGCAGCACCAGGGTAGGGCCAGCCTTGAGGCAGCATGGGAGACACACCATGCAGTGTACCAGAACAGCTGTTCATCCCGAAGCTGTTTCTCAGGAGGTCAAGCAAGCGGGCCAGGTGTTTTCTTTGCATTCAGCGTCTCTTTCTCAGTGCTGTGTTTCAGGTAACGGCACACGTCATGCACACACTGTCTCAAAGTTCTGCGCCTCCCACATTGTTTCAGGATCCTTCATCGTGGGGTGATCTCAGCAGTTTTGAATTCTTTGAAGAAGCAGCTTTTTCACCTAGCCAACACCACGCAGGCAAAGCCCTCCAGCTTCAGCAAAGAGAGGGCAATGTGAATAGACCTGCAGGAGAGCCTAGCACGAGGGCGAACAAACGCAAGTCGAGTGAGGGTTCACTTGACCTGCCCAAGCCCTTCCCTCCTGCGAGGCCCAGCACAATTCCACGGGTCATCCTCCGAAAAAAGCGGGGCCAGGCCAGCCCCATAGCCACTGGACACTCTAGTTCCTTGATATTTGCTGACGTCAGCAGTTCAACTCCCAAGCGTCCCCTTGTCAAAAGCCTACCTTTCTCCCCCTCGCAGGTAGAGCACAATTTCTGCACAGCTGTTACTAATTTTCAACAGACACCTGAACCTTAATAATCTAGAAACTAATCCTTTGGAACAAATGACTCATTACTGTTGTCTTCACTGATTTCATTCCGTTGTTGCCTCTGGCTGTTGCTAAGTCATACCGCCTCCCAGAGTGTAGGCTGTCTGTAGCCCGACTGATGATTTTGTCATAATTCTCTCTCTGACTTTTTGGTGATTCTAAAGAGAGTTAGTTGCCTGGGATGTGCTTTTATTTCCTTCAACGCTAGAGTTTAACATTTCTACTTCTTCCGCTTCTCCCATCCCTTTAAAAACTTTAACAGATTTTCTGCCTCTTTGTTCACTTATTGTTATGTGATTCACTGACCCAGGGGAGGAGGAAACCAAATTATGTTTGGATAACCTTTGAGCTGCAACTAGAAAATTTAAAGGTTCCAGTCCATCTTTAAGTGAAAAAGTTTTGGGAGAAAATGAGGAACAAATGCTTAAGAAAAAAAAACGTATGCTTTAATTTCAATTTCTCAACATTGGCTCTTCTGAGTCGTGCCATAATATTTTTATTGGCAGTTTTTGCCAATGAATGTTCTTATTTCGTACAGCTTTTTTAAGGCATGGAAATTATAATTTTTATCAAAGACGTGTGTTCCTTAATTATGAAAATAATTGAAGCGAAAGGATAATTTGGCACTTTAAAACATTTTTCCAATGATGCCTGTTGAGTCTGCTTTAAGAACAGCTTAGGTATGAGCAAATGATATGCCCACTAAAAAAAGATCTTATTTTTTGCTTGTATTTTCCAAACCCTGTTCTGAAGTATATTAGTTCTACAAGACTTTAATGATGTTTCAGAGAAACATCTAAATATATAGGTATATAAGTTTGGGAAACACTGAATCAAACAAAATTAAAATGGTTTCTTTACTGCAGGACCTCTCAAAATTTTTAATATACGGATGTGCATTAGGAGGAGATTACAATATGTGTTTCCCAAATTTGTTTTACCTTGGAACCATTTGAGGAACACCTATTACTTTCCCAGAACATCAGTGTTCTGAGAGATACAGCTTAAATTATTCAAGAATTTTCCACAGAATGTCAACTTTATATAATAACGGTTCACAGATCATTAAAGAGAAAAAACGAAGTATGAAAGAAAAAAATGATTACTTTCCCAAACAAATCACTTTAATACCTTTAATGTTAATAAGAAGTGCATCTCATTCTCTTTAATGACAAGTGTCACTTATTGAGAATGTTTTCTTAGGATTTTGCAAGTTTTTCAGCATTGACTCTAGATTTTATTTCTTGGAAATCATACTCCAAATCCTGGGTGCTGAATTGAAATAAAACACGATGTGCTTGTTAACATAATTGTTATCTCATATAATGGGTCAGTAAAACATACCTACTTGTTAACAACATGTGATTTTTAAATTGGGCTGAGTAAAGAATCACTGTTCAATTTAAGCATTTTTTTGTTTCTTCCCATATTTAGTTCTTAAACACTTCCAATAACCATGAAAACTTAGACTTGGAAATGCCTTCTTTAACGTCCACCCCTCTCAATGGTCACAAATTGACTGTTACGACACCGTTTCACAGAGACCAGACTGTGAAAACTCAAAAGGAAAATACTATGTAAGTCCTTGTTTCAAGAAAAAAATTGTTTATTTTAGTTACTTATATTTAATTAATAGAATATAGTCCCCAAATGTCTGATCTATTTATATGTATGTAATTTTACTGATCCACTTTTATATACATAGTCATGTGTATTTCCACGTTGAATGTGTCTGTCCTGGGCATGTTAGAACTACCTAGAGGTAGAAGGTGGGAGAATAAACTAAATTACCTTTTGTAGTTCATTTCAAAATTTCCTATATATGCAAAGGTAATTTTAAAATAACTTTTCCATTCAGTTTTTCTGTTTGTTCAATAAGTCCTTTTCTTCTTCACCAAAAACAAGCTTTTTCAGCCTCCTTTACTCTTTGATTATAAACTTCAGAATAAGAATGAGTGTGGTTCTTTATTTAGTTCATATTTTTTTAATCTTATTTTTTCTTTTTGAAATTTATCTATAGATAGGACCTCTTTTGCCATCCCCAGGAAAATTATATGATTAGAAGCCAAGGAGTGATTAAGTAGTCATTTATAGTCAATAAAGCCTTAACCAATTCAAAGAAATGGGAGAGAACATCAATAAGAATTATAAGAAACCTTTTAAAAAAGCAATTTTATTATTTCCAATAGAAAATGCACTTTAAAAGGTTAACATATGTTTTCTGTTGTGGGTAGATAAGAGATAATGAATAGATAAAACTGATTTTTAAATGACATCAGATCTTCACAATATTTATGGTCATTATAAAGGCTTAGGGGTACTGCATGTGTTTTCAGAATGATTAAAGAAAGATGAGAAATATTTTAATGCTCTTAGTTTTGGGGTATAATATTTTGAAATATGTGATGTACATATTATCTTTTCCCTAACAATACATATATGATTCATCAGCATACCTTATTCCATATCAATGAGTTTATTGTATTCAGTAGAAAAATATTAAATTTAATAGGTAGAGAAATGTAAGGGACATATGTTCTTTTATATTTAACCAAAACTTGTTTTCCTTTTAAAGTTTCAGAACTCCAGCTATCAAAAGGTCAATCCTAGAAAGCTCTCCGAGAACTCCTACACCATTCAAACATGCACTCGCAGCTCAAGAAATTAAATATGGTCCCCTGAAGATGCTAGTAAGTTCTCACAAAGTTCTTGGGGTTTATTAGCACAGACAGAAATTTTCCTCTGATGCAAATGTACAAATCATCCCTTCAGCCTCAGACACCATCTCATCTGGTAGAAGACCTACAAGATGTGATTAAACAGGAATCTGATGAATCTGGAATTGTTGCTGAGTTTCAAGAAAATGGACCACCTTTACTGAAGAAGATCAAACAAGAGGTAAACAAGAGATCCTTTGGAAGGAACAACCCCGCTGTTTTCGTCCCTTGTGGGCAGCTTGATGTGTCTGGGGGGGTGGGGGAGGCACTGTGTAACAACACCACTTTTCATAAAAGATTTTCATATAAGATGCAGTTACAAGGTACTGCCAAGCTGTAGGCATGCGATCTTGCATTTGGGAAGCCGAACCACTTCTATTTCCTTCCTGTTTGAACAGAAAACATGTGAGAGAGTATAAAGGAAAGAGAAGGAAGCAGTTTTGTATTGTACTTTCTTTTTTCGGTACTCGGGCCTCTCACTGTTTGTGGCCTCTCCCGTTGCGGAGCACAGGCTCCGGACGCGCAGGCTCAGCGGCCATGGCTCACGGGCCCAAGCCGCTCCGCGGCACGTGGGATCTTCCCGGACCGGGGCGCGAACCCGCGTCCCCTGCATCGGCAGGCGGACTCTTCAACCACTGCGCCACCAGGGAAGCCCAGGGAAGCCTTTGTATTGTACTTTTAAAAATCACTGATATATAGATGGATGGATGACTGGTCGATACATAGATATTTAATTTTTGGACATCATGGAAAATTGAAACTAATTAAATTAATAGTATCTATTTTTTTGGTAAGTCTTTATTTTATTCATTCTAATGAGTGTGACATTGTATCTCATTGTAGTTTTTTTTTTAATAGATCTTTATTGGAGTATAATTGCTTCACAATACTGCCTTAGCTTCTGTTGTACAGCAAAGTGAATCAGCCATATGCATACGTATATCCCCATATCCCCTCCTTCTTGAGCCTCCCTTCCACCCTCCCTATCCCGCCCCTCTAGGTCATCTCAAAGCCCTGAGATGATCTCCCTGTGCTGTGCTGTTGCTTCCCATTAGCTAACTGTTTTACATTGGTGTCAAGAAGCATTTCCAACAGGTTCGATACAGTGCCTCTTGAATTTATTTTCACATAAGGATAAGTGGTTGAGAGACTGGCCATAGATTTACTTTTTCTTCAGCCTTACTGAGATATAATTGACAAATAAAATTATAAGGTATTTAAAGTGTACAATGTCATGTTTTGATACATGTGTACCTTATGAAAGGATTCTCCCCCATTGAGTTAATTAACACATCCATCTCCTCACATATTTACCTTTTTTTCAATGAGAACATTTAAGTTCTACTCTTTTAGCAAATTTCAGTTATACGTACAGTGTTATCAACTATAGTCTCCGTATTATACATTAGATCCCCAGAGCTTATTCATCTTACAGAAGTTTACTCTTGAGTTTAACAGTTTCATGGGAAGTTCTAGCTCTAGAAACAACCAAGCACTTCCTGTTTGCTTTTAGGTGGAATCTCCAACTGATAAAGCAGGAGACTACTGCTCAGACCACTGGGAAGGGGAGAGTCTGAACACGCAGCTGTTCACACAGGCATCGCCTGTGGCAGATGTGCCAGTAAGTACACGCCCACGTTATGAGATGTTGGTGGCTCACAGAATTCTGTGTGTGGCATGTGGGAACACTGTGGTTTTGGCATTTAGTGCATCATACTTCTAAATATTCTCTCACATGCTTATTTATTATGATTATTAATGTTGAATATAAAGTGAGATTTTCTACATGTGTTGGAAATAGACTCTGTTCCATTGCAGACTTGTTTATTTTCTTATGACCTGAGAGTCCTTGCCACTTAAAAAATCTGCTGCATGTATACACACATTTCCATGAAAACAGAATGTTAAGTTTTACATTTTCTTTTAACTTACTTATTCGTCTTCTAAATGTAGTATAGGTTTCCCCTACTATCTCAAAGTAGAGCATTCCTACGATACCTTTAGTAGGCCAAAGTGACGTAAAGCAGAGGAGCAGTTTACCTTTGGACATATCTTGCTAACAGGTGCAAAAAATAAAAATAAAATAAAATAAAATAAAGAAACATATGTAACAAAAAGAAGCAGACTCACAGATACGGAGAACAAACTAGTGGCTGCCAGAGGGGAGAGGGGTGAGGAGAGGAACGAAATAGGTGAACCAGATTAAGAGGTACGGACTCCTAGTTATAAAGTAAATGTCACAGGGATGTAATGTATAGCACAGATAAGATAGTATTTTTTAAAAACTGTGTATGATGTGTAATCCATAAAAATATCAACTCACCATGGTGTACACCTGAAACTAATGTAATATTTTAAATCAACTATACTTCAATAAAAAGTGAATAAAAATAATGAAATTGAGATAAAGCACAGATGCTCACACAATTCAAAACTATGGGGCTTGATGCCGAGATGCTGAGTGTAGTGCTTGGGGAAGGAGCTTGGTGGGGCCACTCTAACTGCTCAGGGTGTGTGCTGCCTCTTTAACAGTTGGCTGCAAAAGAAAAGCAAAAATTCTCTTCTGATTTCTTTTGGTTAGCAGTTAGCAAAAATATTAGATACTAATGTCGGACTTTCCTAAAAGCAAAGTGGTGTGAAGTGAACTTTTGAATAGCAGGGGATACCTGTATTTCCTCCTTACTAAGTTGTCTCCTGTTTGGTTTTATGTAGCATCTAGCATAGTGCTAATCATAGTGTCTATAGTAAATTCCCTTTATTGTACCCGATATTGCATTGCTTTGGTTACCACCATTTTTTTAATAGACTTTGTTTTTCAGAGCAGTCTTAGGTTAACAGCAAAGTTGAGCAAAAGGTACAGAGATTTCCCATATATCCCCTGGCCTCACACATGCACAGCCTCCCGATCATCAACACACCCCACCAGAGGGGTATGTTTGTTACAACTAGTGAGCCTACATTGATACATCATCACCCTAAGCCCAGAGTTTATGTTAGGGTTCACTCTTGGTGTTATTCGTTGCATGGATTTGGACAAATTTGTACTGACATTTATCCACCATTATAGTATCGTGCAGAGTAGTTTCACTGCCCTAAAAGTCCTCTGTGTTCTGCTACTGTTCATCCCTGCAACTTCTGGCAACCACTGATCTTTTTACTGTCTCTAGCTTTGCCTCTTCTGGAATATTATATAGTTGAAATCATACAGTGTGTAGCTTTTTCCAGCTAGCTTCTTTCACTTAGTAACATGCTCTTAAATTTCTTCTGTGTCTTTTCGTGGCTTGGTAGTTTCGTTTTGTTTTGTTTTGTTTTGCCCTTGGTTAACCATCGATTTTAAAGTTTGTAACTTGTGAATGACTGCCCTTTCCTCTTAGGAAGAACCAAAGCTAATAGCAATTGCTAATATTTATTCAGTGTGTACTAAGTGGTGAGTAATAGTCTAAGAGCTTTAGATACATTGACTCCTCAAATCCTCACAAGGTTGGTAACATTATCATTTCCATTACACCGGGGGGAAACTAAGGCTCAGGGAGGCTTAGTCACTTACTCAAGATTGTATAGCTTATAAGTGGCGGTTCTGGGTTAGAACTTTAGTCTAGTGCTAAATACCATACTTTTCACCATTATACTATACTGCCATTAATCTGTAAGTCAAAAATATTTCTTTACCAATATATGAAATAAACAGTTCTCTCACCAGAGTTTAGTAAAGTTTTAAAAGCACAAATTTATTAATCCATTTAGCAGATGTATTTTGAGTGCCTGCCTCATGCCTAGAACTGTGTGGAACCCTGAAGCTTTTTGCTTTAGTGATGTTTGCCACAGTGGGATTAGGGTTAGTACACTGTTGAGTTCTCAGTTTGGCTCATTGGGAAGAGAATTTCTGGCAGATACCTGCATTTTTTTCCTGCCAATGTGTGTCAACTCATAGTAATCTACTCTCTAAAGTGTTAGAATTGTGTCGGCTCTCCTATTATCCAACCTCATTTAAATTTCAAATTATTCTCTTTCCCTTTAGAATATTCTTACAAGTTCCGTTTTAATGACACCAGTATCAGAAGATGAAGACAATGTTCTCAAAGCATTTACAGTACCTAAAAACAGGTCCCTGGCAAGTCCCTTGCAGGTAATTATTATTCCAACTTTGGTATCTTAAAAGTCATTCACTAAAAAACTTTAAAAAAAAAAAAAAAAGAAAAACATTTTAGACATAGAAGAGTGATGCTTTTCAACAACTCCTAATGTCTAAAAAACTCCTAAAATTCCTTGCTGCCACTCATATGAGATTCACTGGAAATTTTTTATTAGAGCAGGCTCCCAAAGCCTGATGAAGTGAAACATTTCTTACTGTGACTGAGACTCAGATTGTTAATAACGCATGTGTCAATACCTCCTTCTTCTACTTTTAAAGGTTTTATTAAAAAATTGGTATAGTTTAATTTTAGTTTCAAAATTTTTTATGTTTTCTGCTCCCTAAGCCATCAAAGCTCAGACCCTGTTTAGATTTTCAATGAAGTTTGAAATTAGATAGCTAGAAAAGAATTACAACATACCTGACTATCAGAATGACAAACTCAACCGTCAGTCGGTGTTACGTGGCTAATCTGTAGTTGAACATCTGCTCCCAGGTTTTAATATCAAAAGAGATTTCCCTTTTTTGAAGGAGGTGTATGTTGATGAAATACAACAAATTCCAAATTAATCCCGAGCCAAATGTAAATAAGAATGCAAATTTGCTCCCTTAAATTATTTAAAGCAGTTCCCAACATTCAATAGCCCAATACCCAGCCACCTGCTGAGCCCTCCCCTCCATCCTCCTGTGCTACACCGAGGGAAAAGCCATAGCCCCTGCAGCATGCAGGGAACCTGGATTAGGAAGTGGAAAGTCACAGTTGTCCTGTGAGGGAAAGGCACTGTTTTAGGCAGTGTGATTTGAAAGAGTGTCCTGTTCCTGGAAGGGCTTTCCCATCACTGCAGTAGGCCTTCTCTCTCCAAATTGTGAGACTCTTAAGACTACCCCCTTTAAAGCATTTGTGATATTTAGCATTATTTTTAAGAAATACAAATACAGCTGGAAGGGCTGTAGGCACACTTTGTGTCTTAATTCCATCAGATTGCTCGCCTTGTGGCTTCTATCTGATCCAACTGCTTTGATGAAAGGTGACTGTTGACTGGAGTGTGGTCTAGGGGAAGTCTGTCCTTGCGGGGAATCTGGAGTCCTTCCTGAGTCAATCAGGCTTGGGTAGCCATGTGAAGAAGACTCAGAATATGGCAAAGAACTGGAAGATGAGGAAAAAACAGAAGGGGGACATAAGGGGGACAAAGAAAGGGGGTTAGAAGGATGTTAAGGCAAAGGTCAGCCACTTCAAAATTTTACCTAGAGCTGATCCTAGATCCAGAATGAAAATGCTTTTTTTTGTTTTTCTTTCCTTCTTCCTCCCTGAATTATTTGGCCCTAGGTTTCCAGAGCATAGAATTTGACTAGTGCTATTAGTGCATTAATTAAACTAGGTTGAGTTTTATGTATATTTTGTAACCTAGGCTAGGATCTGACCTATATTTATAATAGTATTAAAAAAGTGCATTCTAAGTGGCAAAGTGCAACATATATATGTATTTAGGGACAGTTATCATTATGTAGGTTGAAAACCCCTGGTTCTTTCCCTAAAACTAAATCCTAAAGCTTTCGGCCTAACCAAATAGTGTTTAGTAAAACCTAAATCTAATCCTTTATGCAGATATAAATAAAATATATCCAGCCAAACATGGTACAGATATAAAATATATATATTACATAAAATGTGACAAGAGTGTCAGATTTCTAAAAAATAGGTTGTCTAATTTTTACCTTGAAGATTTTAATGATACTAATTAAAAAAATAATCAGTATGGAACTTTATTATCAGCATATTTATATTTTATTTGATGGAAATATTACTTATCTTTGAAACTCAGTATTAAGTAGTAGCTCTATTTTTTTTAAATTTATTAAATTTATTTATTTTTGGCTGCACTGGGTCTTCGTTGCCGCGCGCGGGCTTTCTCTAGTTGTGGCGAGCAGGGGCTACTCTTCGTTGCGGTGCGTGGGCTTCTCATTGTGGTGGCTTCTCTTGTTGTGGAGCATGGGCTCTAGGTGCGCGGGCTTCAGTAGTTGTGGCACGTGGGCTCAATTGTTGTGGCTCGCGGGCTCTAGAGCACAGGCTCAGTAGTTGTGGCACACGGGCCTAGCTGCTCCGCAGCATGTGGGATCTTCCCAGACCAGGGCTTGAACCCGTGTCCCCTGCATTGGCAGGCAGATTCTTAACCACTGCGCCACCAGGGAAGTCTAGTAGCTCTATTTTTATTAATCAGTATTTTCTAATATATCGGTGAGTCATATGTGGCACTCTACAGATTCTGATATTGTATGTTGAGATTAAGCCACCTACGTACATCACATGGTGAAGGTAACATCTGTCGGCTCCACTAAGCTAAATAACTGAGACCTATAAGTTGATTTTGGAGTCAATGCTTCTATCTACATTATATGGTTTTAGTGATTTACACCACTCAAATATATTTTAATAACCTGCTATAATAGATAACTAATTCATTTTAAGAATGAATGAGTGAATGGCATGCACCATGTATCTCCTTCATTTCGTGTCATGGAAACCTAGCTTCTCGTACCATAGAAATATGTGATTTCTAAAATGTTTCAAACTTTTGTGATAAATATCAGAAAATGCGTCAGGTGATTCTAAATATTTAAGCATATATTGCCTATATTTCATATAACCCTGACTCAACAATATTTATGTAGGTTTTTAAGCAATTTGGTAATTTTTTATTAAAACCATTATGCTTTATCATATATTTTCATTGATAATTCAATTTGACCTAATTAGGCAGATTTCTCATGAACAGTATTGTTGAACATATTGTGCATTTGTTAAATGATCTGGCTATTCAACTTGAGTACTTCATATAACCTAGAAATTTTGTCATTTGTACTTATAATAAATCAAATGTTAAATGGGATTTTAACCAATCTAGACATTTTTGTTAGAGTGCATTTAATTAAAACAACTAAATATGACTCCTAAAATATTTTAAATTTCCAATACTTCTAAAATGTAAAATGTCATTTGTATAGTACAGTTGATTGTCTATCCATCTAGTTGACTAAATAAATTACTCAGGTACAAGAAAAGTTTATTGAAAACTACACTAACTGTGCAATTCTGTGTTCTGTCATTTCAGTGGCAATGATCCTTGGCTTAATTATAGCTGTAACACTTTAGACAGAGTAGTTATTGTTTTGAGGCCCCAAATATTGGGGCTTTATAGTTCAGCTTCTAATGCACATATAAATGCATGTGCTTATACATGAATACGTGTAATAGTTACATTTCCTTCCTCTCTTCTTGGAACCAGCCATTTCCCTAAGGTGCTGTGATCCTTTTAGTGGGAAATGGTATGTAGAGACCAAACTCAGGGGGCTAAGTATGCCCATTTTTTATGCGGGTTGTCATTGAGAAGCAAAGAATTTTAATAACTCAGAGCTTTCCATATAACCCCAAGTCCATAAGCTATAATGCTTAGAGGCTATTATAAACCATTATGCACAATGTTATATTTGGTTTTGACATTATTTATGCTTGATCTTTTTTTAAAAGGAATTTGCAGCAGCTGCATAATAGTATAATAGTTGGATTTCTTCTTCTTTTTTTTAGTTGCCTTAACTTTAATTGTAAAAACAAACAGGGACTCTTATAATAAAAATGTTCTGAGACATTTTTGATATTTGTGTCTTTCATGTAGCTCAGAATATGTGAGATTTTCGGACCATTGTGCTGTTTTCCTCACGTTGTATGGTAGTAGAGAATGGAGTCTAGAAGCTTATACACAAATGAGGAAATAGACATTCAGCCTAGAGAGCTTGCAGTTTGGGGCAGGAAAGGCAGATTCACTGTGGAACACTACTGGATTCTGCTGTTCGAAAGTTACCCTGAAAGAGCCCAAGGCAGACACACACACACATACACACACACACAGCTCCCTCAGCAAGGAGAAAAGAACTGCCTGTTTTTCTCAATGTGCTTTCAATTTGCTTTACATTTTGAAATAAATACATTATGCCAATAAACATTTCCTAAGGTAGACATTTTCATTGGTAGATCTGAAACTGTACTTATAACTTAATATAAGCCTCTGAACTTCTGTATTTTTCTCTTAAATTATAATTTCCTTTTATTCCTGTTTAAAACCCAAATGTAAAAGATGTGTTCATATGCTTTTTACTCACTCACTTTCCTCTTTTTTGTAACCACAGAATGACAGCCTTAAATTTTAATTTCCTGACTTGGCTTGTCCTAGCCTTACTTTTTAAAAACAGTGAGTTTAAGTAAATTTCTCAAGCCATTAATACTTAAACACATTTGCACAGCATCAAAGAATCTTACGATATTATTGCAAGCAGTTGAAGCTCACTTCTTCAGTTCCATGTGCTTTGGATTGCTTTTTGCATGATCGGCATTGCTAAGGAGTATAATAAGCTAGCATGCAGGCAACAGGCACCTGGGTTCTAGTCTAGACATCACCAGTTTCTAATTACATGTGTTTAATTCATTAACTTCTTCAGATGAAAATGCTCTCATTTTAAATTGGGGACTATAGTATTTCCTCCACTTATCATACAAGGTTTCTATGAAGATAAAACGGATATAATATTACTTTCAAAATGGCAGCGCACTTGCCAATGTACATTGGTGGTACCTATTTTTAGGCAAAGGGTATGCACTGTCCCTGTTCTTAGAAACATAGGCAAGGAGGCCTCACCGACAGCCAGGTCCATTTGCACTCTGGTGTATTATTTCCTCTCACATGTTCTTTCTCATTCCTGTTCCACTCTGGCAGAACTGTGTCAGTGGGTCACCAGAAGAGATTGCTGATTCAACTGATTCCTGAAATAAAGGTAGTCAGATCTCTTTGGTGTTATGGAGATGAAACAACTGATTTACTGGTCTTCTCTATTTTTCTGCTGCTTGTGTTGGCATGTCAACTGACATAGAAACAGTCCGTCTCCATGTGACATAGATCTTCCCAGGCATTTCTTAGTGTTAGTGTGCGTTGTTGACCTACTCCCCTGGATACCTCTGTATCCATTTGGTTCTCCCTTGGGTCAGTTTTTTCCACTTGCCCTGACAAGATTTCACATAGCTGTCAGTAATATTTCAGTGACCTGCTTTCAATATATCTTACATAATAAGCAAGTTTACCATGTACAGTTTTTGGGGTGAACTGAGAAAGGCTAAATGAGTCGGGAAGGCAAGTTGAGCTCAAATTCAGAGTGCTCTACACCAGAGAGTACACGGCCTGGATTTTTTTGTTTGGTTGGGTTTGGTAAACACTGTGATATTGAATCTTCCTTGGGCCAACAAAGATAGAATTGCTTTAGAGCAATTTGGCACTTATCTTAATCTCAATAGTTGAAAACCAATATGTGACTAAGGAAAGAGCTATTCTTCCAAAAAATTGTGACATCTGAGGCTACGTGATTAAAACTGTTGGGAAGTCTATCAACATGTAAGATGGAAAGAACCCTAGAGACATTGGGAACAAACTCCAAATCTGGGAAAAGTCCATCCTTATTAGCCATTGTTAACTTAGACCTGGGTGGGATGTGGAGGCACTGGTGGATGGAACACCCTCCATCACCATCTGGACCTTTGACCCGCTAACTTTTAGGTCTCTTTTCTATGAAAAAGTTAGCAGCTCTGAAGTTGGGAGCACTTTATTGTTTTGTGCAGACATCGGGAAGCATTTACGCGTGCAAGAAGTTTGATAACCATTAACCTTACCTTAGCCACACTTCATCTCAGGTTTATTCTCGACTTTCAAGATACAGCTAAAGATTTCAACATTATCTCTTAGATAACTAATACATTTTAAAAGATGCCCCACTGGGAAGGAATTCTGACTTTTAGAATTTTAGTCCAGAGTAAGTCTTTTCTTCAGATAGGTTAAATGGAATTATCAAATAATCCTTAGTCTTTTGGACACCATTTATATCTGCCCATTATTTTAAAAAAATGAATCAGAAAAATGTAACACCATCTTAGAAGTTGTTTTGGTTTTGCAAAATCACTTTTTTATGACTTGACGCAAGTTTCTCATGAGGTCTGTGAATGGGAAAGCACATACCCTGCCAAGGCTACTGACATCAGCAGCTATTGTGTGAAGCTGCTCTATGAATATAACAACAATGGCAGTTCTTGTTCAGCGTGATGAAAAAACCATTCATATTCTAAGTGAAAATAATTTAATCCTGACAGAAAACCACCTGTGGACATGGTCTTGTCTCGTTTTTTTTTTTTCCTTCTGTTTTCTATAAAGGATCTGAGTATTTATTTAAAGTGCTTCAGCAGGATATCCCAGTTAGACCTCTGACAGTCTGTTTTCAGTTCAGCTTCTGCCCAGGGGCAATTAAAGGTAAATGATGGGATAAGTAAGATAACTCGCGGGCAAGAGGAGGAGGATGTGCAATAGGATTGTTAATGTTGAAATGAATTAGGGTAGAGTGACATGTCTGCAACAGCACCATGGGTTAGTCATTTAACAAGAATTCATGTGCAGAAATCTGTAATTCTTACTAACTCTTTAGTGTAAATGAAACTAACGTTTAAGGAGAGGGAATGAGGAGAATGCACAAGGATCTATATGACAGTATTAAAAAACATCCTTGGGGCTTCCCTGGTGGCGCAGTGGTTGAGAGCCCGCCTGCCGATGCAGGGGAACCGGGTTCGCGCCCGGGTCTGGGAGGATCCCACGTGCCGCGGAGCGTCTGGGCCCGTGAGCCATGGCCGCCGAGCCTGCGCGTCCGGAGCCTGTGCTCCGCGACGGGAGAGGCCACAGCAGTGAGAGGCCCGCGTACCGCAAAAAAAAAAAAAAAAAAATCCTTCTAGCACGAAGACATTTAATCCTCCTTTGTCAGAACTATTCCATCAGCTTGAAAAGTTGGCCCAGGGCCCCAGAGCTTCAAGGTAAGGAGGGAGAAAGAAAGAGCAGGAGGGGGCAGCTGCCCTTCTGGCTGGTGGACCTCAGCATTTCCTTTCTTACCCGAGTATTCGACCTTCTGCTCTTCCTTTACCTTCACAAAGTAGGTGTCTGCTCTGACCAGTATTTCCATTCACGGTTGTAAGAAGTGCTGGCTTTGTACTCTCACGGTGCGGAAAAGGAGCTGCCCACTCACGTTCGCCTTTTTGTTCTGCGCTCAGTGGTTCTTGCACACAGTGACTACTGTGTCTTGGTGTCTGTCTACACTGGGAGGTTCGGGTGTTCCAAGTCGTTTTGCCCTCCCTCAACTCTGAGCTTCAGGGCTTAGGTGCTCCTGAAATGCTCTGCTTTCTGAAATTCGGATAGTTCAGTCAATTTGATTTATTTCTTCATAAATTTCACCTTGACTTGGGGGAAGCTGACTGTGTGAAAAGTGTTTTCAAAGTACTAACTAAAAATATATGGTACCTTCTTTATATTGATCTTGTTTTAAATATCTGGTCCTGGAGGAAGAGCCAAACATGAATAAAGTGATGAGCCATCTGGGAGATCCGACAAGAACACAGTCAAAGTCCAAGCTGAAAATATACTAAGCCGATAACTGTGTTAGATTCTCTTGAACAGACGTTGGGAATTCCGAATTAAGTACTATGTTGTCAAGGATCAGAACTTGACTTTTACCAAGAGGCATTGTAAAAGCAAGCATGAGATTCTTTTAATACAGGATTTTAAGATACTTAATTTACTTTAATATAGAAAAGTAATTCTATGTTAATTGAAGCACAGCTAAGTAGAAAAATTCTTAACCAGAGAAAAACAGAAACAATCCTTTCTTCCTTGCTCCTCACTTTTATCTCCGTTTTCACCCACATTCTCCTTTCCCCTTCATTTGTTTGTATGTATTCTTTCGAAATATGTATTTTGGGGTTTTGTGTGTATCTTTATGTTATTTTTTGCTTACATAGAAGATATTAGCATATTAACGATATTTTATTCTGCATCTTCTTTAGTCACTTGCTTTTAAGATCCATGTACTTTGTTCTGTGTACATCACTGATTCTAAGCCCTGCACAGTACTCATGATGGACAGCCATCATCTTTTAAGTATTCACTCCCAAATGGTAGTTAGTATATGTCATATTGTTATTGTACGTCACATTTGTCATATGTTAGGATGTCACATTGTTATATGTCACATTGTCATGTATGTTCTATGTGTGTCACTACAAATACAAGCTCAAAATTACAATGATAACATTAAATTTTATTTTGTTAATTGGATTCCTTGTGTCAATTAGGTGTTTCAGTGCTGCACTGAAAAATGTTAGCAACGGGCTTCCCTGGTGGCGCAGTGGTTGAGAGTCCGCCTCCTGATGCAGGGGACACGGGTTCGTGCCCCGGTCCGGGAAGATCCCACATGCCGCGGAGCGGCTGGGCCCGTGAGCCATGGCCGCTGAGCCTGTGCGTCCGGAGCCTGTGCTCCGCAACGGGAGAGGCCACAACAGTGAGAGGCCCGTGTACCGCAAAAAAAAAAAAAAAAAAAAAAAAATGTTAGCAACAACATGTAAGCAGTCAACTAAACTAAGATATGAGATTTGGATGGGCACATAACACACCAAAGAAATATGTATATGTAATCCACTTCCTTCAAACTAGAGAAACATCATTTATTCAGAACTGTATCAAAGAATGCTTAAACTACTCTGGTGATTTTACTTAGGAAAACATTAAATGTGACTCAATGGCAGAAGTCAGCCCAGAACGCCTTGTCATCTTTGTCCTGTCATTTTTGTGATTCACAGTTCCGGGAAAATATTAGGATAATCAATCTTGCCTATGTAGTATTTCAAGTTACGTACTGAGCCTCTGAGCCTTGAGAGTAAATATGTGTAAACTTGGATGGTGCCTTTACATTGGCAGCGAGATGGCACGAGAGACTGGGCAGAAACTGCGTAATCTGTGTCCTGTGAAAGTTTACAAGTTAGAAACATGGCACTGTAAACCTTATGTCACTGAAAATTTATTCCAGACCCTAGGCAAGGAAGCCCCATCACCATACAAACACCACGTTCATTCGGAATTATCTTACCTCTTTGCTAAAAGTCTGATGACTTTGACACCTCATCTAAGCACTTCCTGCATTCCAAGGCCCTGCTGACCGGACCCTACAATTTCCCACTGATAAGAACTCTAATGGAAGCAGCGAGTTAGAGCCCGGATTCACATTTCTACTTCATCACTTCTTAGCTGGGTGACTTTAAAGATGTTGCCTCAGCTCTCTCTTCCTTTATAATTGCCTGCTCTGTAAAACAGGTGTAATGAGCCATACTTATGCCACTGGTGTTTTGTGTGAGAATTAAATGAGATGATACATGTAAAATACTTAGAAGCATGAGTGGTGCGTAGTAAGCACTTGTTAAATGTTGTCATTTAATCCATTGTGTCCCTTCCTCTCTGTCTCCCAGTCCCTCCCACAAGCAATGTACAAACTGCAGCTTCCTGACTCTTTCATGTTATTTTTCCACCTGGGTTACCCTCTTTATCACTTGTCTATCTAAACCCTGCCTATTCATGCCCTTTGCCTAGAGCATTGCCCTGGCTGGCCCTTGGTGTCCTGTCTCCTCCTCATCTGGCCGTGGGACCACAAACCTTTCATCTGCCTGTCATCACTCCACCGGTTTCACATGTGTTCATTTATTCTCTTAAAGGACAGCAGAGGCCTTTCTTTTCTTATTCTTCTTTTGTCCATGAAAAACATCCCTCTTAGATATCGATACTAGGAATAGTTGTGCTTTTAAAAACCACTGATTTAGTTTTGAGCTTACAGACAGCAAACCTTACATCTGCTTGTGTTTCTGTTTCCTTCTTTGCATTGACTGCTAGAGAGCTCAGAGCCATGTTTGGAGTTTACATCTTGCTGGTGCATTATAGCTCATGGCAAGTGTTTTGAATACAAATCTCACCTCATCATCATATTATTTATTTTTTCCACATTTCTCTGTGACCCTTCCTTGTCCACTTTTTAAACTCTCTTTGCTTATATTTATTTTGTAAGCATCATAAATCCTTTTGGGAACTAAGTAGGCCACAAATAGTACATATTTTGGTTTGAAGCAACATGGAGGGAAGGCGGGAGCCAGGGCTCGCAGAAGACAGACACAGGTTCAAAACCATTACACTAGTTACCCATAGAGTGGCCTAGGGCAAGTTATCCTTACTTTCTGAGTCTCCATTTCCTGCCCAGTTTAAGAGAGAATGAACCTCCCACCCAGGGTAGTTGTGCTGTGTAAATGAGATCATGTGTGTGAAGGATCCAGATGCTGCCCATGAGATATTCGTTCCATCCTGTATCTTCCAGTGTATCTTTAAAAAGTAAGCTATCCCAGTAAACCGATATTTCTTAATTAATTGGTATTTAACTGATAAATGTCCATTTTAATTGATAAATTTAAATTTTCAAAACTCAACTCAATCAATTTAATTGTTTAAAAAGATATACTATGTTTAGTAGGTGTTGATCAATTCCAGCACCTACAGGAGCTTCTTTGCTGGGTGGCTCAAGCACTCACCAGTTTGTTTAATGAGTAAATGCCCGCAGCTCACCTTAGGTATCTGGGGGATTAGACTCATTCCTGTCTCCAACTCTGTAAAATCTCCTAATAGACAAAAGGCACTCAAGTGTGAAGATACAGCTGTATCTTATCATACCGCTTGGAGTGGGTTTTCTCTCTTCACGATAAACAATTTCTGATAATTAATATCACTAAAGAATGCTGGATTCCTGGTTGTCAGAGGGAAGATGTTATCTGACAAAGGCTCCCTGGTGTCTACTACTTGCTGTCTGGAGGTCAACATTTTTTTCTGCTGGCCCTGCTGGGACTGGGAATCCACTTGTGGGCTAAAGTGTGTGCTTCCCGGTCTGACCTTGCCGTTGCCTTCTCTCTCCCCATTAGCCTTGTAGCGGTACCTGGGAAACTGCATCCTGTGGGAAGACAGACGATCAGATGACGGCTTCCGGTCAGGCTCGTAAATACGTGAACGCCTTCTCAACCCGGACTCTGGTCATGTGAGACGTTTGCAGACAAGCATTATGGTTTTCAGAACACTTCAAGTTGATTTGGGATATAGCATTCCTCTACATGAAACTTTTCATGAATGGGAGAAGAGCCTATTTTTGTTGTGGTACAACAGTTGAGAGCAGCACCAAGTGCATTTAGGTGGATGAAATCGTATCAGATTTCACCCAACTAAACGAATTTTTTTAAAAAAATTAATAAATAACAGTCTTACCTAAATTATTAGGTCATGAATTGTAGTCAGTTGTTAGTATCTTACTGCAGATTTTTTTTAAAAAATAAAACATGAAATGATTTATCTGTATTTTAAGAGGACCAGTATTTTTCCTGTGATGGGGTTTTTGAAATTTTACACAAAAAGGTACTCCAATATTTCACTTTTCTCAATCACTAAACACAATGCATTACTATAAATGTCGGCTTAACACCATGGAATAAGTAATCAATATTGTAAATGCTCATTTATGGTTAATAACATTGGGGGTACATTTACTGTACTAAACCATTTTATGAGGGTTTTTTTGTTAGCTTGCTTTAAAAATTATTACTGTATGAAATAGTTTTATAAAAAATTATATTTTTATTCAGTAATTTAATTTTGTACATGCCAAATGAAAAAAAATGTGTTTTGCTGCTATGGTCTTAGCCTGTAGACATGCTGCTAGTATCAGAGGGGCAGTAGAGCTTGGGACGGAGAGAAAAGAAACTTGGTGTTAGGTAATTGACTATGCACTAGTATTTCAAACGTTTTTATTTTTTATATATATATATACTTTTTTTCCTTTTGTAATACATTGGAAAACTTGTTTGGGAGATTTTGCATTTGTGGTTGTTTTTTGTCTTTTGTTATTGTTGGTTTATAAGAGCATGCACTGCACTTCTTTCTTGGGAGATCTGTGTTGTTGATGTCCTATGTTTTGTTTTGAGTTCAGCCTGACTGTTCTTTAATTCAGGGGTTATGTGTTTAATCAGCATTCCCCGTGCTCTCTAAGTGTATGGTCTCAGAACTGCCACACAGAACCTGTGTTTGCAGCTGGGGTCGATAGCCAGTTGCTGCCTTAAGAACATTTGGTGCAAGATGGCCGGCACTGAACTTTTGATATGACAGTGTACTTACTGCCTTGTAGTGAAATAAAGCTGTGCCCTTATTTTACTTACTTTTGACTTCCGTCTTACTTTCGACTGTGGACAATAGTTACAATTTTAAGAAAATGGAGTGAAAGCAGAGCACTTTCCTCTATTAATAGTTTGCACACCATCTGAACTTCACTTGAAGAAGCCAAGAATTATAACTTTGGAGAAAGAAGGACAAGCAAAGCAAGTTCAATAGTTCACAAAATAATCATGTGCAGAATGACAGCTAGGAAGAATCTTCCAGAATCTATCATTCAGGGTTCCAGCAGCGTTTGAGTTGGGATAATGCAAGGAGAGGTCGTTTACAAGGGTACTGATACCACGGATGTGGGCAGTGGGTAGCAGGACCACAAAGGGTAGGGCATGCTCATGGATGCAGGCCTGAGGGACACTGTCATGTGGAAGAGGAGAGTCATGGAAAGCAGGAGCTCCTGAGAGGAGCAGCGACCTTTGGAATTCTCACAGAAAGCGAGCCAAGGGTAATCCCTAACTTTATATTCCCTGTCCCTCCCATCATCTCTGCCAAGGGTCCTCATTGGCAGAACCAACCAGAAGCTAGAAGGCACAGGAGTACCTGGATGCAAGGCAGCTGATCAGCCTCCTGGGGCAGAGCCAGAGGACATTTTTCCATTGGGGTGAGGACAGGGCGACCCAGCCGAGGCATCCATTCTGTCCAGCTTCCACTGGCTTTCATCTCTCAGCTCAGTGTTCTCCTCACTGTGCTACAATATCCCTTTCACAAAGTTTCCTTACAATTTCCTTTAGTCACTCCTTTCCACCTCAGATTTTGAATTCTCATATGCATGATGCACTTGGTGTTCCTAGAGCCAAGGATTTGTTGCCCCTAATTATTAGTCTTTAAGACCGCTTAGTATTCTTTGATTGTCTTTCTAATAGATAATAACACATCATCTCAGTGTTAGGAAGCTTATTACATTCATGCACCCGCAGAGTCTTTTCCAGGTGCTAATTCTGCCACTTACTGGGAGCTTGAACTTGAACAACTCGTTAACCTCTCTGAGCCTTTTTTCTCCATCTGTAACATGAGTTCATTCCTACAATGCACTTTTGTTAAACAATGCACTATACAAATGTTCGTTATTACATAAGCATTCCATAATTAAGTGATGCGTGCTGTGTGGTGTGTCAAATGTTCATCTCATCGATAATATGCATTGCCAATTGCAGAGGTCAACTTAGGGGTCATTGAATATCTATTAAAATAAATTAATGGCCAGAGTGAATTCAGGATTATATAGAACCAAAATATTTACTTTTGCAATAAGCACATAACCTAATAACTAGAGACTAAGCACCTAAACTAATGAAAAGAAGTGTAAATTTAGGTTTTATGTATAAATACATTAATGTATCACCCATTTCACAAGCATCTCTAAAACCTTTATCTGTCCTGGACATTTTTTTAATCCTCCAGCTCTCTACCGCAGAGATTCCAGCACTAAAATAAATGGAAACAGCATTACTTACTACCCAAACAATGGTTGTCCTTTTGAGTCACTATGTGTAAAGTTTGAGGGCGCATGTGCACATCCGGAGAATAGGAGAGACACAGAGAATATTCTAAACCGTCTCTCAGCCATTAATAGGGCTGATAATCCAAGGTGAATAAAATGTACAAGGAAGAACTTTTTCTCTTTAGAAATTATACAACATTAGAACTGCAAGGGACCTTTAACAACATGAGGGGCTTCCAATAAGAGGTTCTCCACACTGCTTTATTGAAAGAAAATCAGTTTTGGAGCCCAAACAGTCTTGTTTTAAGTTCAGACTCTGCCCTTTACCAGCTCTGTGACTTGGTAAGAGTTTTACATAATCTCCCTAAACTTCACTTTACTTATATTGGAGATAACAATACATCTCAAGGTTGTGGGGTATTGTGAAGATTATATGAGATAGTAAATGCATTCTTGCGTCTTTGTAAAATGTTGTCATGCTTATTGATGACATAAGTCACTGTAATGACTATTGTCAAAGAAAAAGCAGGTCTGTAACCTAGCAACAGAGAAGTGAGTACCACTGAGGCCCACATCCTTGATTGTGTGTTAAATCTACTCTTTGTATTAAAATTAACTTTAAATCTAAATTATATCTTTTCAAAATACTCCTAATCATTCAAAATATTCCTAAACATATTTAAATATACGTTTCTCCTTGTACAACTCTATGTGGGAAACACGGGGTATATTTTCCTTAAACGCATGGGTTTCTAATTCGAAAAAGAAAACTATCTAGTAGATAAAATGTGACGGGCAGATCTGTTACACTGCACTTAAAATACTTACAAATTTGGTGCTTATTTTTCTCCTTTAATCTTGCTATTATAAAATAAGGTCTTCCTTATTCATCATTTTTAGAGGGTAAAGGAAAGAAATCAGCTAAAAGGCAAAACCTCTTTTAAGAAATGAAGTGAAATTGTATACAATTATACATAATAACTTTGGGAATTACAGTAAGAGGAAGCTGAACTATAAATCTTAGGGAAATTAGCGTTTGGGCAATAAATAGGTTAGAATTCTTTTTAATTAACATTTGACACAAATGTTCTTGATGCTAATGTGGAAACTGGAGAGACTGATAGCTGCCTTATGGACCATGTTTCTCTTATTCAACTAGTATATGTTCAGCACCTACTGTGTGCTAAGTGCTGTGTTTGAAGTTGGGGTTAGAACTCAGAACAACATAGATTAAAAAATCCCGGGACTTTCCTGGTGGTCCAATGGTAAAGAATCTGCCTTACAACGCAGGGGACATAGGTTCAATCCCTGGTCAGGGAACTAAGATCCCACATGCCCAGGGCAACTAAGCTCTGGAACCCGTGCACCACAACTAGAGAGAAGACCGTGCACCTCAATGAAGATCCCACGAGGTGCAACTAAAACACGACCCAGCCAAAAATAAATTTAAAAATAAAATAAATTAAAATAAATAATAAATAAATCTAAAAAAAAAATTCCCTGCCTTCTGTGAGCTTACGTTCTGATGGGAGAGACAGATGCATAAGTGGACAATTATGGTATGTTCATATAGGGGTAACAGAAACCATTGGAGAGGACCAGATCTAGACTTGGGGGAGCCACACAAGTTTCCATGGAAGAATCTAGGAGGACTGACAGACAAAGCCAAGCTAAAGAAGGGGGCAGCAGGGTGAGGGTAGCATCTGAAGTTTACTGGAGAAAAACACCCAAATATAATGACTTGTCGTACTTTAAATTCATGACGACAAATTGCAAATGGACACTTAGGCAATGGTACTGCCTGGAGATATTCTCTAGTGTATTTTTCTTCCCTCCCTCTGGGCAACCATTTCACACCACTTTCTCTCAGCCCTCTCCATCCCATCTCCATCCAATTCCCAACTGATAAACTTGACTCATACACATCCATGACAAAATATAAGTATTCACCGTCCCACACCAAAGCCACCCACAGACCAGCACATGTACTGACATGCTTGCCTTCCCTCTTGTTAGCATGGACGAACACTCCTGGCTGCAAACATGGGCTGGCCCTTTCATTTGGCCTCTGCAATCCTTGTATCCTCCAGGCCTCATCCTGCAGATACTATCTTTCTCCTATATGCTAGTGTCTTCCTCTCTCCCAAATCATTCTTATCACATTAACATGGTCTAAGCTACATCTCCCAGCAGTAAAAAGTAACACACTTTATCCCATATCACCATCATAAAGCCCCATTTAACTGTTCCTCTTCTCAGCAAAACTGCTTAAGGGATCTTCTATGGTTTGGGTCACCACTTCCTCTTGTTGCATCCTCCCACAGCCCGTGCCACTTGAACTTTCATCACCCCTACTCCAACATGTTCACCCTCATCATTGTCACCAATGGCCTCCATGTTGCCCAATCCGGTGGTTACTTCTTAAGCCTCATTTTACTTCACTCATTGGCAGCCTTCAACAGAATTGACACTCCCATTTTTTTTTTTTTTTTTTTGGCCGAGCGCCACGGCATGTGGGACCTTAGTTCCCCGACCAGGTATCGAACCTGCGCCCCCTGCATTGGAAGCACGGAGTCTTAAACGCTGGACCACCAGGGAAGTCCCACTCCCACTTTCTTGAACCACTCGCCTCTCTTGGTTCCAGGGTACCCTCTTCTGGATTTTTTTCCCTTCCTCACTGGTTTCCTCTGCTTGCTACTCCTTCTCCCTTTGGCCTTGAAGTGGCCCTTTCCACCTTCTCTCTGCATCATTCTTTCCAAGGGATTTCAAGACTGCTGTTGCTTTAAGTACCATCTCTATCTTCAGCTCTAACCCTGTTCTGAAAGTCCAGACTCCTGTATCCTATTCCATGTTAACATCTCTCCCTCACCCATAGGTATCTTAAACTTAGTATGAACAAAGCAAAACTTGCAATCACTCAATGCTTCTTTTTTTCTCATTTGCAGTAATTGGGCCTAATTTTTAAATTAATTTCTTCATTTCTCAAGCCAAAAATTTAAGTATCGTCCTTGATGTCTCACCCCTCTTACACCCAAGGGCTCAGAAAGACCTGACTACTCTACCTTGAAAATATATCTTAATGTGTCCACTTTTCTCCATTGTCAGTAATGAAATTATTAGCAATAATACAATATGTGTTAAGTGCTCACTACATGCTGGAGAAGAAGGGAGAAAGAGGGAAGGTTCCCAGCAGAGAGAAGAAGACTGGTGAGATCTGAGAGGTCAGAATGAGGAGAAACCAAAAGGGAAACCTGGGGGAAAGACATGAGGCTGGAGAAGGAAGTCATATAAATATTCTGCAAGCATTTGAACTTAGTCCTTAGAGATATGGGGGGTCATTGAATGATTTTTAGTTCAGGGAAATAAAATAATTTACCCCTGATTTATAGAAATAATTCTGTTCAAATCCCTTTTTTATACATAATATAAACTTAAACCTCATGTTAGCAGGGCCAAATGATTGCAGAGTCTGAACTTTATACCCAGTTAATTGGATTTTACACAGTATATTTCCTACTGCTTCTTAATTTCAAAAGAATATGCTTTAATCCCAGAAAATCTTATTGAAAAATATCCTTTGATCTGAAGTATATCAAGGCTGTTTTCATATTTTATCTTATAAAAAGTAATTAGTTAAGGAAGAATTGTTTGCACAAAACACCTTTCCCCTTTAAGAGCAGAATATTTTCAACCAATAATTTATCTAAAATTCTCCTTGTTGTTTTCAAACACCAAATCTTCAACTGACTTTTTGAAACATGGCATAGTCCTTGATTTGCCTGGTGTTTTGCCCGTTAAGGAATCCTGCCAGTATTGCTCTCGAGGGTATCTTCAGCTTACTTTAACATTTCTTTTATTACACTCTTTAATCTAGAACATATGCTTATATTCCAGTGGTTTTCAGACTTTGGGGGCATCAGAAACACACTCAGAACTTACTTAAAATGAAGATTCTTGACCTCACCCACAGGGATCTGATTCATAAGTCAGGTGTAGACCTAGAAATATTTCAACAAGCTTCCAGGTGATTCTAAGGCAGGTGGTCTTAGGGGATCACACTAAGGCCTTAGGAAAAGTCCCCCAACCCTGTGCTTTCATTCTAACCCTCCCCATAGCGTTCAATTCCAGTGGAGCCCATAATTCTACATTAAAATGCCCACTGGTCTATAGAATATTTGAAAAATATTAAGCCCATAACTATAACAAGAGTTTCTTAAATCCAGAGAATTACTATGTGACAGATATTGTGAATTAAGGCTAACCTTGGCCTTCAGATCCACCTTTTGTTTGATTTTTGCAAGATGTGGGGAAGCATAATTTTATACACCATGTATCTGAATCTCTTTAATAGTATGATTCTATCGCACATGATCTATCAAAAGGGATTTTATAGCTCAAGAAGTTTAGCATATTAACACAACAGAACAACAACACTATTTTAATCCAGAAGCCCCTGGTTCTAAACCAGTCTCTAATCAACTTACTGAAAATCCTTGTTCAAGTCACTTTACACCTCTGTGCTTTGGGATTTCTATTTAAATGGAGGAAGTATTTAATCCTGTATATAGCTACAAAGCACACAGAGGTCCTCAGATCAAAGACAAATAAAATTCAAAGAAAGCTTTAGTAACCCAAAGACACTGGAGTGCTTAAGATTGTTAGGTTTTCCTGCTGGAAAACATCTTCTGAACTGAATTTGAAAATTAATAAATCACCCTTAGCCTGTGTTTGGGAGCAGATGTTGAGGACAGAGCTGCGATTTTCCATTATTCACCTAAAGAATGTAAATTCATCCACCTATTTTTTATTGGTCCCAATTACCTAACGATGGGAAGACTCTTTCACCTCCCCTTCCTTGGTCAATTTCCGAGTCAGTGCAAGCAGTGACCAACGACCAGCCTGAAGCACGCTGGAAAGATGGTTATTGCGTAAGGTCATAGCCACTTGGCTTTACTCAGATCATCCCAAATCCATTTCCCTCCCCTATTTCAAATCTTCCAAAATGAAAAGACATTAGAAACATGTATTCTTGTTGAACATAGTGTATTGAAGACATGAATTAATGACACTCCATCAGGAAACTCCACCAAATGACACTGAGGGGGCAAATAAGAGGCATAAATATACAAGTCAAAGAGAATAGAAAACAACAGGTAAGAGATATTTGCCAAGAATCTAAGTCACTTATCCAACAAATGTAATATTTGTTGAATATTTATTGAGTACTTCTCACGCAAGGCAGAGTTCAAAACTACACGTAATTTGATATACATAATTTTCAAATAACTGGCAGAGCAATATGGCCTTGGATACCCCCAAAGTACTAAGAAAATGGCCTGTTTCACATTTTTCTTTAAATCTTCATAACCATAACCATATTTCTCTAGACCTAAAATGTCCTTTTTCGTGTTTTAACATTTTACGTCAGGATATGTCTTTAACATGGTCTGATTTTTTTCTTTCTTTGAAAATTGCTATTAAATCTGTACAGCCATAAAATTGATGATACGATAAAATAAAGGAAGAGTGTGGGATTCTTGGAAAGCAGGAATTTCAGAAGGAACTCCTCAGCTTTTTTCTTTTTAAAAAAATTTTATTTTACTTTTTTTTATACAGCAGATTCTTATTAGTCATCCATTTTATACACTGACTTACTTCACTCTGTATGACAGTCTCTAGATTCATCCACGTCTCTACAACTGACCCAATTTCGTTCCTTTTTATGGCTGAGTAATATTCCATTGTATATATGTACCACAACTTCTTTACCCATTCGTCTGTCGATGGGCATTTAGGTTGCTTCCATGACCTGGCTATTGTAAACAGCACGGCAATGAACATTGGAGCATGTGTGTCTTTTTGAATTACGGTTTTCTCTGGGTATATGCCCAGTAGTGGGGTTGCTGGGTCATATGGTTATTCTATTTTTAGTTTTTTAAGGAACCTCCATACTGTTCTCCATAGTGGCTGTAT
>NC_041223.1:28756146-28759890 GCF_002837175.3 Physeter macrocephalus | reverse complement strand
TCATGTCATCTGCAAACAATGACAGTTTTACTTCTTCTTTTCCATTTTGTATTCCTTTTATTTCTTTTTCTTCTCTGATTGCCGTGGCTAGGACTTCCAAAACTATGTTGAATAATAGTGGAGACAGTGGACATCCTTTTCTTGTTCCTGATCTTAGAGGAAAGGCTTTCAGTTTTTCACCATTGAGAATGATGTTTGCTGTGGGTTTGTCGTATATGGCCTTTATTATGTTGAGGTAGGTTTCCTCTATGCCCACTTTCTGGAGAGTTTTTGTCATAAACGGGTGTTGAATTTTGTCAGAAGCTTTTTCTGCATCTATTGAGATGATCATATGGTTTTTCTTCTTCAATTTGTTAATATGGTGTATCACATTGATTGATTTGCATATATTGAATAATCCTTGCATGCCTGGGATAAATCCCACTTGATCATGGTGTATGATCCTTTTATTTTATTATTATTATTATTGTTGTTTTTGTTGTTGTTTGGTTTTTTTTGCAGTACGCAGGCCTCTCACTGTTGTGGCCTCTCCCATTGCAGAGCGCAGGCTCTGGACGTGCAGGCTCTGGACGCGCAGGCTCTGGACGCGCAGGCTCAGCGGTCATGGCTCATGGGTCCAGCCGCTCCGCGGTATGTGGGATCTTCCCAGGCCGGGGCACGAACCCGTGTCCCCTGCATCGGCAGGCGGACTCTCAACCACTGTGCCACCAGGGAAGCCCTATGATCCTTTTAATGTGTTGTTGGATTCTGTTTGCTAGTATTTTGTTGAGGATTTTTGCATCTATATTCATCAGTGATATTGGTCTGTATTTGTCTTTTTTTGTAGTATCTTTGTCTGGTTTTGGTATCAGGGTGATGGTGGTCTCATAGAATGAGTTTGGTAGTGCTCCTTCCTCTGCAATTCTTTGGACGAGTTTGAGGAAGATGGGTGTTAGCTCTTCTCTAAATGTTTGATAGAATTCACCTGTGAAGCCACCTGGTCCTGGACTTCTGTTTGTTGGAAGATTTTTAATCATAGTTTCAATTTCATTACATGTGATTGGTCTGTTCATATTTTCTATTTCTTCCTGGTTCAGTCTTGGAAGGTTATACCTTTCTAGGAATCTGTCCATTTCTTCCAGGTTGTCCATTTTATTTCCATAGAGTTGCTTGTAGTAGTCTCTTAGGATGCTTTGTATTTCTGCCATGTCTGTTGTAACTTCTCCTTTTTCATTTCTAATTTTATTTTATTATTTTTTAAAATTAATTTTATTTTATTATTATTATTTTTTTTTTTGGCTGAGTTGGGTCTCCATTGCTGCCTGCGGGCTTTCTCTAGTTGTGGCGAGCGGGGGCTACTCTTCGCTGTGTTGCACAGGCTTCTCATTGCTGCGGCTTTTCTTGTTCTGGAGCATGGGCTCTAGGTGCATGGGCTTCGGTATTTGTGGCGTGAGGGCCCAGTAGTTGTGGCTCATGGGCTCTAGAGTGCAGGCTCAGTAGTTGTGGTGCATGGGCTTAGTGGCTCCACAGCATGTGGGATCTTCCCGGACCAGAGCTTCTTTTTCATTTCTAATTTTATTGATTTGAGTCCTCTCCCTCTTTTTCTTGATGAGTCTGGTTAATGGTTTATCAATTTTGTTTATCTTCTCAAAGAACCAGCTTTTAGTTTTATTGATCTTTGCTATTGTTTTCTTTGTTTCTATTTCATTTATTTCTGCTCTGATCTTTATGATTTCTTTCCTTCTGCTAACTTTGGGTTTTGTTTGCTCTTCTTTCTCTAGTTCCTTTAGGTGTAACGTTAGATTATTTATTTGAGATTCTTCTTGTTTCTTGAGGTAGGCTGTATAGCTATAAACTTCCCTCTTAGGACTGCTTTTGCTGCATGCCATAGGTGTTGGATCATCGTGTTTTCATTGTCATTTGTCTCTAGGTATTTTTTGATTTCCTCTTTGATTTCTTCAGTGATCTCTTGGTTATTTAGTAACGTATTGTTTAGCCTCCATGTGTTTGTGCTTTTTACGTTTTTTTCCAGTTTGATTTCTAATCTCATAGTGTTGTAGTCACAAAAGATGCTTGATATGATTTCAGTTTTCTTAAATTTACTGAGGCTTGATTTGTGACCCAGGATGTCATCTATCCTGGAGAATGTTTCATGTGCACTTGAGAAGAAAGTGTAATCTGTGGTTTTTGGATGGAACGTCCTATAAATGTCAATTAAATCTATCTGGTCTATTGTGTCATTTAAAGCTTGTGTTTCCTTATTAATTTTCTGTTTGATGATCTGCGCATTGGTGTAAGTGAGGTGTTAAAGTCCCCCACTATTATTGTGTTACTGTTGATTTCCTCTTTTAGAGCTCTTAGCAGTTGCCTTATGTATTGAGGTGCTCCTATGTTGGGTGCATATATATTTATAATTGTTATATCTTCTTCTTGGATTGATCCCTTGATCATTAGGTAGTGTCCTTCCTTGTCTCTTGTAACATTCTTTATTTTAAAGTCTATTTTACCAGATATGAGTATTGCTACTCCAGCTTTCTTTTGATTCCCATTTGCATGGAATATCTTTTTCCATCCCCTCTCTTTCAGTTTGAATGTGTCCCAAGGTCTGAAGTGGGTCTCTTGTAGACAGCATACATATGGGTCTTGTTTGTGTATCCATTCAGCAAGCCTGTGTCTTTTGGTTGGAGCATTTAATCCATTCACGTTTAAGGTAATTATCAATATGATATGGGTCTTGTTTTTGTATCCATTCAGCGAGCCTGTATCTTTTTGGTTGGAGCATTTAATCCATTCACGTTTAAGGTAATTATCATTATGTATATTCCTGTGACCATTTTCTTAATTGTTTTGGGTTTGTTTTTGTAGGTCCTTTTCTTCTCTTGTGTTTCCCACTTAGAGAAGTTCCTTTAGCATTTGTTGTAGAGCTGGTTTGGTGGTGCTGAATTCTCTTAGCTTTTGCTTGTCTGTAAAGCTTTTGATTTCTCCATCGGATCTGAATGGGATCCTTGCTGGGTAGAGTAATCTTGGTTATAGGCTCTTCCCTTTCATCACTTTAAGTATATCATGTCACTCCCTTCTGGCTTGTAGAGTTTCTGCTGGGAAATCAGCAGAAGAACTTATGCAAGTTCCCTTGTATGTTATTTGTCATTTTTCCCTTGCTGCTTTCAATAATTTTTCTTTGTCTTTAATATTTTTCCACTTTGATTACTGTGTGTCTCGGCGTGTTTCTCCTTGGGTTTATCCTGTATGGGGCTCTCTGCACTTCCTGGACTTGGGTGGCTATTTCCTTTCCCATATTAGGGAAGTTTTCCACTATAGTCTCTTCAAATATTTTCTCGGGTCCTTTCTGGGACCCCTATAATGCAAATGTTGTTGCGTTTAATGTTGTCCCAGAGGTCTCAGGCTGTCTTCATTTCTTTTCATCCTTTTTTCTTTATTCTGTTCTGCGGCAGTGAATTCCACCATTCTGTCTTCCAGGTCACGTATCCGTTCTTCTGCCTCAGTTATTCTGCTATTGATTCCTTCTAGTGTAGTTTTCATTTCTATTATTGTGTTTTTCATCTCTGTTGGTTTGTTCTTTAATTCTTCTAGATCTTTGTTAAACATTTCTTGCATCTTCTCGATCTTTGCCTCCATTCTTTTTCCAAGGTCCTGGATCATCTTCACTATCATTATTCTGAATTCTTTTTCTGGAAGGTTGCCTATCTCCACTTCATTTAGTTGTTTTTCTGGGGTTTTATCTTGTTCCTTCATCTGGTACATAGC
>NC_041223.1:28734614-28748482 GCF_002837175.3 Physeter macrocephalus | reverse complement strand
GCGGCAGTGAATTCCACCATTCTGTCTTCCAGGTCACGTATCCGTTCTTCTGCCTCAGTTATTCTGCTATTGATTCCTTCTAGTGTAGTTTTCATTTCTATTATTGTGTTTTTCATCTCTGTCTTTCTGTGAACGTGGTTTTTGTTCCACAGGCTGCAGGATTGTAGTTCTTCTTGCTTCTGCTGTCTGCCCTCTGGTAGATGAGGCTATCTAAGAGATGTGTGCAAGTTTCCTGATGGGAGGGACTGGTGGTGAGTAGAGCTGGCTGTTGCTTTGGTGGGCAGAGCTCAGTAAAACTTTAATCTACTTGTCTGCTGATGGATGGGGCTGGGTTCCCTCCCTGTTGATTGTTTGTCTTGAGGCAGCCCAACACTGGAGCCTACCCAGGCTCTTTGGTGGGGCTAATGGCGGACTCTGGGAGGGCTCACGCCAAGGAGTACTTCCCAGAACTTCTGCTGCCAGTGTCCTTATCCTCACGGTGACACATAGCCACCCCCCACCTCTGCAGGAGACACTCCAACACTAACAGGTAGGTCTGGTTCAGTCTCCTATGGGGTCACTGCTCCTTTCCCTGGGTCCGGATGAGCACACTACTTTGTGTGTGCCCTCCAAGAGTGGAGTCTCTGTTTCCCCCAGTCCTGTCGAAGTCCTGCAATCAAATCCCACTAGCCTTCAAAGTCTGATTCTCTAGGAATTCCTCCTCCCGTTGCTGGACCCCCAGATTGGGAAGTGTGACGTGAGGCTCAGAACTTTCACTCCAGTGGGTGGACTTCTGTGGTATAAGTGTTCTCCAGTCTGTGAGTCACCCACCCAGCAGTTATGGGATTTGATTTTATTGTGATTGCGCCCCTTCTGCCATCTCATTGTGGCTTCTCCTTTGTTTTTGGATGGGGGGTATCTTTTTTGGTGAGTTCCAGTGTCTTCTTGTCGATTGTTCAGCAGTTAGTTGTGATTCTGGTGTTCTTGTAAGAGGGAGTGAGAGCACATCCTTCTACTCCACCATGGTGAACCACTCTCCTCCTCAGCCTTTTATTAGTGATGAAACAACAGGTATTCAGCAATCCTAGAAACTTTTTCCACTTTTCCCATGCACATCAGCACCACATGCTTAACTATGGCCCATGGGTTAGTACATGTCCAAACCACTCCAGGGCAGGAACCCCCTTTTATCTCTAGCATCTAACCCAATTCCCAACACGTGGTAGGTGCTCAATAAATACTTGGAAACTCCATGAAAGAATATGAATATCCCTGCTACATCTTACCCTTGCCCTATCGGTATGACTGTGGTCAACCACTTCATCTCTCTGGGTCTGTTTGCTCAGCTACAAAATGAGCAAAATGAGCTTTGGATGAGCTCATCTGTAGACTCCCTCTAGCTCTAACCATCTCTGCGTAGGAGAGGTCATTCATTAAGATGTTGCAAATGGGAAACTACAGTGATTTTAGAGGACTTATTTGACATGTGTATTGCTTATGAAGGTAATGCATTTAATAACTGTATGGGCTGAATTTATGCTCCCACTCCCATGCATGTGTTGAAGTCCTAACTCCCAGCACCTCAGAATGTGTCTGTATTTGGAAATAAGACCATTAAAGGGGTAACTAATGTTCAATGAGGTCATACCTGTAGATCCTAATCCAATATGACAGGTGTCCCTACAAGAAGAAGAGATTAGGACACAGACACACACACAGATCATGTGGAGACACAGGCAGAAGATGGCCATCTACAAGTCAAGGTCTTAGAAGGAACCAACCCTGCCAACATCTGGGTCTCAGACTTCCAGCCTCCAGAATTGTGAGAAAATAAATTTCTGTTGTTTAATACAATCAGTCTGTGGTACTTTGTTATGGTAGCCCTAGCAGCCGAATACAATAACATTTGCTCAACATTAATTGTCTAAGAAGGAAAAAGGAGTTTCCACACTTTGGGACTCCTCCCATCTCTGTCCCCAAGCCTCACAATTGTTGCTTAATTGGGAGTCCTTCTATTCCAAGGAACTCAACAATACTACATCATATCACTTGAAAGCTACTTGACATATGGAAGCTCTCTTTGTGTCTTATGGCTGATTTGAATAACTTTACTTAAGTCAACTGGCAGCTGTTTCATCATGCAAAAGTCTTAGACAACTCATATCTAGCACTGTTATGGAAAATTCATAACGTAGAACAGGGGTTGGCAAATTATGGTCCCTGGTCAAATCTGCCTGTTTTAGTAAATACAGTTTTATTGGAATACAGCCATGCCCTTTCATCTGCATATTGTTTCTGGCTGGTTTCCTACTACAATGGCAGAGTTTAGTAGTGGCAAGAGACACCATGTGGCCTGCATATCCTAAAATATTTATTATCAGGCCCTTTGCAGAAAAGTTTGTGACCCCAGCCCTTGAGGAAAAGTAATCAAAAATCACAATAGCAGTTCTTTTCTTTGGCCATGCCACACAGCTTACGGAATTTTAGTTCCCCAGACCAGGGATCGAACCAGGACCCTGGCGGTGAAAGCACCCAGTCCTAACCACTGGACTGCCAGGGAATTCCCAGCAGTTTCATTATTAGTGGTGAAGATAATGGATTTTGCTTCAGTTAAACAGATTGAGTTTATTATAATTTCTTCATTTCTGGGCCCTTTGGTTGGCTATATGCCATGATCGTTTTTGTTTGGGAGTTGAGAGCATCTGATATGTTAACCCACATATAATTGCCGATATTCGACAGAGTTTGACCTATAACTATGGTAACTTCATGTGACTCAATCTAATACATCGGCCTCCTTCAGTGTGCTCACTTTCAATTCCCCTTTCCCTTCGTAGCCTTCCAACTATCTCAGGGGTTCTCAGTCTTGGCTACATATTAGAATCGCCTGGAGAGCATTTAAAACATTAATGCCCAGGCCACAGCCAGAACTGATTGAAGCAGAACTTCCAGGAAAGGAGCCCCGCATTTGGTATTTTTAGAAAACACCCCAGGTGATTCCAATGTGCAGTCAGGCTCGAGCAGCTCTGAGCGGAGCTTTTGGCAATACCCAGGTGATGCGTGTTAAGGACTCCTTCCACCGAGATAGAAGAATGAGGGCAACTGTAATGAACGACTGAGGTCATCACTACTGCAAACCTAAACCTGAGTTAAATCACCTGGAGGGCTTGTGAAAACACAGATGCTGGGCCTTATCCTCAGAGTTCTAGATTCTGTAGGTCTGGGGCCAAGCCCAAGAATCTGTATTTCTAACGAGGTCCCAGGTGCTGTTGATGCTTTTGGCTCAGGATCCACACTTTGGGAACCACTATACCATTACTATCTTCCATGGGCACAGCGCCTAGCTCAAAGTAAGTCTTTCATGAATGCTGTTAAACCAGATAAATGGGAGAACTGTGACAGAAGGTACAGCTGGTGATTTTCTCTGTGCTAGGTGCTGGAGATATAGCAATGAACAAGACAAAAAGCCTCTGTCGCATGGAGCTTATGCTCTAGGGAAAAATACAAAACTTTAAGGGTGAATATGAATACCACAAAAGGGAAACATGGAATACTGTAGCAGCACATAGAAATCCCCGGCCTAATGGTTCCCAGACCTCTGAAAAGCCCCTTTTAAATTCCATGTTGCCAAGTTCTGTCATCACTAGGTCAGCTGGAATCCAAGAACACAACACTTACTTGGGAAAATGGTTGGAGAGGGAGAGAGAGAAAGTCAGAGAAAGAGAGAACAAGAATGAATGAGAGGGCTTCCCTGGTGGCGCAGTGGTTGGGAGTCCGCCTGCCGATGCAGGGGACACGGGTTCGTGCCCCGGTCCGGGAAGATCCCACATGCCGCGGAGCGGCTGGGCCCGTGAGCCGTGGCCGCTGAGCCTGCGCGCCCGGAGCCTGTGCTCCGCAACGGGAGAGGCCACAGCAGTGAGAGGCCCGCGTACCGAAAAAAAAAAAAAAAGAATGAATGGGAGCTGGTTGATATATTTTAAAAAGAGCAAAAAATGTATTTGACCAGGAGTCAGATCTAGGTTCCTATCTTGGTCTTGTTACCACTGCATTAGCCAGCTCAAGCTGCCATAACAAAATACCACAGACTGTGTGGCTTAAAAGAAATGTATTTTGTCACAGTCTGGAGGCTGAAAATCTGAGATCAGGGTGCCAGGTGCCAGCATGGTCAGGTTCTGGTGAAGCTTCTCTTCCCAGCTTGTAGATGGCCACCTTCTCACTGGATCCTCCTATGGTCTTTCCTCAGTGTGTACATGTGGAGAAAGCAAGAGATCTCTCTTTCTCTTCCTCTTTTTAAAAGGCCACCAATCCCATCAGATTAGGACCCCACTGTATGACCCCATTTAACCTTAACTACCTCCTAAAAACCCTACCTTCAAATACAGTCACATCGGGGCTTAGGGCTTCAACATATGAATTTTATATAAATTTTGAGTGGACACTCAATATTTTGTAGTCAGTGGTTGAGTCCGTAGCAACCACTGACTACAAACATAGGTTTATTTAATCAACTATAAAATTATATTGTTTCTAATATAGCTGAGATCCTAATACTTCCTAGGTGGAAAAATATGGAGGTGTGAGTAAAGATGAGATGGCTCATTTCTCTGCTCCTCTCACATGCATAGAGCTTCTGGAATGCTGGCACACCTTAGAATGAGAGAAAGTCATCATTTTCAGGTATTTGAGCTGCTTAAGACTATAAGTTAGACCAAAGACATACTCAGACTCAGGAATGCAGAGAGCTAGATGGTTGTCTGGGATATCAAGGCAGTTGTGATGGCCCAATTGCCCCAACTAATCTTCCATTCTCATGGGTAAGTTGCTGTTCTTTCCCAGCCACTCTGGTTCTATAGCCCTTCCCACCATGAGTGCTCTCTCCAAGTCCTGGTCCATTTCTCTCACAACAGATATAGCCTCACGTTATCTCCATAACCATAAAATGACATGATTGGTTTTGTCTTGGTCTTAATTTTTAAATTCTTTTTTGTAAACTGTTATCGGAAACCCTCATCTTTCAAGCAAAGTTCCAAGTAATCTTGTGCATAGGGAAATCCATAAGTAATGTACTACATCAATAATAGACTTAGGTCAAGTAGATTTTTTCCTTACCCTTCATACTGCAAGACAGTTGTCTAAGTTCCTCCAGAATTCCCTCTTTCTATTCCTCTAAATGCTCCCCTCTGAGTGCTCTCCTGGTAAACAGCGACGTTTTGTTTAACTGCGTATCCCTGAACAGGATGGTTGTGGTTTTAGTAGTGGGAGGACTCAATGGGCTTCACTTACTGGAGAAATTCCCAGCAGCCAGGGTCACGCAGCCACAGAACTTCCCACATGATTTACAGAAAGTCTCAGCATACACTGGTATTTCTGAGGCTCCCAAAGCCATAAATTTCAAATCCATTTGTAAGACTGGTTCCCTTTGGTTCAATACTTGTGTTTAGTGAATGGAATAAAGCATGAAGTAGCATGTTCCAGGGACAAAAAAATCAGTTATCAGGCTACGTGGGCATTATGGTTTTAAAACAGTAATGGATGGAATATTTCCAGGGCCCTTCCTCCAGACCCCTGGTAGCACATATTGACCACTTTTCCTTAACATCTAGCTGTGTCACTCTTCTGGATTTGCCTTGCCTCTTTTCTCCATCACTGTACATGTTTTTTACCTTTTTGTGTTCAGTGAACTTTACCCTTAATCTCAGGCACCTGGGCCCCTTGGCAGAGTCTTAGGGTGTTCTCCTGTCCTTCTATATCCTGTGATTCCATGATTCCCTTCCCTGTCTTTTATTTTTGTTTATATCACTATTGAGAAGAAAGTCCCAAGGGTAAGAAGAAAGAAAGACAGAAAAGAAGGACAAAAGGAAATAAAGGAAGAGAAAAGGGCCAACACATGACTCAGAATTAGAGCTGCAGTAAAGGAACATCCTCTAGGCCAGTGGGCAGGAGTTGCATTCTTGCCAACCCTTCCCATTAGCAGGCAGGCAATGCCTCCATTCAGACCGTGTAAGTCATTTTGAAACTGATTGCAGCTGGAGCTTTTATTGGCATCCTTCTTTTGAAGTTGACTTTCAGATCATCAGTGGTTTTGTCTGCAGACCCTGGTGCCAGGGTGAGGTGACAAACCTTTGTTCACAAAGCAATATTCTTAGCAGTGTTTTGTCCTGGGCTGTGGAGCTGTCCGATTAAAGGTGAATATAAAAAGATTGGTTGGGGGATGGATAGGAAAGGATAAATGAGTAGGTGATATGATACAGCAAGTATTATAAAATGTTAACTATAGAATCAAGGAAGTGGGTGGATGTGTGATTGCTTTAAAATTGTTTCAACTTTTCTGGATGTTTAAAATATTCACGAATCAAATATTGCCGGGGAGGCGGGGAGATGAGCACAGTGCTAGCAGCGCGGTTAGTAGTAGGCTATAAATACTTGAAAGCTGAGCCTGCACGTAGGACTGTAGAGGTGTCTTTTTTTTAATTAAATGATATATTGTTATAATTAATCATTTTCCTACTCAGTATTTTCCAAATTAAAGACATGGATGTTATGCAAAAAGAAAAGTTATTACCATTTTAAAGAACTTAAATGAAACATACTATCAAATTTCAAACAACTGATCATTTATTAACACATAGAAAAAGCATGGGTTTTGGTGTCAGCTGGTGATGGGAAAATGCCATGACTCTCCCATTAAGTCAAGTGACAATCTCTCTGAGCCTCGGTATTCTTGCGTATAAAATGGGCTGGGAGGGCAGGAGTGAGGGATGATGCCCACGTCTTACAGTTAAACAGTTATAAATGTTACTTAGAAAAAGAAATCAACTGTTAGAATTACAAAGACTAAAAAGACTTTTATGTTATTCAGATGTTTCAGACCGTCCCACCCCACGCTGCACCCACCAATTTGGCCAATGCTATCTAATAGCATTGCTGGAGCATTTTGAAAGCTTAAAAGTTCAGGAGGCTCTCAATTAAACTTAACCTTTTTTCTTCTGAAGCACCTGGAACTCATAACCACATGTAATGGGTTTTTTTCACTCAGAGAAAAAAATTGATGGAAATAAAATATTGTGACTTTTAAGTGTAGTTCTTAAGTAATTACACAAAATCTATGTGTACCTATCACAGAAAGAAAATTTGCCCATTATTGAAACAAATGAAATACACTTGCAAAGTTCCTGTGAGAAATCTTTGTCCCAGGTCCCTATTTAATGGTGCTACTAAAGAATAGGGTGGGACTTTTAACCTCCCTCAGAAGATAAATGGAACTATGATAGTGTAACAAAGCAACCCCAAACTTAGTGTCTTAAAATAACAGCCATTAACTTTTTCTTGGGAACCTACACTTCTGCTTATCTCAGCTGTGTTTCCTCAAGCACCTGAAATCCAGCTCTGCTTCTGGATTTGGCTGCATGGGGTGCTGGGCTTGTTTACCTGGTGGCTCCAGAGAGCTCCAAAAGAGCAGGCCGGCAGGCACAGTCTCTGCAGACCAGGCATGACGTCACCTCTTTTGCATTCTATTGGTCAAAGCAAGTCACAAGGTCAGTTGAGAGTCAAGGAGAGCAGAAATAGGCTCCCCCCACCTCTTGATGGGAAGAGCTATGAAGTCACATTGCAAAGGGAGCCAAATAATTGTAGCCATGTTTGCAGTCTATCAAAGCAATCACCACATTCATCACTTTTACCTGGAAAGATGCTGCTGAAAGTGTCAGCACATCCTCTTTAAAGCAACTGTGCAGTCGTGCACCAAATCCTCTGTTTCAGGACTGACCGTCAAAAGGTGAGAGGCCTGAGCTATGAAAGACCGATGTGCTTACACCTGCCAGAATGGCTATTGTCAAAAAGACAAGAAATAACAAGTGTTGGCAGGAATGTGGAGAAAAGAGAACCCTCATGCACTATTAGTGGGAATGTAAATTGGTGAAGTCACTATAAAAAACAGTATGGAAGTTCCTCAAAAAATTAAAAATAGAACTACCATATGATCCAACAATTCCACTCTTGGGTATAAATCCCAAGAAAATGTAAACACTGATTTGAAGATACATGAACCCCAATATTCACAACAACATTACTTGCAACAGCCAAGATATGGAAGCAACCAAACTGTCCATGAACAGATGAATGGATAGAGAAGATGTGGTGTACATATACAATGGCATTTTACTCAGCCATAAGAAAGAATGAAATTTTGCCATTTGCGACAACATGGATGGACCTGGAGGGTATTACATTTAGTAAAATAAGTCAGAGAGAGACAAATAGTGAATCTTTCTCACTTCTATGCAGAATCTACAAAAATAAAACAAATGAACAAATATAACAAAACAGAAACAGACACACAAATACAGAGAATAAACTAGCAGTTACCAGGGGGAAGAGGACTAGGGGGAGGGGTAGGATAGGTGAAGGGGATTAAGAGATACTAACTGCTATGTAGAAAATAAATAAGATACAAGGATGTAATGTATACCACAGGGAATACAGCCACTATTTTATCATAACATTATATGGAGTATAATCTATAAAAATATCAAATTACTATGTTGTACACCTAAAACTAAGATAATATTGTAAGTCAACTATACTTCAATTTAAAGAACCAAGGCGATAATATCTGAATATTTTATAATATCACTTTGGACAGAGAATAAAAAGCAATTGATAACCTGACGGCTAGACTCTGAGTCTCTTGATGTCAAGAAATTGATGTCTTGATGTCATGGTTTATCTTTAAATAATCAAAATTAGACCTAACGCAGAAAACCAAGTTATATCTGCATTAGACATGAAAGTATCTTTAGTAGTTTACCACCACATTAACATGCATGGTACAGAGGGCACTCCAGCAGGATCTGGAAAAGTGGTTTTTCTCTAGGTGAGATTGTGAAAGGCCTGGGATGCCCGTTTTCCACAGGCCTCACCTCAGAGGATGTATTCCCATAGAATATTCTGGATTTCTTAGCTGGAAATAAACTTTCTCCCCTCTTACACAAAGCGTTTTATTTTTATCTCTCTTTTAACACTTACAACTTTCTCCATTATCTTTTATACACATAGCTCTTCTTCCTCCCAAGATTTGTTTGTCATATCTTCTTTTTTGTGTTCATCTTTGTGTCTCTCATAGCACTTTATAAAGTGCCTCTTTGATATTGGAGCTAGCAGGGCTGCTCTTTAGTTGTCCTGGGCATTCATGGCTGGTGTCCATTCTCATTGCTCAGTAGCCATGCTGTATCATTCGTAAGGACACACACACACACACACACACACACACGCACACGCTCATTTAATTAAAGAATCTGTGGGCACTGAATGCATCATTATAGGGGATTATATACTCCAAAATGCCTTCCTATTACAACATAACGAGATTCTATACAAATTTCCACAAACATACTTTCTAAAGAATTTTTTTTAGCCTCACAAGAAAGTAAAAGGAATCTCTAAACCCTCCATCCAACTCAACGAAGACAAAAATAAGATGATGAAGACGCATAGCAGACAAAATCCAAACAGTGAGCAGCACATAATTCCAAAAGCTGAAGTTACCCTAGGAGAAAATACTCACCCCAGCTATGGAATGGGGAGGCTTCCACATTAATCCAAGACCCTCAAGGGGTACTAAAATGCTTCTAAGTTGGTAGCCATGGTAGACAAAATTCTATACGTGACCCCTCCCCCAAGATTCCTGTGCCCTAGTTATTCAATCAAATGCTCATCTAGGTGCTGCTCTGAAAGGATTTTGCAGATGTAATTATAGCCCCAAGTCAGAGATTCCATTGGTGGGCTTGACCCAGACAGGTAAGCCCTTTAAAAACAGATAATTTTCTCCAGAAAGTAGCAAAAGAGGAAGTCAGAAAGCATCATGGGGATTCACACCCATTGTTGGCTTTGAAGGTAGAGGGGGCCTTGGGCCAGGACCAGAGAGAAGTCTCTAGAAGCTGAGAGTTGCCTCCACCTGACAGCCAGCAAGGAAATGAGGACCACAGGGAAGAGAATTCTGCCAACAGCCTGGACGTGCTTGGAAGCAGGCTCTTCCCCAGAACCTCCAGATAAGAGCTGAGTTCGGCCAGCACTTTGACTTCAGCCTGTGAGGCCCTAAGCAGAGAACCCAGCCAGACCTTCCGAAATTGCTCACCACATAACTGTGAGCTAATAATTAGGTGTTGCTTGAAGTTGCTAAGCCTGTGGTAACTTGTTATGCGGCAACGTATGACTCTGCAATTTAAAGGTGTGAAGTTTAAAGAGGAGAGGGAATACGAGTAGTCTCTTCTTGAGAACTGGTCATCAGGAAAACTGTCATTAGGCAAAACCAAGTTTCAGTTAAGGCACAGAAGTGAGGGCAGCGTTAACGTTTGCCATGCGCTTGTCAAAATGAGAAGATGATGCGTTCAACAGAAAGATGCTGACAGATACCATTATCAAGTGTAGGGTCTGGCTTACTTTCTTTTCTTTTTCTCTTTCTTTTTTTTTCCTTTTGTCTTTCTTTCTTTTGTAAAATCAAGGGATAGCTAAATATAAAGTTATATTTTATAAAGATAGCTTTTCTTTTGTATCCTTTCAGTTTTATGGAGATATAATTGAAATACAGCACTAAGTTTAAGGTGTACAGTATAGTGATTTGAATTCCATACATCATGAAATGGTTACCACAATAAGTTTAGTGAACATCCATTGTCTCATATAGATACAAAAGAAAAGAAAAAGAAAAATTTTTTTTTTCCTTATGAGAAGAACTCTTAGGATTTACTCTCTTAATAATTTTCAACTATAACATATGGCATGTTATATTTAGCATGTTGTATATTACATCCCTAGTACTTATTTATCTTATAACTGGAAGTTTGTACATTTTAGCTGCCTTCACCCCATTCACTCTCCCCCCCACTCCCAAGATGGCTTTTCATAAAGCAGAAGATAACACAGTCAGAGGGAAATAAAGTTTCCCAGGTCTCATAAAGTTCCCCAACGTCTGTTGACAGGGATGGAATTAACTATCTGAACCACAGCTTCTATCTCAACCACACCTTGGGGGTGTCCTGAGATGCCTCAAGGAGAGCTGGAGGTGGGGACTGTAGCATTTCAGGGTTGTCTCCCCAGCTTTCTGTGGGTCAGCTTCAGACTCATCCTGACAAGCTTTCTACCTCCCAACTCCAGGTGTGAAAATCTCAGGGAGAGAAACTCATGGACCCTGCATGAGTCAATGCTGGCTTGGGTCAGGTTTGCTAGGAGCAGAGCCTGTGAAGGGGCTATGTGTTCAAGTCATTTACAATGAAAGTGCTCTCAGGAGAAAAGGAACGAGGGAGCAGGGACAGGCAAGGGGAAAGAAACCAAACAAGGGTGTGATTGCAAGCAAAATTCCAGCTTCAGCCTGATCCTGCGGGGAGCTCTGGAACGCAAATGGCACTCAAAGTTTGTCCAGATACAGGGCAAGTTTGTGGCACTTTTAAACTGACCAGCTGGTCATTGGCTAAAGGTCACCCCATTCCAGATGCTTCTGACTCTCTACACTTGCTTACAAATGTGTGAAAGCAAAGCAACTCCAGTAGCCCAAGACAGGCCTCAGAAGAGAGTCACAGATGCAAGCCCTTAGATACAAAGTACATCAAAGCCAGGACACAGGTACATAAAAATAGGTACCAGAGGGGATCATTGCAAAACACCAAGAGTGTCTGTTACATGTGGCTTTCTCAGGATCAAGTGCTACGGTCAGTGCCTTGGGATCTGATGTATCTTCATTTGATTCAGGGACTTCCCTCTAGCACAGTCACGGTGGCCAAGTATATGAAGTTACATAAATGATGGCTGCTGCTATATAGATCTCATGATTAGAGATGGGGAAAGGAGAAGTTCCCCCAAAAGGAATATGATAGATAAAATGTAATCTTTTGCCGTAGCTACTCCCCAAAGATTAAGAAGAGTGAAGAACTTTCCACCAGAATTCTGCAGATAACTTTGAAGCTTCGAAGAATTTTGGTATTGAGGTCTAACACAAGGATACAGAATTATAAAGGATGCAACATTCTTTTCTTTATAATACTTGTTCCTTCAAATAATATTTACTAATGGAGATGTCATTTAAAATGAAGAGTTTCTAATGGAAAGAAAAAGCTCTGGAAAAGGTCAAAAAGCATTCATAAATAAAATGTATTTGAACTCATAACAATGTTTTAGTAAAGATAGATTTCTGGAGAACTGATCTGGCATATTATTTTCGTTATCTTGATCTACATTTCAGGAAATAGAACATACGTGAAATTTGTTGCTGAAACTATTTTATTTCCTAGAAAACAATGTTTATAGCTAAGAGGGTATCACATGTCTTCCTGATTTTAAAAAAGGCAATTTTGAAGTTGGAAAATAAAGACAAATATTATGACTTACAGTTGATTTCAAAAGAGTACAGATTTCAAAACAAAATATTGCAGAACATCACAAAGTAAATGTTCCCTCGGCTTACTCAAAAATCTGTAATAAGGCAGCTGCAGTGAAAAGATTCATTGAGAATTTGTGTAAGATTCCTGCAGAACACATCAAACAGTATGGAAATCTGACAGATGCTTGGATTTTATTGAGACAGTTTTCACAAGATTGTAAGAGCTTCTTTCTAGTTTATAAAATGCATGGCCAGGCTCAGGATGACACTGCTAACACAAAGGGAAATTCAATGGAATTGTAGAAAAGTACCAAGAAAAAACCAAGAGTTTGGTTAGGTTCCCATGGTTTAAGTCCATTTTCTGATTTATTCTTGCTCTCCTGGGTTCTAGATTTCCTAGTGCTCTTTCTACTTTTCAAGGCTAACTCACTCTCCGTGGGCCTGATTCTTTACATTTCCCTCAAATATGGATCTGGAATCCTCTCCTTAGGTATACTTTATATTGGACTCTTAGTTCATGTCTTCTTCAGGTTGTTCTGAGTAAAAATTCACCTAACCCAGTTTGGTTCAGGTCATCTGTTGCTAAAATACCCCAGTCATGACATGCCGCCTTATCTCAAGGATTTCAAGAAAGAATTCTCAGGTGTAAAGAAATCCCAAATGATGTTTTTAAATCTGATAATATAATTTTAAATTTTCTTTCAAAGAAGGAATAGGTAAAAATATCAAAGAATATTCTACAAAAGAAAAAGACTAAGAAGGGGAGCCAGTACTGCCTTATATTAGCCACAATAAACACATGTGTAGAGCTGGGCTGGGATAACTTCACAGTGATAAGAATTTAATATATCATAAGGCAAGCCTCATAAAATGACCAGGAAGAAAAGGGATAGTGGTTAGTGACTGGAGCAGAAAATCCATGTATATCTGAATCGTACACTGTGTAACACAGTAAAAACCTAAATATTTTAATTTATAGAAAAAGAGTTTAATATTTATCAAATATCTAAATGCTGGATTGCTTTTGATTACCTTAGAAGTAAAAGACAGAATCTAAAGACTATGAGTCTATAGATTTAGCTAAAGAGACTTTGCAAATCTTTACATCTCCATAAAAACATCTTCCTCAACCAAAGTAGACAGACATACAAAAGGCTGTGAAAAGATGGATAGAGCACATATGATAAATACAGCACATTCTTTACAATTGAAAGACTTTATACAAATTGGTAAGAAAAAAAAAATCCCAGTAGATAAATGAATCATTTGAACAAGAGGAAGCATAATTAGCAAACAAAAAGACTTAAAATTATGAACCTTGTTAAAAACTTAAAATATACATAAAGGGCCTCCCTGGTGGCGCAGTGGTTGCGCGTCCGCCTGCCGATGCAGGGGAACCGGGTTCGCGCCCCGGTATGGGAGGATCCCACATGCCGCGGAGCGGCTGGGCCCGTGAGCCATGGCCGCTGAGCCTGCGCGTCCGGAGCCTGTGCTCCGCAACGGGAGAGGCCACGACAGT
>NC_041223.1:28730612-28734557 GCF_002837175.3 Physeter macrocephalus | reverse complement strand
CAGGCCCAGCGGCCATGGCTCACGGGCCCAGCCGCTCCGCGGCATGTGGGATCTTCCCGGACCGGGTCACGAACCCGTGTCCCCTGCATCGGCAGGCGGACTCTCAACCACTGTGCCACCAGGGAAGCCGAACAATTAGGATTTTTGAACAATTTAAACATACGGTCAGAGGAGGCTTATGGAATTTGGTACACTCATCTACCACTGCTGGCAGTGGGAATTGCTACAAATATTTTGGAAAACAAGTTAGCACCATATATAAAGAACCATAAAAATCATCATTTGCCTTGACACAGTAATCATACTTCCGGAAACTTGGCATAAAAAAGACAAAATAAATAAGAAACAGTGGGACTTGCGACAGGAAGAAAGGAAAGAAGAAAAGAGGGTAGGAAGTTAAGAAGTTGGAAGGAAGAAAAGAAGGAAGAAATAAAGGAAGAAAACACTAGGGCACTAATTAAATTGTGGAACAATGCAGTTTATGACGTACTATGTAACCTACAAAAAGCAAGTAAAATGCTTACTATGCAATGTTCAGTAAAAGAAAGCAGGGTATTATATTCTTTGGCAGATATTAAACTAGCTATCATGCAAAAACTGAGCATGTGTATCATTAGCATTAGAAGGGAATTTTAAAAAGTGAAAACAGTTGAGATTTGCTCTGTCTTCCAAATTTTCTTTACTGTTACTTTATATTTCCTTAATAAAGTAATAAAGCATAGGTAATGCTGAAGAGAAAGCTGATGCAATCACCAACTCTTCATTGTTCAAAGAACGGCTTTTAATGGACCCTAGAAATTTCTGGAATAGGGATAACAAAGAAAAAAATAGGAAAAAAATGTTTTTAAATAGATTGATTCATTTACTTATTTTTTAAGCCAGGAGATGCGTCGACTTTCTATATACACATGAGAAAATTATTCAGGTAAATGATTGTTCTCATTTCCATGCAAGCTTCAAAAACTCTTCCAAATAGGGACTGAGTATTGAGTCACTTATTGGCACTTTGTTGTATTAATCATCACCATCAAGTAATAAACTATTTATTAGTCATTTCACTGTACATGCTGCTTCACTGGCCTTTATCTGAAAACTGTGCACTTTACTCTAGTTACAAAGATACTTTTTCTAAGAATATGGGAAAATCTGACCTTTTGGATAGGCTTTGTCCCACCTCTCATCCGTTTTACACTTGTCTGATTGCTTTAGTTCCCCAGTTTGGTCAGAGGGGAGGGAACAAAGGGATTGACTGCCCTGCTGTAGGTTTTTCCAACTGGTATCAGGGAACAGGCTTTCCTTTTTAAAGATTAATAATAACATGGTGGAATTTTTCTTTTGTTTGGTTGACATTTCTACACTTTCCATTGCTGTCAACCTGGCAGCCCCAAAAACCCCCTTGAACAACCCCGAAACCACTGCTCTTGCTTGGGATCAATAGGCAGCAGTGTTTCCAAGCTGACAACTTTAGGTGGAAGAGATGTCAGGGTCACAACCCACCTGCTTTTGCCTTCTCCACTGTGAAAACTACAAGTGCCCATCTCCGTTTAATACCAAAGTCCAAAACTACAACACAAGAAAGAGGTTTCTAGTTCCTGCCTCCTCCTCCTGTAGTGGCAAAACTGTCTTTCTGACGGGTTATTAAAATCTCTGAAGTTGAGATGTGGGTTTTTTTTTTTGAAGTGCTCACATTCTTGGTTTTTTAATATCTTGAAAGACCAGGTACAACTGAGCTTTCTGAAGACAGCATAGCTCCAGCTCTGGTCTCCCAGAATGCCACTGAGCCCTGAAGTGGCGATTCTAGAAAGGAGCCCTGGAGAAAGCAGTGGTTGTTAGCTAGCAAGGTGTTACTGCTGTAAGAATTTCATAAGAATAACTACCTATGGGCCTCAAAAATACTTTCAGTGCAGTTCTTACCCAAGACTGACAGATCATTTGCTCTTCTATATTACAGAGCTGATATGATTTGGCTCTCGGTTATTCACTCCCTTAATGAAACTGATATGGATAATAAACTTAGGGCAAGAACCCCAACTGTCAATACAGTGCTGCGGCCAGGATCGATTAAAATCCATGTATCCATGTACACAACCGGTCAAAAAGATGCAAAATTGTGTTTCATATATGGAATATTGGATGCAATTCCTCACCTCCCTCACCAAGGCCATTTTTTTAATACAAGTGCTTTTTCCCCCATTATTTTAGTTTTTTTCCTTATCCCATTTGTAAACATATCACAACATACCAGGTACATCTAGGAAACAAGAAAAATTTCCAAATGGAATCATGACACTGAAGAGAATTAAAAGCAGTTTTAAGAAATCTTAATAAATATCGCTGCAAGTTTAGAAAAAAGAAGTTCAGTTCCCCAGGACTGACCGCAGGATGTCCCTGTGACATCTTGGCAGGTTTTACTGGTGGCCTCTTCAGCAAGGGCTGGCCCGTCTCATCTTCATTCGGAACCCTGACAGCTGACACATGGGCTTTCCTGGCTCCAAACTCCTGTGCCCGGAGTCACTTCCACCAAGCTCTCCCTGAGGGAACAGCAGAGAAGAGGCCACAAAAGGCAGGAATCCCCTGGATCTTGAAACTTTAGGGCCTGTTTCATGATGGATTTATTTCCTTTCTTGTTTATGTGTTTTCCTTGATGTAGCTGGGCCTCAGTTTCCTCTTCTGTAAAATGGAGATAATAACTCTTCATGTGATGGCTTTGAGGAATAAAGAGGTTCGGATGAATAAAGTACCTGGCACAGTTTATGGCCAATGCAAAGGACTAAACAAATGACAGATAAAAATAATGAAAAATTTAAAATATGATAAGCTGGTTGTGATTAAACATTTCAGTGAGAAAATCTGCTTATTTACTACATGTGATAGATACCATTATAGAAATCTTGACTCTTTTGCAGTAGGTTCCAATACATGAATTTATTTTTATTTCATCTACCTAAACCTAAGAGCCCTTGAATTAATACAAAGATGATGCAAAAATATATTTTATTACCAGAGCCCAGATCTCTTTTTCTTTTTTAAAACTAGAACTGCAGGATCCAGGAAAAGCTTAAAAAACCACAGAAACCTATTCATTTACTCCCACATATATTCTGTTTCTTCCAATTCCATCCCACAATAGTCATACAGCTTTTGTGTGAATAAAGGAATACGGGAGCATCCTCCCTGACAATCTCCCTCATGTCTGGTCTTGGCTCTGAATTATGAGAGTTCTTTGCCAGTAAGTCTGACCTCTTTCCTCCCCTCTCATTTTGCTAACCAAAGCTTAGTCTCATATCCTCACTGATGATTTACAAATTTTACAGAGCCTCTGGCATTTAGAATATCTCATTCTTTGATGATCATCTTGATATCAAAGCTAAGTTAGATTTAACATAAATAAATTTTGTAATTAGCAGTTCTGTGTTTTTAAACTCCTTTGGATATTTTATTTTCTCCAGAAAAGTATTCTTTGGTTCCCTGTCATTACATCTGACTTCACATTCAAATTCTCTCAATAGTTAAAACTTAGCAGAGAGTAGGGCGAGGACTTACAGAATGTTGAGAAGTAAATTATTAAACGAATATTCTTATTTCATTGAGCTAGTTCTAGAAAGTAAAAAGGGGTTAATTTGTGTTCCCTCACATTTATGCAGGACCACTGTAGGCAGAGTTCTATTTTGGTGACTGTGGGAAATCACCAAAAATGTGGAAAAAATGAGCCCTGCGACTCATGTAAATTTTAAAAGGTGGGGATTTTCAAGAGATCTATTTGTCCAGGTTCCCTATTTCTACGTATGTTTATGGTCGTGTCAATAAATAAGCAAATGTAGCTTAGTTTTCTCCTTTCTGTGGATTAGGGGGTGCTAATATTCAATCACCACAGAGGGTTGTTCTGGAGTGAATTAAGAAGAGTAGCGCGCGCGTGTGTGTGCGTGTGCGTGTGCGTGTGTGTGT
>NC_041223.1:28723169-28730520 GCF_002837175.3 Physeter macrocephalus | reverse complement strand
GAGAGGGCCAAGGGAGTGCGGGTAGTTAGGGAGGGATTTGCATAATTATATTCACCTGAGGGACTCCATTTACCCAACAATGGGTCTCATTGTGGTAAAGCCAGCAGCTGGCCACACTGTTAGAACAATGTGAGCTGTGGCCTTGTTCTTCCAAAACAAATGCTTGGACTCTGAAAAATGACAATTAGCATTTGGAATGATATACAGTTATTAATAGTACAGATCTTAGCATGATGTGTAACACTCCGTATTAGGAGGCATGTATTTATTTGTGATACATGTATTACTCCATCCTATAGCAGAAGGGTTACATAGCATTAATATCACATTTATGCCTATACTGTCTACAGCTTCCATATATATATATATATATATATATATATATATATATATGGACCACTGTAGGCAGAGTTCTATTTTGGTGACTGTGGGAAATCACCAAAAATGTGGAAAAAATGAGCCCTGCGACTCATGTAAATTTTAAAAGGTGGGGATTTTCAAGAGATCTATTTGTCCAGGTTCCCTATTTCTACGTATGTTTATGGTCGTGTCAATAAATAAGCAAATGTAGCTTAGTTTTCTCCTTTCTGTGGATTAGGGGGTGCTAATATTCAATCACCACAGAGGGTTGTTCTGGAGTGAATTAAGAAGAGTAGCGCGCGCGTGTGTGTGCGTGTGCGTGTGCGTGTGTGTGTTTGTGTGTGTGTGTGACACTTAACCACGGGGCTACATAACTTCCAGCATCTTTCGCAAAGGAGCCTCATTCCACCTCTCTGGCCTCTGACCTTAGAATTATCTGTGCGCAGGCCTGCCTTGAATCAGGAGGTAGACACGCTAGGGAATTAAAGGAAATGTTTGCCAATGTCTGACACATTGTGAAGAAATTTATCGGCTGGTGTAAAGGATTTGGTCTTCTCGGAGTTCCTTAGTGGGCCCAGCAGGCCTATGGGGGCAGAGCCTGCATAGCCAGTTCTGGCCATCAGGCCTGAGAACAAGGAGGGGGACACTCCCAGCAAATAAGGGAAGCCTCCCATAATGAAATGTGACAGTGTTCCCACTGGTGGGAGGCTGCGGGGGGGGGGGGGGGGGGGAGAGGGCCAAGGGAGTGCGGGTAGTTAGGGAGGGATTTGCATAATTATATTCACCTGAGGGACTCCATTTACCCAACAATGGGTCTCATTGTGGTAAAGCCAGCAGCTGGCCACACTGTTAGAACAATGTGAGCTGTGGCCTTGTTCTTCCAAAACAAATGCTTGGACTCTGAAAAATGACAATTAGCATTTGGAATGATATACAGTTATTAATAGTACAGATCTTAGCATGATGTGTAACACTCCGTATTAGGAGGCATGTATTTATTTGTGATACATGTATTACTCCATCCTATAGCAGAAGGGTTACATAGCATTAATATCACATTTATGCCTATACTGTCTACAGCTTCCATATATATATATATATATATATATATATATATATATATATGTATATGTTTGAGACCTCTGTGTTAAAGTACCCATGAACAGAGTGAGATGACTCTTCTAGTAGAAGTTTTCTCCTGATGTTTGGAAAAGAACGATGTATTGAAGGCTTTTCCTGTGTAAGGCAGGTACTGTTTTAAGTTCCGGTACAGTCTCTTTTGTTCTTTGACTCCGAAAGATTGCCATGGATTTGAGAGATGTTAATCAGAATTTACAGGGGAGGTGCCTGACAATGGAAGGCTGCGGCGCTCACACACGGCTGAGCTCCCTGGCTGGGGGCATGTTTACCCAAGACTCCAAATAGACGAGTGGAGATATGAAGACAGCAAATACTGTGCCCGGCTTGTTTCCTGGTATTGCCCACATTTACATTAAAAAGGGAGGTGCAGGGGGTGTAGGCTGGGTACGTTTAGACGTAATTCCTTTTATTATGCCCAGTAATTGTTCTGTCCCTCACATTTAGAGCACAGGATGCACTTCTAAGGGGAAAAGGAACCCCACAAGGGTTTGCCTTAAGACTCGGCTTTAATTAAGGACACATTTAAAATATCATTTTGTAAGAACAGCAGCATCCGCGTTTCTTTTCAGCATTTTACTAAAAAGTAGGGAAATACAGAAACCCTTTAATTAAGGAAGGAGCCAGGTTCCTCTTTTGAAACTCAAGCTGTGCCCAGCCTAATGCAAAAAGCAGGTATTTGCTTTAGCAATTTCCCGACTTTCTGATAAGATACAGAAGCTAGAAGCTAGCAGGATCCCAAAGCCAGGAGTAGGTCCGTGTGGCCTTGACTCTGTCCCTGTCTTTCAGAGATGGCATCCTGATGAAAGACAAACATGCTGCTTTTTATCTTCCTTCGACAACAGACAGTGGGGATTCAAGCGAAGACACCTTGCTGCCAGGGAGAACGCTCACTCCCAGGGAGACGATGAGAATGCAAACCGGCAGGACGGATGGTGGGAGAGCTTACAGGGAGCCTCAGGAGGGCCATCACCAGGTCTCATGACCTGGCCTTCCACCCTGTCTCTGCCCCATCACTCCACCACCACCCCGCCACCAGATTGAGCTTTCTACAACAAAAAAACGCACTTCCTTGAAACACTCCTGGTCCCCATAGTCTATGGCAGTGTCAGCCTTTCAGAATCAAAGAAATAATTCCAACCACCAGAAAGAACTCAATCTTCCATGATATATATTTCCATGGGAATTTCATTTTCCTTCTCAATGCCTCTGAGGATTCCTGGGTTAAAGGGAAAGAGATTCTGAGATTTTCCTTGTTTTTTCTTTTTCCTACTACCCCAGCTCCTGCCCTTTACTTTTTCCTTGATCAGTTTGGTGGTCTTGTTAACAGGGAAGAGCCAAATCTGACTACGTGTTGGATCTGTTTCTTTTACTTTAACCTGTGCTTTCTGCTGCTGGTGTTCACTAAAAGGATACTCTCTATACTAATGGCCTGCCTCGGGGAACCCTGCCCCTCTGCCTGAATGTTAAACCAAAGTGCCTTTGTTCAGGGACGCGTCCTGACCCCGCCCACCTGTGCATAGCTGCAGGAAAGAATAAATTAACACATCCCCTCTCCAAGGCTGGCCATTCCAGGGGGTGTTTGCAAAACTTATGGCCTTTTTGCTTTACTTCCTCATCTCCTGCCCGTCTCTGTTCTATAAAAGAAACTGGCATCCAAACCCCCATAAGATGTTTTTTTTTTGGAGACATTAGTCTGCCATCTTCTCAGTCTGCTGGCTTTCTGAATAAAGTTGTATTCCTTGCCTCAACACCTTGTTTCCCGAAGTATTGACCTGTCATGCGGGAGCGGAGCGAGCTTGGACTCGGGTAACAGTCTCCCTGTCCTGTCTTTGTTTCAAATGATCCCCACCTCCCTACTTTCCCCAGGGTATCACCACCACCAGGCTGACACTAATTAGTGGATAATAAAGCTTACCTAATGACACAGGAAAGACTAAAGGCAGAATAGGAAACAAGGTAATATTCAATATCAGACACCACTTCTCCTAGAAGGACTTGACCCTTCCCACCATTAGAGGAGTGACAAGATGGTTATCGCCGTCTTTATGCCCTGACCTTATCTGCTCCCTGCCCCAGAGTGCCCTCTTCCCATCTTCTCTCTCCTCCCCTCCCCCAGTATCAGGTTCCTACCTGCTGTCAAATGAATGCTTGTATTCCCCCCAAATTCACATGTTGAAGCCCTCACCTCCAAATGTGATGCATATCTATTTGGAGGTGGGACCCTTGGGAGGTGATCAGGTTTAGATGAGGGCATGAGGATGGAGCCCCACGATGGGATTAGTGCCCTTATAAAAAGAGGAGAGACCAGAGTTTCTGTCTATCTCTCTCATGTGAGAACATAGCAAGGAGGTGGCTGTCTATAAACCAGGAAGAGGGCCCTCACCAGGAACTGAATCCACTGGAACCTTCATTTTAGACTTCTCAAATTCCAGAGCTGTGAGAAATAAATGTTTGTTGTTTAAGCCACCCAGTCTACAGTACTCTTTAACAGAAGCCCAAGCTGATAAGTCACTGCCTCTCCTCTTCAACCCTCCAAAATCATCTCTTATTCTGGGTCTTCCTCTGGGAACAATCTAGAAGATGTCTGAACTGGAGGCATCTTCCTCAGCCTCTGAGAGGCCCACCTTTGGTTCCCAGAGGAGGTTAGTACTTTTTGCATCAGTCTCCCCCTCCAGCCAAGTTCCCGGGCCTTGTATTTAAAAAACAATATTAGTGTGTGTCCACCCAAAAAAGAAAGAGCAGTGTTCTCCATAGATAAATTCTGTAATATTCCATACACTGTCAGATTTTTTTCATTGCAAATATCTCCTTTGCTGATACCTTAAAACTCTCTCCAGATGATTCTCCTGATGGTGTCTGGGAACTACAGCCCTCCCCTCTGTGGAAGATCCTTCTGGGAACCCTGTCCATCTTGGGGATTCCTGCTAACCCCAGAAAACTCTCTCTGCCTTTTGCTCCCTGAAGCTTTCTGTAAGTCTGCCTAATGTAGCTTTTCTTTTTCTCACACTGCTATACTTTGCACCTATCAGTTTGAAATCATTCATCATGTGATAGTGGAGTCTGGGGGTTGTCACTTCAGACTTGCCTACTGATCTGAGAGCAACTTGAGGGCAAGTCTTGCTCATTACGGTGTTCTTGGTGTCACAGAGTGGAGTCTTGTGTGTTTACTGAATAAATTAAGAGGTGGATTGATAAGTATCAGTTGGATTAGGCAATTAAGAGGTCACTGATGACCATGGGCTTCTGCCTATGGTTGTGCAGACTGGGACCTGCACACAAGTGCTTGACTGGTGGGGGTGGCTCTATGGAATCTTACCCACAGTCCACTCTCCTAGCAACACCCTCTGCCACTGTGCTTCCGCCCAGTGGAAGGATGTCATTTACTTATTAATCCACACAGAGATCATGTTTTTGCAGGTTGTTAGCTAGAAGAGGCACTTTGTGAATTTACTCAGGGGCACTGAGCATGCAGTAGAGTCCCTGGGGCTGTGTGGCTCCCACCTCTTGAGATTGGAGTCCGTGGTTGCAACCCCATTGAGTCATTTCATTCCTTTTTCTCTGTGAAGGGGGAAAACCTATCACAAAGTTAAATGAATACTTTACAATGGCCATCATTGCCACATATTTGGAAAATGTTTGAAGAGCCCAAGATGTTTCCACAGGCACCTCAAACTCAACATGTACAAAACAGAAGTTATCACCTCTCCTGTGTTTCCTTCAATGGGTACATCTGATTGCCCAAGCTAAAAGCTCTGCTGCACTACCACTCTCCAGTCTACCCACAAGCCCTACTGGGTCAAACTCAAAAAGTGAATCTGATTCTCTACCCTCCCTTCTTTGGCCACTGCCCTGCCTCGGTCCCTCATCCTCTCTTGACTAGATTATGTCAGTGGCTTCTTGCCATCTCCTGTTATATCTGGTCTTTCCTCCCAAGTTCATCTGCCAGATATCTTTTTTTTTTTTTTTTTTTTTTTTTTTTGCGGTATGCGGGCCTCTCACTGTTGTGGCCTCTCCCGTTGCGGAGCACAGGCTCCAGACGAGCAGGCTCAGCGGCCATGGCTCATGGGGCCAGCCGCTCTGCGGCATGTGGGATCTTCCCGGACCGGGGCATGAACCCGTGTTCCCTGCATCGGCAGGCGGACTCTCAACCACTGCGCCACCAGGGAAGCCCCAGATATCTTTTTAAAACAAGGACCTTGTTCTCTTGCTAAAATCCTTGTAATGTCCTTCTTTTACTCTCAGCCCACTGGATGTGTTCAGATTCTTTAGCTTGGTATACAAGTCCATTCACTTCTGTGCCAACCTACCATTCTGCCCTTTTCCAGCTGCTCCACGCTGTGCATTAGCCAGTTTCCTGAGGGTGCCATGTTCCATCAGACTTCCTTGGCTTTGCACATGCTGTTCTCTAAGGCTGTGCCTTCCCACCTTGTCTGTTAAGTTTCATCCTGAGATGAATCTAAATCTCCCTCTAGTTCTCTGTCTCTTCGCAGTATAACTGTACACCCCTCATTTTAGAACTTTGTGTTCACATGAAATCATTTGTTTAATCTCTTCCACAGGACCTTGACTTCATCAAAGGTGATGCATTATTAATTTTTCTCTCCCCAGAATTTATCAAAGTGTCTAGCATTTATTTTGTGCAAAGTAAATCTTTGTTGAATTGACCGTCTATCAACAGAGACATCAAGAGCTCTACCATTAAATAATATACAACTACTAAGAAGAATGAGTTATATTTATGCATACTGATTATAATTTCAGAGTGATATGTATGGAACACCCCTATTATTTGTAAAAGGTAGAAAACAAATAACTCTTTGCATTTGTTTTTGTCTATCTGAATGTAGTGAAGTGGATGAAAGAAATCCTAGGTGCAATGCTTGGTTAACCCAGCAAGAGAGGTTGGAGAAAGGAGGGGAAGGGTGATTTTCTTTATAACTCCATTGTTTGACTTGTCACAAAGGGCAGATGTTGCTTTTGTAAAAATCAATTAAGAAAAATAAAGTAAATGGTTGATAAATGAGTAAATAGGCTTCAGGAAATATGTTTTCAGAAAAGAAGGGATAAGAAAATCTGAAGAAGAAATCAAAATCCCCAGAACCTACAATTAGGGTATTATTATTCACTCCCTGAAGGATTTTTCTCTCCTCTGAAAGAATCTCCACAGGCTTCTTTTTTAAATGGCAACTCCATTAAAGCTCTTATGCATTTGTTAATAGATCATTAACTGCAGTGGGGGACACAGGGGTGGGGCCTAAAAGGAGAAAGTTTTAGGAGTTGGTGCCAACTGAAGATCAATCAGAAATAAAGATAAGCTCCAGAGATATTATAATGTAATTATCAGGAAAATTATTACTTCGAAAAAATTCAAAGTTCACACAGTTTTTCTAGAGAAAGGGCAACGGGTAGCTCAGGTGGAAGAGGAAGGTGCCTGGCTTCTGGGAATGGGGAATATGCAAGGTCAAGGCTGTAGTGAAAGCACTGTACCAATCCAGCAGGTACTGTATCCAAGTTCTACTTCTCACTAAGAAAGAAAATACTTTTCAGGTGTCTGCAATTTGTCAGAGACGAGTGGGTGGTGGTGTGCAGAGTCTAAGAAAGATTTTTTTAAAAAAATAAAAGCATAAAAATTAGATAAAGTAGACCCAGCAGTCACCATGAAAGTAGAAGAAACCAAGAATGTTTCATCATGAAAATGGTGTGGCCCTGTAACGCAGAGGATGATGAGAGCTACCGACTCATTTTTAGTATTTGATTTTTAAAAAGTCAATCAGCATGCATTATTTTTTTTTTTTTTTTTTTTTTTTTTTTTTTTTTTTTTGCGGTACGCGGGCCTCTCACTGTCGTGGCC
>NC_041223.1:28702398-28723002 GCF_002837175.3 Physeter macrocephalus | reverse complement strand
GGGCCCAGCTGCTCCGCGGCATGTGGGATCTTCGCGGACCGGGGCATGACCCCGTGTCCCCTGCATTGGCAGGCGGCCTCTCAACCACTGCGCCACCAGGGAAGCCCAGCATGCATTATTGACTTATCCCAAACTTGTCATTAAGGAATAATTTTAAAAAGAAATTTTCTACCAAAAGAAAGAAAATCCACAGGTCTCTTGGGCTCCCACCCACAATATTTATATGATAAAATCAAGTTAAAAATAATAAGCACATACAAATGAACCTATATACAAAACAGAAACAGCTTTACAGACATAGAAAACAAACTTATAGTTACCAAAAGGGAGAAGGGGGAGAGGGAGGAGGGGAAGGATAAATTAGGAGTATGGGATTAACAGATACAAATTACTATAAATAAAATAGATAAGCAACAGGATTTACTGTATAGCACAGGGAACTATATTCAATATGTTATTATAACCTACAATAGAAAATAATCTGAAAAGAATACGTATATATATATATATATATATATATATATAACTGAATCACTTTGCTGTATACCTGTAACTGACATAATATTGTAAATCAACTATACTCCAATAAAAAAAAATAAGCACAGCCTTGAGGGTGAGAGGAAGAGAAGACACTTTGTGGCAATACACTGACTCCTCTGGATCAGGTAAAATAGGGGGGGCAGTCTTTTTCTATAAAGGGCCAGATAATAAATATTTTAGACTTTCTGGGCCAAAAGATAAAAACCAGAATTTTTATGACAAGAGTGAAAAATAATTTTCCGCTACTTTTTTTGTTGACCAAATTCAAACTATTTATGGACAGTGAAATTTGAATGTCATATCATTTTCATGCTCTATAAAATAGTATTGTCTTTAAACATTTTTTCAACCATTCCAAAATGTAAAAAGCATTCTTAGCTCATGGGTTATACAACAACTGGTGGTAGGCTGGATTTGGCCTTGGGCTATAGTTTGATGACCCCAGACATAGAACATTTCTGGGTCACGACAGGGGTCCTTAATCGGTCAAGGCCCTACCGGCTCAACTTGAGCTTGGGCATGACTTCAGAATCCTTCTCAACACAGCAGTGCTGCCAGTGACAACCTGAGAAGTGGGGAAGGGCAGCCTGCCTGCCATGCAATGGCCATCTCCATAGTGAATGCTTGAAGAATAGTTATTCAAATATCAGCTGGGTCCTTCCTGCCCTTTCAAGATGTGGGTACAATTGACTCAGTCCTCTATCCCCAACGTCAGGAAAGTCAAACTCTAAGATTCTGGTTATTCCCCAAGGAGCTTGCATGCTTGTGCTCAAGAGCAATTGCTTCTGCTACATTAGGTCAGTTTATGGATTTTCTTGCCCTTGTTTTCATTATTACTTCAACCAGAATGGGAAATTCAGTTATTAATATTTCAAATATTTTAATATCAAATTCATAGACACTTAATTGAAGATTTGGGGACGCAATGATGATTTACGTGGCAGCAGTAACAGCATCTGTTCAGCATTGTTAGTAACATCATCATCATAGCAACATTACCAGACAACTGGCTTGTTTTGTCAGACACTTTTCATATACTATCTTATTGAATCCTTCAGTAGTCATTGGATATAGGCTTTTAAAAAAACAATTATTATCCTATTTTACACAAAAAATTGAAGATAAAAGAGGTTAAGGAACTTGCCAGTTGCAGGGCTAGTTAGTGTAGAGCCGAATTTTGAAGACAGTCAGCAACCCGCAGCCTGAGTTCCTGAACGCTATGCGTTCTCTCTACAGCGCTTTAATTTAACAGCAGACATTTCTGTTCTTGAATGTCCTTCCCCTACCTCCTGAGGAGTTCTCATTGGCCAGACGACCTCATGGAGTATCCAGGCTTCCAGTCATTTTCCTGGTCCTTCTCCTCACTGGTGCCTTTCTCATGTCTTCTCCCAGATTGCTCCTGTGAACTCCCACAATCTTGATACAATTATTTAGAGTAACTTAGTTTTGCCTGCTCATCTACCCAAACTGAGCTGTAGAAGAAGTCCTCTTTGGGAAGTAATGCCATTTCATAGGAAGAAAACCATGATTGGTCAACTGGATGTGGAAACATAAGACAAGGTCTATAACGAGAGGGTGGAAGAAATGAAGTACATTAGAAAATTGAAGAATTTTCTTTCTGAGAGAGAGCAGGGCAGTGAACGGACAAGAAAGGATGAAATCAGGGAGACCTGAGCAGCATGGCAGAGAAGATACAGGAATTTTTTCTTTTTTTAAGAACTTGCTTACACTCAACTGTTCAGTAAGTTCTTCTATGCATAAAAAGGCCTTGTGAGAATATGCAGAATGTGTGAAATCAAGAAGTGAGGAATTCAGCAGAGATGGAAGGTAGAAAATAAATGTAAGCTCCTTGAGAATTTAAAGAAATTTTATAGATTTTCAATATTGGATTTTTAACATCACACTTCCCAGATGATGTGCTAATGTTACCTAAATCTTTGGGAACAGGGTCAATCTATACAGTAAAGTGTGAGCTCACAGGGAAGAGGATAATTCTATCTGGGTGAAGAATAAAGAATGTAGAAAAATAAGTGCACAAGGAGGGTGAGTTGACAGTGATCTGAAAACCATACTAGAGAAGGCAGGGGAGAGATTAAAAAGGGGGCCTGAATTAAGAACAGGATGGTAGCGCTGGAAGGGATAGGATGAATATGTGAAGGATGATGGCACTGGTCGGGGTTCAGGTGCAAGAAGCAGTGACCTCTCTAGGTATTTCAACCAGAAAGGAACATAATATAGGGAATTTAGTTTTTTCCAAACTTTTTGGAAGGAAAAGAGAAGCAGACTGTAGGTCAATCTCTAGGAATGAACACAATTGCAGAATGACCCATTTGGGAATTGTACCCCTGCCTCAATAAGAGAAGTGGGGAATCAAGAGGACACCTTCAGATTTCAGGAAGAGTTTCCCCTACCTGTGGCAGGAGCTGCTGTCACTGCAAGTAGTGGCTCTAGAGCTTTGCTGTGCTCGTTCCATCTGCAACAGCAAAATGTACATGCCCCAGCCCATACTTTGTAACCCTCATTACAGCAAGAGATGGCATGCTGGAGCACAATTAGACTTGCCAGCAGAGACTAGCATAGAAAGATAACTTCCACCTCATTTCTGCCTTCCAGGTATCACATGAGTGCAACTCACTGATGAAACCTAATTACATTAAGAACCAAGTACCATGCCAAGCCATACTGGGGACAAAAGCAAAAGAAAACAGTAATATTGCATTATATTTTAATTTTTAAAAATACTTCATTAAGATTATTTATCTTGATTACTAAGTTTTTCAATACCCCCTTAAATATTGTGCCTGAGCTGCCTTACCTAGCTGCAAGGGAGTCTTAGAAATATAATTTTTAGCTTTCCATCCTCTGCTGTCTTGAAAGCACCCCGGAGTAGGTTGGGATGGAGGTGGAGAGTCATCTGTGACCATTCATTTTACGTGTCAACTTGACTAGGCTATGGTGCCCATTTTTTTGGTCAAAAACCCGTCTTGATGTTGCTGTGGAGGTAATTTTTAGATGTGACTAACATTTAAATCTTTGACTAAAGCAGATGACCGTCCGTAATGTAGGTAGCCTCATCCAATCAGCTGAAGGCTTTAAGAGAAAAGACTGGGGCCACCAGAAGAGGAAGGAATTCTGCCTCTACAGTTTTGTGAGCCAATTCCTTAAAATAAATCTCTCTCATATATTTATAATATAATATAAAAATATATTTATATACATACACATACACACACACAACAGCAATCTCTCTAGGTATTTCAGCCAGAAAGGGATGTAGTGTAGGGAGTGTAGGGTTCTTTCAAATGTTTCTGGAATGGCAAGAGAAGCAGACTCTTACACATATGTACAACACATCCTATTGATACTATTAGTTCTGTTTCTCTGAGAACCTTGACTAATATACTTGGAGGAGGTGGGGATGGAGGCAGAGAGCAGGTTCACCAGCTCTACCACTATTGAAGTAGAAGAAACAATACTCAGTTGTAGTTTCACTGTAGAGGGAGGAAAAGAGAGAAGGGGGAGACTATGTTGATTCCAGGTTCCCAGTGTGGGTGACCAGCTGGTGGCCCTGACCATGATAAGGAAGATAGATACAGCACCAGATAACCCCATGAGAAAACCAGAGCACATGCTCATCATCCTTAGAAGACACGGTTTAACATCTTCCAAATGTAGCCATGTTCCAGTGCATGAGATCCACCCCATGCATGTCACAGCTGGCCTGGAACAGGTAATTTCGTTGTTTGATCACTTATTCATTGTTTCTTATTCCTTCAGTAATTAAGTGTCCACCAGTGTCAGGTACTATTCTAAGCTTTGGAGGTACAATGGTGAATGAGAGATGAGTTTACTTCTCTCATCATGTATTCATTCTAATTTAGGAAGAGGTGATAAACAAATACACAAATGAACAAAGGAAACAATTCCGGATAGTGATATATGCAGTGAGGACCATGAAACAGGGCAATGTGCTGGAGAGTGACAGGAAGCCGGGGTTACCCCAGACGTGGTTATTTAACTTGAATACACCTGGAACCCTTTGAATGTAGGGACCAGACAGCCTTAGCGGGAGGGGAGAGCTGAGCTGCTGTGTTCGTCTCCAAGCCAGAATGAAAGAAAAGAGCTCCAGGCCCACGTGATGGGTTATTACAGGGACCCCAACCACAATAAAAGTGTCTGTGATGCACTCTTTGGTTCCCCAATGCTGAAGAGGAGTAGATCGTAACTGAATGAGCCTGTGTAATGGAGACGCCAGCTGGATGGCAAGGCCTGGGCCCAGGGCTGAGTCTAAGAAGAGCAGCACGAGGATCCCCCTTGAGACCAGAGGCTCCCTAGGGTGAGGGTGACGCCTGGGGGTAGTTGTATTCCCAGACCTAGCACAGCGCTTGGCACATGGTAGGTGCTCTATAAATATTGGTTGATGAATCAAGGAATCCCTTGGCTGAAGAGGGAGGGAGTGACTACAGCAGAACCAGGGAGCCTTAGCATTCTGCCAGATTTCTTCCTTTTTATTTTTTCTAATACTTATTTATTTATTTATTTGGCTGCGTTGGGTCTTAGCTGTGGCACGCGAGATCATTGCGGCGCGCGGGCTTCTCTCTAATTGTGGCTCGTGGGCTCTAGATCTCGTGGGCTTAGTTGCCCAGTGGCATGTGGGATCTTTGTTCCCCGACCAGGGATGGAACCCGCAACCTGTGTCCCCTGCATTGGAAAGCAGATTCTTAACCACTGGACCACCAGGGAAGTCCCTCTTCCAGAGTTCTTCACACTTGGAAGCAGTATTTGCCTCTCTCCATAAAACAAGTCCCAGAGTCTCCCAGGTGGGAAGTTAACTGGCCAATTGACTGCAATTTTGTTCTCTTGATTTCAGCCCTTGCTGTCCCCTGGGGGACTTGCTTTTAATGCTCCTGCCAAAGTATGGTCCCAAATCCTTTCCTTAGGTTTGTCACCTTGGCACAGCTGAGAATTCACAGGCCTGGGAATTCTTGAAGATTCATTAAATGCTCTGGGAGTAATATGATGCATAGTTTTCTCATCTTTCTAGACCTGCTGACTCTGGTGCCACATACTATGCAGAAAGGCTACTCAGTTCCAATCCCGAAAGATGGGCACAGTTTCACAGACGGCATAACCCAGCTCTAGGCCCAGCTCCCCAAACAGAGATGACTGAATCTTACTTTCCTTCCACACTGAAGCTAGTATTTGCCACTAAGATAGCACTGCCAGATGTAGCAAGTAAAATACGCCCAGTTAAATCTGAATTTCAGAGAAATAACATTTTTTTTAGTATGTTTCAAATATTGCATGAAACATACTTATAATTAAAATGATTTTTGTTGTTCATGTGAAATTCAGATTTGACTGGAGCGTCTTATTTTATCTGGCAACCCTACTTAAGACCGAGAAAGAGATTTTTAACTCTGTCACTTGCATAAGTTTTTTCCATTAGATCCCTACTCTGGGTTCCAGCCCGAGGTCTCCACACCACCCTCAGGGGTGTGGTGGTGTTTTTACAACTGTAAGTGCATTCTCCCTTTATCTGAGACCCTACCTACTTCCAATTCTACACACACAGGGGTCCTTGCCTGTCTGGACAGAATCACAATATCTGAACATACAATGAGCGTATCATCCACACAACAGAAAGTATACATTCTGTCACAGTTTTGTCTAGTCAGCATAGGAGAACGTTGTACTTTTCACTGGGTTAGTAAACTCAGTCTCCCAATGACCATGTCCCGCAAAATCCCGAGGACAGTAAAGCTTCATGGACAGTTGGCAGATATGCAGACGAGGACGCTTCCATTTCTCGTACATATCAGAGGATTAAGTAGTCAGCCAACCATATGACATGCCTAGGAGGTATTTTTAGCTCTGTTTTAACCTGTTGAACTCCGGATAGCAGCTTCTGTATTTTTATCTAATGTTATGCTTCCTTTGAGGCAACAAGTATAGGGCAGTGAGGTTAAAAAAAAAAACAACAAACTAACAACGTTCAAGAAAACAATCTAAAATAAGCACCTGTGTAGTGATTATAAAAATATACAGATTTCCTTTCCTTCTACTGGTAATGTTGAAGCCCACACATCTGTGATGTGTCTGCATGTGATGCTCATCTAGGCACATGCTTCTTTTCCACTTAACCTTTTAGGTCATATCTGTTAGATTTCTCCCCTCCTCCTGTCACGTGATCAGTGCAGGATTTGTTGCTTTCTCATGTTAAAGCACAGTGATAATTCTGTTTAACCCTTAATTTAAATATAAAGGGTAATGACCATAGGTGTCATAATAAAAAATGTCCAAAGATTAGCTGGAATTCCTGGTCCTGGTTCTCTTACTAAGTCAGGCTCGCTAGGCAATGTCTAAAAGTGCCCTTAGTCACTTTCTCCTCTGCTTAATGGGCATGACATTGTCGGTTCTTCAACTGATTGTTAAGTTCAATGAGGACTTGGACCTGGCTTTATTCACTGCTATAATCATCTGCTCAGCTTCCATAATGAAACACCACAGAGTGGGTAGCTCAAGCAATAGAAATTTGTTTTCCCAGAGTCCTGGGAGGCTGGAAGTCCAAGATCAAGGTGTCGGCAGATTGGGTTTCTTCTGAGGTCTCCCTGCTTTGCAAGCAGATGGCCATCCACCTTCTGTCTGTCTCCTCTCCTGGTCTTTCCTCGGTGTTTCCTTGGGTGTCCAAATTTCTTCTTCTTATGAAGACACCAGTCAGATTGTATTAACGCCCACCCTAATGGCCTCATTTTAATCTAATTACCTCTTTAAAGGCTCTACCTCCAAATACAGTGCTGGGGGGGGTTAGGACTTCAACATATGAATTCTGGGGAGACACAATTCAGCCCATAACAACCACTGTATGTCCAATAACTAATTTAGAACCTGGCACATGGTAGCAACAGGTGTTTGTTGAATTAATACAAGAACCTTGAGAATGTCTTTGGTGAGGCACGTCACTTAAGTTTCTTGTATGGGTTAGTCCAGAGCATTCAATTTTTAAGCTTCTTTTCTACCTACACATTTTGCTTGTCATTGATTGTGCAACAGAAAGTAATCCAACCCATATAAGATTTGTGACATCCCGCTTCCATAGAGATGAGGCTGCACGGAAGCACATCTCTCCCACCGGCAGGCGCAGAGACTGTCACTTCCATGTCACATGTGCCTGCTCCCTGTCAGGCTCACGATGGCGGCCGACTGTAAACGTAGTGGCGGTAATGAGGCTTCCCCAGCTGTCATTCCCCAGCCCTCCTCCCAGCAGATGCTTAGCCTCACCCTGTGGAGGCATGCATCTCTCTGCTTCTATTAGTTTCTTCAAATTGGGAAGAAAAAACTATAACCCACCAAAGATCTCCTGCTACTTCTCTGGGGAGAATGGGCTTCTCAACAACATATCCATTGTCTGATCTGAGCTTTGCTCTACTAGTCTTTCAGGGAAAGAAAAAAAAAAAAGAGCCCCAAAACTTTGATCCCTGGGGAGGTGAAGCGGAAGTTGATCTTCACCATTAAATTTTTTTATAGATAGCAAAGTCCATGCTTCCACCTGCATCCAAAGCAGAGGCAGCTGGCAGAACAAAGCACCAGAGAAAAATAGCTGACCAGAATCTCTTAAATTGCCCATGTACAGGTGCAGCTTGTTTTTCATCTTGGTGGCAGTCACTAGTGATTGACAATGTTTTACCCAGAGGACTTAACCCCTTTTTCTCCTGAATGAACCAGAGTCAAGCCTTATGGTTTAGAAAACAATTCCTACCCCTACCCCTCTCTCTGTTCTAAAGAAGTTCAGTGCAAATGTACGGCAATAGTACTTCAAACCAATGTTAACCTTCAGTGAAAGAATGAAACAGTTTCAGACAAAAGTTGTGAAAAATTATCCCTAAGCCTTTTCAGCTTTGATGCCAAGGCTGAGACACTCCTTTTGTATCGACAGACCCTCAAGAGACGGCGCTCCATGGACGCTCCTCTAGAATGGGGATAATACTGTGTGTTGGATTCTCTAGGTGTTCAGTAAGTCTTAAAGTACCTAACCTAGAAAACCAATTCCTGTTTGCCCTCAGCTTTTTTCCATCACCATCAAACAAGTTATTTTAGAGACTGTGCAGTAGAGAGGAGAGATACTGAGATGCAGCCCAATTTTAGAATTTCCAAAGATGGTGAATGGGGCAGCTTCGCCTCACCAGTTCTGTGCTGTTGTGTCTGTTTCCCCCAGAATGACTTGCACTGTACCTCACATGGAGTTACTTTTCATTCTTGTGCACAAGGACATTAACCATTTGGGGAGTCCCCCAAAAGGGTTGAATTTGTGTAGAGTCCAGACAGCCATCTGCATGGTGCTCTCTCTGGCAGTCTTTGGAACTTGCATGGTGGATGGATTGAGGGGTCACATGGGGACAAGGGAGTCTTTAACAAACAAATGAGCGAACATCAGGAGGGCTGCATGAATAGCTCTCAGAACCTCCACAAGAAGTTCTGAACATATGGAATGAGGCCAAGTGCAAAAGAGAAATTACCTCCTAACCACTGAGCCCTCCTAGTGAGAAGGGAAGTTTGTTACTGCTGATTGTAAGTTAGCACTTCAGGGGAAGGCTCCAGAGCCCAGGGGTGCACCCCTCTTGACCCTCAGCAGGGTCCTGAGCCAAGGGAAAGCGATTGTTAATACAGTGATGGTATGATGGATCACAGAGCTTCATGTTCTGGTAGCTGCATTATGAATCACCTCCTCTTAGCACAAGAAACCTCACAGATGAATATTCTTGATCATTTAAATGCCTGGAACACACGATAACATGAACGCAGAGCATGCCCTCAATAACTCTCACAGCCATGGAGCAATAATTTGACTTCTGAATGGAAAAAATGACATGCAGACAAGTCTGACACTTCCTTTGAGGGTCTTAGTAAATTTCCAGTTATCACACATGCCCAAGAGGCTTCCCACTCTGTGTCGTTCGCCTTTGAAATGAGTGAATGCTAGGTTGAGGGCATCTGTCCAGATGTTCAGGTCTCCATACTCAAACCAGTTAATCTGGAAGTAAATAATCAAAGGAACTCTGGGGCCCGGGAAACCAATCTATCTCATTCATAAATCAAAACTTTTGTATGAGTCTTGATATATCGATGTGGCCAAAAGTTATTGAGTTTAAAATTTTTGAATTTTCATTAATTGATTTGATCTTAGACATGGATAACAGCTGCTAGCGATTGTGCATGAAATAAAACACCAAGATTATGCAGAAATTATAGCCTCAGCACCATGGAGATAATCTAATGAGGCAAAAGCTTGGATGCATGTCAACTTAATCGGAACAATAGGTGCTGTCAAGCAGACAGGGATACTGTAGGAAGTAATGCCTTGGAAATCGCCCAGTCTAGAATCAGGCAGCCTAACTCCTCTCCTTGTGAGTTGATAGAGGGCCCATGGAACACGCTTCTGTTTCAATCTTAATTCACAGAAAATTCTGCGGCAGTGGTGAGAATAAACGCTAAATTCTACTGCATAATTTACTCCCTTCTTTTGGACTTACGTCACCACTATAATCTGGAAGCAGAGACCACACAGGCCCAGAGCGATCCACGGGGCAGCTGAGCGCTGGTGATCATCTTTTCACTTTGGACATTCATTCCACGAGGGAGAAACTCTTTCTCATCACCATACAGATTCTAACAGATTTACGCACAAGGGGTTATATAGAATGCTCTAGACTTTGGATATTCTTGGCCTTGGGAAAAAAAAATTTTTTTTTTTTAAGTTTGTAAAGGTAATTACCATTATTTACAGTACTGAGGGCAAAGCCCCACCCTGGGCTTGAGGCCAGGGGATCTCAGACTAGAGTGTATTGAGGTGAGCCAACTCCAAGACAAAAGCACAATTATGCTCACATAAAAACCAACACTGGTGGTACTGGGGTGAAGGAGACACCCATGCAAGGGGGAGGTGTGTGTAGGGAGGGGCTTTGTTTGCAGTTTTGCATAAATCTTATAAATTTTTTCCTCCATAGTCCTGGGAATGAAGATTCTGCAGAGAGGTTTGCATCCTGGGTCTCTTGTTAAGCTGTGCCACAAGGAAATGGACTTCCTTCTTACTTGATTTGCCAATTTATAAAACTGAACTCTAAATAAAAGCATTTTGGTAGAATTAAGAAAACGGGAAATGTTGTGTAAGGTGCTCTGAAGCGTTCTTCATTTCTTGGCAGAAAGGAACTCAAGCAAAAACCGAAAGAAGATATCTTTATTCTTTAAGCCCACCTCACTTTACCCTCCTTTCTGATTCACATCCATTTGTCCACTTCGGAAAGTGTTAAAGCAGTGGCCTTAGAAACAGTGTTGCCACAGTCTATCTGGTTCTCCGGTCAGAAAATAATTAGCTACTACCTAAATACTCACACACATTACCTTCTTGTTAACCATGCCGTGTATCTTTTTCTTCTTGTCAGGAAGAAGGCCAGATGACTACTTGGGCTGATGCTATAAATCAGTGACAAAGAAAGCTTGTGATGGCAGTTTAGACATGCCTGGAGGTCCACTGGCACTTCAAGGAAATGGGAAGCAGTGACAGGGAGAACTGAGACCCACCAGGCACCCACATTTGGCCTGGAATGGCTGAGCCACCCTGGTCACCAGAAGGCAGGCTCCCTAGCTCGCCTGCTGCACGCTAGTTCAGGAGAAAAACCATAGGAAGTTGGATTTTCCCCTTCAGTCCGGAGGAAAATGCTCTTTGGGAAATGGACGGGGACACATGAGGTCCTTGGGCTGTGACCTCAGCGAAGTGCAGGCTGAAGACGTTTTGGAGGATCAGCCTGCCTCTCGCCACTGCACATGCCAGAGGCTGACACCTGACAGAACCCGAGCCGCCAGTTCTGCACACCCAGCTCTCGCCTGCCTGGCAGCCTTGAGGAAAGGGGAATTACAGGTGGGCTGGGCTTGAAACACTGCTATGGTCCCCCCTGAGTTTCAGGTGCCCCAGGGAGTCCTTTCAACCACCTGGAATTGAGGCTGTTTCAAGGTACAGATGCAGTGTGTGTTTGTCTTGCTTTTGTTTGTGCCTGAATAAAAGTACCAGCTGGAAGTCAGGTGTGGGGCACTGCAAACAATTTTGGCTATAAATAGAGAGAAAGTAAGAGTTTAAAAGCCAGGATGGGTGTGGAGGGGAGGGAGTGAGAGGGGAAAGGAAATAGATTTACTAGAGGAAATAGAAAAATACACAGAAATTTGGATTGGTGTGATACCGCTGCATAATTTCCATGATCTGTTAATATCCCTACCTACATTTCACCCCCAACTTATCGATATACAGAAAATAAGCCTTTGGATCTGCGATCTGCCTTGTTGAGTACTGAATGTGCGTATTATGCACCAGGCACTAAAGGTAACATTGGGAATAAATGATGAAAAGATATTCTCTCTGCAAACGGCAAGTTAACACTTACGAGATGGTTGCCATGATGATGTACACGGGCCATGATGACATAAAGGGCCAGCTATGTCTCCTGAGGGTGGTGAACGGAGACTAAAGAGGAAACACAAGAAGGAAGACCTTACACAACCCTCTTCTTCACCCCAAACGCAACCCTAATAGACACAATTCTCACAGGGATGTGAAATGCACTGGTGATGGAATTTTATTATTCATTCCTTTTAGACTAGGGTAACGTCTCTGTAGCACATAAAAATTGGAAAGAAAACATTTTTCTTAAATGCTAAAGGTTGGTGTGACGATTTCAATATGAACCTTTGAGATTCATTTCTTTTTCACTTTATTAAAAAAAATTTTAGTTTTATATTGGAGTACAGTTGATTTACAATGTTGTTAGTTTCAGGTGGACAGCAAAGTGAATCAGTTATACATATACATATATCCATTCCTTTTTAGATTCTTTTCCCATATAGGTTATTACAGAATATTGAGTAGAGTTCCCTGTGCTATACAGTAGGTCCTTGTTGATTATCTATTTTATATATAGTAGTGTGTATCTGTTAATCCCAAACTCCTAATTTATCTCTCCCCCCACCTTTCCCATTTGGTAACCATAAGTTTTTCTATGTCTGTGAGTTTGTTTCTGTTTTGTAAATAAATTCATTCGTATCATTTTTTAAGATTCTACAGATAAGTTATATCATATGATATTTGTCTTTGTCTGACTTACTTCACTTAGTATGATAATCTCTAGGTCCATTCATGTTGTTGCAAATGGCATTATTTCATTCTTTATTATGCTAATATTCCATTGTGTATATATACCACATCTTCTTTATCCATTCATCTGTCGATGGACATTTAGGTTGCTCCATGTCTTGGATATTGTAAAAAGTGCTGCAATAAATATTGGGGTGCATGAGATTCATTTTCGGTCAAATTATTTTGTTGAAGACTGTTCTGCAAAACACATTAGAAATTTGGAAAATATTAAATATTTAACTTTCTTATGCATTTCTAAAATAAGAGAAAGTCACTTTTTGTCAACTGTGAGGGGAAGAAGCATTTTAAAAAGAAGCCATTTCATTTTAAAAGAACATACAGTCTGTAGTTTGGCAAACTCAAGGGCAGTAATTTAGTAATTAAGAGGGGAATTTTGGAGCCAGACAAACCAGAGATATAAATCCTGACATCCCGACTTACAAGCTGTGTGATCTCCGACACACAGCGTTACCTTTCTGAACTTCAGAGTTTTTGTTTTGTTTTTTTAAACGGGAGTAATGATAATGGTATCTACCTTTTAAGCTTATTTTGAAAATTTAATGAGATAATTATGCATATAAAGCCCCTGACAAGGAGCCTAGTACGTACCCTGTGCTCAGCAAATGGTAGCTATTATTAAAATTAGTCTATAATCATGAATAACTGTAATAATAAATACTTTCCCTTTCCCTGCTAAATTATGACTATGCCCAGGACAAAGTGAATTGGAATAATGATCATTTTTTGTGAGTGAATTTAATGGCTACAGCCTACTAAAAAGGTTGAATAAGTTTTTGAGTGGAATGATCTGATAGTGCTGAAGAATGATTTATTTAAGAGGATAAATGTCAAAATCACATTTCCCTGGCTGTGTAGATAGCATGAGTGTCACAGCAGGGTTACCCACAATGGCCTGCATTCTCAAGAAGCTGACCAGACTAATGTTTATATTCAGGAGTAGTTCCACTAATCCTAAGGAGAAATAGAAGATCCAAAGTTGAAAGCACATGAGTAAAAGTGAAGGGTGTGCAATAACATCTGTAACATCAGTCACATAGAAATCTGAGTGCAAAGTGTCATGACTCTCAGCAGAACCCAAGCCAAGAACTGTCGAGCCTCACCCCTCCACACCAGGCAGCCAGGTCTATGTGTGACTCGTACACCTCTGCCTCGGGAGCTCTGGGGGGGCTCCTGGAACTTTTTATGTAAACACTGCTGGGCTGGATATTGGTCTTGCTTAAGACCAAATAAGGTCAAAGAATTGTTTGAAGCTTTTAGATATTCTTTAGGTGATAAAAATATAGGGGAGGAAAATGACTAGATTCATTTACTGGCAAAAACATATATATAGCATGAGGTGGTGAATTTTTAAAAATGAGATGCTTACACTCAGGCATTGTGATACCGTGGAATTTGTTTATGAATCTAGGAATCTTTTCTCCAGAAAATTATTGAAATTTTAAGAAAAAAGTGGTAAAGATATCAGATTCACAGGCAATGGTGGTTAAGATATACAAATTTTAGAAGGCTTTTGGAGTATTTTTACCCTCAGATGAATGGGAATGCAAAATATTATGCAAATCAGACTTACTCTTCCAGATAATCTGCCTCAATAAAAACAGTTAAGGACAAGAAAGGAAGACTACATCCACATTTAAAGATTGTGTTTTTATGTAAATAAAGTGTTGCTCAGAGTGCACTGGGGGCTTGGATAGAGGTAGCCAAAGTCACGGTCAGGATGGAGCCTCCATCTTGGATTCCCAGTTTCAGGGGCAGACTGAGATGGGTCAGTGATGGTTTAATGTTGAATTCAGTGAATGCCACTGCTGATGTCAAGCAGGGAAGAAGGAAAAAGGGAGCCAGAAAAGAAGAAGAAAAGGGGAGCGTGTGAGAGATAGAAGAGAGAATGAAAAAAGACAAAAGACAGTTGTGAAGGTGTAGTAGAATGACTAATGACATTTTCTTAGATTCCTTCCTAAATTCCCTAGTCTTACTGGGCATTTAAGATTTTTAAAAAGATTAAATTCCATTTGAGAACATCCTTTGATATTGAGCACAAGCACAGATTTATAAGAATATATATAAAACAACTATACATATATATATATATAACAACTATACTTCAATTTAGAAAAGCGTTATCTCAGGCATACAAGAAATGTTAAATACATTGATCAATAGACTGTCAGTTTCAATGTCATGTGCTAAGTAAGTGTCTTTAAAGACATTAGGTATAGGACACTGTGAGAATACAATTATCCATCGTTAGTAATTAGGAAAGGAATCTTAAGAGCATGTGTTATTTAAGATGAAACTTGAATGGAAATATATTTGGCAGAGGCTTTGGGAAAAAGGTGTCTTCAAGTCAAGAGAACAAGTCAAGGGCTTGAGGCAGCAATGGTCCCTGGAGGGCAGCAGTATGGTCTCGCTGCAGTGTGAACAGAGGACCTCCACATGCAGTCATGACACGGATGAACAGAGGGGACAGATCAGGGAGGTCTCTGCTGTGCTCAGTGGTTTGGACTTTCAGATATCAACCAAGTTTCTTACTTTTGCTGTCACTTCCAAGGTGACTGAACTTCATTTGAGAGTTTCCTGTGATATCAGAGAGCACAGGACTGAATTTATAGGAATAATTGTTAAGCAAATAGGAAAAACTCACTGGATTTAGTAAGAGTGGATGGGAGAACCAGTGAAGAGTTTTAAACGGGGTGTGACGTGGTCAGGTTTGCATTTAATGAAAGGTTCTGTGGTACCTCCAAGTTAGTTGATATAATGAAGTTTTACGTCAAATGGGAATTTATTGCCCTTTAAGAGAAAATGTAATTTATTTGGTAACTTGAATAAAATCTATTTGGCTTCAATATACAATGCACGAAATGATTTTTGTTTTACTTGATTTGTGAAAAGGTTTTGAAAAGGGACTCTGGCATTTTCTGCACATCTCCTTCTTCCTCTGTCTACAAAATACAATAAAAAATTTTTTTTACGTTTTTATTTGGCCTCTGTTACAACTTGACATTTTAAGTTCTTGTATTTAAAAATATATTTAAATATAGGATGGCAGCAAAAACAAACACTTTATAGCTGACTACAGGAAGAGATCATAAATTGATCCGAAAAGACCCACATTACATAATGTTGCCTCTTGTACAGGGAACATATATTGGCTTTCCATATAACTTATTCCCACAGTTTTCAGATGTCAGTGATGAGTTTTCCTGGTTGGAAAGAACACAGCACTGGGAGGAGGACAGCTGAACGCTGATCAACAGTTATTGGGCAAGTCACTCAACCTCTTTGCGATTGGTTTGAAAAATGGGGGACTTTTCTGTTTAACAAAGATTGTCATGAGGCTCAAGTTTAGTAATGTATGTGGAAGTCCTCTGAAAACCATTGTGGGGTGATGGTGGCAATAAACACGTGACAATTTCAAGGTGAAACAGAGTAGAAGAGTTGAGGCTCCTGGTTCAACTGTGCATCCAGCTCCTGCCCACTGCTTGACAAACAGGCTTTCAATGATCAGCTGTTGAATAAATTGAAAGCGATCACACACGCTTTGAAAAAACATGAACAGTGTTAAAACTATTGATGATCTTTAACTATAAGGATATATTTAGGCAAGCTGTCAGTAACTCCAGCTATTGATATGTAAACAGCATCAGGCCTTACCTGTATCCAGTTGTCAACATAGTAAAAAACCAAAAATCAAAGAAAACGACCTCTTGTGCATGCACTGAAATGTCTCTCTCTGGACTCTCTGCTATCACCTTATACTTTTCCTACTTTCAACCCTCACTCATTCAAATTCACCACTTTTAACAACCTAGTGTTAAAGGGGAATTTACCTGAATGCAGACCACACTCTATCCGGGATGTTATTCTTAGTTGTGTAGGAGGTTGAAAAAGTTTAGGATTTTTCAAGAATTAGGATTTAATCATTCAGCTGTAAGGTCACTGAGAATGTTACCTAATAAATAGCGGTGGGAGTAGGAGAATCAGGAGTAGGAGGTGGGGTCCTGACCCTGGATTCTGTGACCCTGGACAAGTATGTAAAAGAAGGGTGTTCCTTTTTATGTTTTGATCTCTCTCTTCCATTTCCAGAGTTTTACACAGATGAGCTCTGAAGGGAGCTTTTCCAGTGGAGAGGAGTAAAGGGTACAAAAGCATTCCTACATGGTCTCTTGCTCACTGTTCCCCTTGGGTTATTCAGTTTGGGGTTCTGTGGTTGCTTTTCTCTAAAACTTAAGCCCAAGCAACAAAGTTCTCTGGTCCTCTGAACAGAATACATTTTCAGTAGCAAGGATAAAGGGAAAGACAATCACTGGAGAAAATACAAAGAACATCAGGTGTTTACAGTTAGGCTGTGGCAGCTGGGCTGAAACCACTGCCACTTGCCTGCCTGGCTTCTCACCTCTGTTTCTGCTGAGCAAGACCCATCCTATTCTTTACCACCTGGAACCTTTCCCTTCTCATGAAAACTTCCAGATTCAAGGTTCCCACTCTCCCTTGTGTCCTCTTGTTTGTAGTCTGAGGAACTCCGACCTCCCAAAGGAAATGCGCGAGGCTGTGGACATTGATATGCTGATTTCATTTTTAGGGGCAGAATCTCCACTCCCCCAGCAAGAAGGAGGCTTGCTTACTAAGGTCCAACCTTAACACCAACCACTTAACACCTCTATCAAATTACACACATCAGGTAAAGAGAGGATCATTCTTTCATATCGATATGAACTGACAAAGAACTTACTGTTATACGGGAAAATCTATTTTGGCAAAAAAAAAAAAAAAAAATTTTACATTTTTTTCTTTCTCTGTGTTGCAGCAGGGATCATTTCTGTATTTATCTGTGCTCTAAGTTTGCAAGATGGCAGGATTATGGGTTCCAGAAGAGAATGACACACAGATGGAGAAGGTGGTCTTGTGAGTCTTGCTTACAGGGAGAGGATGTGTTCAAGAGAGAAGTGACCTCAAATCTCCCAGGAGAATCCCATCAGAGCTACAACAGGCATGCATGCCAACTTAACGATATCATCCCCTACCCAGGGCCGCCCCTCTTCAGGGAAAGACTGCGCAACACAGAGAATAGATTAAACACTCAGCTCAGGATATTTTCTATATTCTAGACCTTCTTTATTTTGGAATTAATAAGTGACAAGTTTGTCCTTGGCTACAGGACACTCTAAACAGAGCTATATTCATGTCTGAAAGAAAAAAAACTACCTTCATTTCATGGGACTGTAGGATTTGCAGCAACTCTAGTCTGTCTGTCGCAAGTGTATTGGATGTTTCAGTTTGCCAGACCTGTCATGAGAAATTAATTACAGGATGTTGCAGAAATGGCAAAGCTCCAGCAGCATCTTGCATAGTTTAATATAGCCCCGTTTCCCCATTTCAATGTATTTGTGGTTAGATAAATCCTCAGAAATTTACAGCTGCTATAGACTAGCTTATTATGTACTCTGCCTGCACACACGATAAGTATAATAAGAATTTGATGTTCTTAAAGTGCATAGGTTTCACTGACATTTCTTTACCACGATGGAAATATTTAGTTGCTAAAAGTAGCATGTGCAGATACTTCTGAACATTAACTTCTTCTGTATAACAGGCAGGGATGTTGAAAACATCACCGTGCTTAGCCATCTTCCACTTACTTTAAATCGAAGAACTGTAGCTCCGGAAAAAGTTGTGTGGAGTGTTTATATAAAATGGTCCCATGAACAAATTAAACAGAAAAAAAATTAACTACTGATTCTCAGTTGAAATCACTGAAAAACTGAACCGTAGAGACCACGTTTTTCTCCAGGGAACCTTCTTCCTTTGGTCTAGCGACTGCTTTTTCACAAGCTTCAGTTGTTCATTTTTGCTCCAGCAACAAGCTATTTTCCTCGCCTTCCTGCTTTTTCCTCCTTTTGTACTTTTTTTCTTAACTATAATTGTTCCCTCTCAACAGTAAATCAGCTCATTCCAAGCAACTTTAAAGATTGGCAATATATGTTTACTTAAATAATTGTTGTATAAAAAAAAAAATCCTACATTTTCCTCTACCAAATTCTTTCACAATTCTTCACAAGGATCCAAGTGATGAGTTAAGAAAAAGTGAACTAGAATGAATAAAAATCAGATTGTTTAGTACTTTTAGAGATGAATGACATCGAAGCATATATAGTTGGACCATTCTGACACAAGTAATAGAACATATGTTTTGCATGGTTATATATGTACTTACTTATGACACCCTCCCCCTCTTTAGATTGTGAGTAGATAGTACAATTGTAGATTCTCAGCCGCTTTATCCTCCCTAACTTTCTGAGACAATCAAAATAACCCATCCATAATCAGAATGAATTTGAGGTGTTAGAAGAGCAACTTTCGAAAACAGGGGGCTCACAACATATGCTTGATGTAGATGTGAAGAGGATCATTAGAAAAAAAGCATTCTTTGTGTTTACAAAACAGATGTTTTTATGTTATCCAGTTCCCGCCTTAAGTTAAAGTATTCCCTATTCACTTCAATAATTAGAGCAGAAGGGTATGATGAATGAAGTACCTCATTACCAAGTTTGCTTTCTGGGTCTCTGCAGAGAGTAGCTGTCTGCTTTTGCCTAGCTGCTCCATTGTTAACCCTAAACGATGCTGACATTCAAGTCGCCTGCAGATAATTGGGTCCATCCACAGACTGAGTTTGCCACTCAACAGAGCCTTGTGATTGACGTGACTCTTGATGTTTTTATTTTCTCTTATGTGACTGGGATACTGTTTCTTGAATAAAATGTTACTGTCCGTGTATTAGTTTGAGTCCACAGAATCGATTCCTTAAAAAAATGTAAGAATTAGAGTATGGAGTAAAGATTTTGCAAAACAAATATGGGGTAAAGACATTATCAGCTTTTAAAAAAAAATTTCACTCAGATATGGCATTTCATTTTATGTAGGTCACGGCTGCATGGAAGACATATGAGATGTTTCTAGTCTCTGAGTGTGGCTGTACATTCATCAGGTTGCTTCCTTACTCCTGTGTGGGCTGGAGACCAACTCTAGGTGCTACTGGCTCACTCCACCCAGCACCTGAGATGGGTGCCTGAGGTGGGTGGGGACCTTTGAGATGTCCCAGTGGAGTCTGACAAACCTCCATGGACAGCAAGCAACACACTGACTGACCATGTGCACTTGGACAAGTTGCTTAATTTCAAAGCCCTGGTTTCCTTATTTGCAGGGCAGGGAAGATTTTATCTTCCTCCTGGGTTTGAAGTGAGGACTAAATGAGGTCATGTACATAAAGTGAAGATTTGGGGAATCTCTTCTGTGGTCAAGTCCAACGAGGTAGAAATCAACAAATATAGAGCTTCAAAAGTTGGACTAGTGAAAAATGTTCCCATAATCTACTTAACAGATAAGGACCTCAGATGGAAATCACTGAAATATGTATAAAAGTATAAGGTCATGAGGTTTTGATATAGTTTCTACAACTTTCTAACCCTCTGAAAAATAGCTGTGAGTTAAATATATGACTAAAATAACATGACATACAAAATTATAAAATGCTAAGTTATTTTCCAGATAGTCTTGCTGAACTTCCTAAAGAGAAAATATCTTTCTTTAATAAAATTTTCTGTAACTGAAAAATAAAATTAATGTCAAGTATCCATTTTTTTAGAAAGAAACCTTACGAAAGGTTTCAAAAGTATCAAGTGTTAACCATTTAAAACACTGATTTCATATTTAAAATGTGCATTTTAAACATGAATTTGCATTCATGGTGTAAAATATTTCAAGTTTTAAATCTTTTTAAAACTTGCTTTTTTTTTTTTTTTTTGCGGTACGCGGGCCTCTCACTGTTGTGGCCTCTCCCGTTGCGGAGCACAGGCTCCGGACGCTCA
>NC_041223.1:28694037-28702388 GCF_002837175.3 Physeter macrocephalus | reverse complement strand
GTCCCCTGCATCGGCAGGCGGACGCGCAACCACTGCGCCACCAGGGAAGCCCCTAAAACTTGCTTTTTATTCTAGCTTTGCAAACCCTATTCACTGTATAGTTTTGATACTGAAGAAACTCGAATCTTCAAGACAGAGTAGAATCAATAATTGGTAAATTAATTTGTAAGAATGACATTATTTATTATCTAGAAAAGATACTGTCAAATTGCTACTTGTTTGGAGAAAAGAGACTATAAAATGGGATAGAATTCAATAATTTTAGAATAAAAATAAAACAAAGTTAATTTATTACTAAGTAAATAGTCCGATTTCTCTGCTTGATTATAATTTGGACTTATTACTTGGAGGGCACTCTTATGATCTCCCCCACCCCATCTCATCTTAGAAGGTGGTGAAGATTATTAATTAATAATAATTAATCTATTCATGAACATAACCCAAGTCTTGCTTTGTCAACATGACAAAAACGAAAAGAAATGGGCTTTGAGTAGAAACAACTTTTCCTGGTGTTTGCCTCAATTGTTATTTTTGCCTTCAGTAGTTGCAATATAAAAATAACCCTTTACTTTATTTTTCATATGAACATTGGGATTTCAGCAAATGTTTAGCTCCTCTGACATTATTTTATTATCATCTTGATTTAAAATCATTTTGCAACTTGTTGAAATTCTTTGTAATTAAAACCAAAATCAGAGAATCTACACACATCTCAAAACTATGAGCTGAAACTGCAGAGAGTCACAGATTTTTATTTTTTTAATTATCAAATACGTTCACAAGACAGAAAAAACAAGCTTGTACAAGGGTGACTCAAGCCGGCTGGGTCCAGCTGGACCTGAAGCACAGACGTGTGCATCCAGAACAGGGGAGCTTGGTACTACCAGAACACGTTTCTGTGCTAATGGCTGAGGGCTTCAGCAGTCATCAATGCCACTCACCACTTTCAAAAATGCCCCCCTCCCCCCAAGGTCTACACAGCAGGGGCAAGTTTACCAATTTTCATGCCTCTACAACATGTGCAGGGGTAAGAGTTGAATATATTTCTACTAGAAGATTTTTCACATCGGGTATACACCTGGGCAAAATTTACACCTCAATGCCCAACACTGTTTTTCTCACTTCTTACTTTAATGGAATCAATTGTCTAATCTGGTAAATAAGTTTTCTAATTTTATATTAGTTTTGACCTTCTTGAAGTTAAATATTTTATTGACAGACTTAAAATCACACAGTTTTAAGAAGAGTCAAGTGAAAAACAAAGAGATGAACTTTCCCATTTTATAACATCTCACTTCAAAATATATAGTCACATAGTAATGACACTGTTACTCTGGAACTAAAGAAATAAATAATCCAATGTAAAAATTTAAAAACAAGTATTTAGACTAAAATAAATATTAAACAATGTTAAGCCTACAAATCACTTATATGCTTCAACATGAAATGCTTTTTTTTAAAAGAAAAAAAATGTGGAACACTGTTGCTACTCTAGCCAAAAACCACTTTTAGTTTATGTGTATCAATATACACATATGATTCATTCAAAACAAACACATTTGTTACCTTTTAATGCCTTTCTTACTTGGACCATTTTGAATATACAAAATCCTAAAGCTGCTTATCTTTATTTTAAATAAAGTTAAATTTAAATAGCAGATATTTCATATTCTGAGTATATCATCACACATATAACCACATTACAGTTATAATATTAAATGATTACCTTACGGACATCCTAACAATGCAAACACTTTTTCCTCATATTTGCTGCGTGGCAATTATGGTTTTTCTTTATTGATTTTTCCAAGAATGGTAATGTAATTTTGATGCAGTTACTAATAAATACAAGTACCAATACTTTGATCAACAGCAAACACAATGATTTATAACAATTAAGCTCAAAAGGCCACATTTATTTTTCCACCCATACCTTGCTTCTGATTTTTCTAGATTCTTTCATAAGGATAAGAAATAGTAGAGCCTTCCTTTCTTCCTGGCCATCTGAAATTTCTGAACTCTGAAGAGAAATTCCATTTGGTTTAATTTGTCATTTCATTTCTGTATATTTGGTTCCTTGCCTCTTTATTCTTCTTCAGCTCTTTACTAGGAGAAAATGACACAAAATGTACTAAATGAACTTAAACAATGTCTTCTAGTTACAACGAATCTTGGCATGCCCAGGCAACAGCACAAGTAATAAAACACACTATGCAACACACACACACACACACACACACACACGACCAAAATACTAATTTGTCTTCTTGAACATACTTCTAGAATTAACTTCTAGCTTGCCTCTTGAACATACAGTTAAATTAACACCTTTTAGCGTCATCAGCAGTGGCTAAAGGCCTGATCCAGCACTGACTAGTTAATTTAAGCAAAAAAGAAATACATTTCTCAAATACAGACAATAAGCACTGCAAACCCTCAGTAACTTCCAGAAATTAAGTGTAGGCAATCAGAGTTTATAACATTCTTCATTCACTGGAAAAAAAATTGTCATGGAAGATGCTTCAGGGTTAGTGACTGGAAAGCATATAGGCCATTTTATTAAACAGCACTCTTTCATTTAGTCTATGGCTGTGTCTTCTTTTAGAAGTGAGTAAACTATTATAGCTTTTCAAATAAATCCAAAAAATGCTATGTGTCATTTTTGATTGACAAAGATAGTGATGGTTAACTATGTATCTAGATGCAACTTTGAAATAAAACAAATTATACCATCAATAAAAATCAAGAACCAATAGGCAGATGAAACAAGATGTTGCTTCTTTAGAGACCATGTAGTAAGTACATCAAAACTAGAGGGTGATAAACTAGGGGTTGAGCCTGAAATTTTTTGATGCAATTATTTACATATCAGTGATGAGTATCTGGACTTACACAAAACTGTTGTTGTCTTTCCTCTGAACAGAAAGGGTTTAACATTTGGTTGCTCTTAGAAAACAAACTTCAACCTAAGGATAATGGCAATCTGATTAGGTGGTGGTCAATTCCACTGATCACTCCTGAGAAAAGTAGAGGCTAGAGCATCATGGCAAAAAAGGATGTGCTAATAACCATTCCCTAACCCTAAACCGGAAGGTTAGGGAACATCTGTGCCTTTAGGGACAGGCCCAATCTTTTACTTTAAAAATTTATTTTATTGAAGTATATTTGATTTACAATGTTGTGTTAATTTCTGCTGTACAGCGAAGTGATTCAGTTATACATATATTGTGTGTGTGTGTATATATACATATGGATATATATATATACACGCACACATTCTTTTTCATATTCTTTTCTGCTATGGTTTATGGCCCAATCTTAAATAAATGGTTGTACTACCTTTCCATATGAAGGGAAAAAAATCCTTTGTCAGTCCTTGTTTTCTGATTTTAAATTTGTTAAACCAGTATTATATAATATATAGAAGCCCCGAAATGTTTCAAGTGAACATGCTCACAAACGCAACGAAGGTAGACTATAAAATGGTACAGCTATGGTGAGGCAAGGTAGAATCTCACCAGGGGCAAAAAAGGGCATCATACTGTCCTGGTGTGTATATAGGTACAGCATAGAAAACTTGCCTCAAATTAGGGTCTGATAAAAGTGGGGAAGAAAAGGCTCAAGTGGATGCTGAGCACAAGTCACCCAGAGACCCTATAAACGTCTGCAAGGAACAGTGAGGAAGGTAAAGGACCTTGGAGGAGTAACGAGACAGACAGGGTGAGAGGAGGAGGTTATGATAGTGGTAGGACAAAACTGAGGAATAAAAACAGAAAAGGGAGGGGGAGGAGGAGGAGAACAGCTGGAAATGAGTGAGATGGATCCTGCACAAGAGTAGGAGAAGTTAAATCAATCAGACTGAGGCTGCATTGTGAGAAGTAAACACAGGAGCCAGGAGGACCCTCAAGAGAGGGAACCTGAAGAGAAACTTAACTGGAAAAAGTTAAAGTAGGCAGTAAAGATAACATCCTTAAGGGAAATGCCTCAGACTAAGAAGAGGAAGGAACACTGAATATAGAATGACAAAGACTATCTATGAAAGGGAGAAAGGGGACACAAGAAAAGGAAAAGGAGAAGAGACTGCCAAGTGCACACCTTGGACAAGGAACAGCCCCCTTCTGACAACACGGAACAAGCAAGAGGGACACAGCAGCACGATGATGGCTGCTGACAGCACAGGGACCGAACACCTAAGAGACAGCAGAGACTTGCTGACGAGGGAAGAGATGTCCTCTACCCAAGACACCAGCATGAAAACAAATCCAGGCTTTCTCTGTGGTATCTCCTCATAAAATATCCCCGTAACATAACAGAGGGAGAGAGTAACAGAGTGAGGGCCGATAAAGGCAAATCATATGAAAAGAGAAAGGAAAATCTCATAGCAGGATTTTGAAAATGAGTATGAAACCAGGTTAGTGTTTGTGTGTATGTTATGTGTGAAAAATAAGATTCCTAAAAATACTGGGCCCTACTCCACAAGAAATTCAATCCAATGAGTATTCCCTGAAGTTTTACTATGTGGCCAGACACCAGGCTAAGTACTGGGGAGAGAAAATGTGAGCATGCTATAGCCCCCGCCTGGCAAGTACTTACCATTTAATCAGAGTTAAAAGGCAAAGCATGAGGGACCTTCAAGATGGCGGAGGAGTGAGACGTGGAGATCACCTTCCTCCCCACAATATACCAGAAATACATCTACATGTGGAACAACTCCTACAGAACACCTACTGAACGCTGGCAGAAGACCTCAGACTTCCCAAAAGGCAAGAAACTCCCCACGTACCTGGGTAGGGCAAAAGAAAAAAGAAAAAACAGAGAAAAAAGAATAGGGACGGGACCTGCCCCTCGGGAAGGGAGCTGTGAAGGAGGAAAGGTTTCCACAGACTAGAAGCCCCTTCGCAGGCGGAGACTGCGGGTGGCGGCGGGGGGAAAGCTTAGGAGACATGGAGGAGAGCGCAGCAACAGGGTGCAGAGGGCAAAGCGGAGAGATTCCCGCACAGAGGATCAGCGCCCACCAGCACTCACCAGCCCGAGAGGCTTGTCTGCTCGCCCACCGGGTGGGTGGGGGCTGGGAGCTGAGGCTCGGGTTTCGGAGGTTGGATCCCAGGGAGAGGACTGGGGTTGGTGGTGTGAACACAGCCTGAAGGGGGCTAGTGCTCCACAGCTAGCTGGGAGGGAGTCGGGGAAAATGTCTGGACCTGCTTAAGGGGCAAGAGACCATTGTTTCAGGGTGTGCGAGGAGAGGGGATTCAGAGCACGGCCACGAGCTCCAGAGACGGGCACAAGTCATGGTTATCAGCGCAGACACCAGAGACGGGCATGAGACGCTAAGGCCTCTGCTGCAGCCACCAAGAAGCCTGTGTGAGAGCACAGGTCACTCTCCACACCTCCCCTCCCGGGAGCCTGGCAGCCCGCCACTGCCAGGGTCCCGTGATCCAGGGACAACTTCGCCGGGAGAACACACGGAGCGCCTCAGGCTGGTGCAACGTCATGCTGGCATCTGCCGCTGCAGGCTCGCCCTGCACTCCGTAACCCTCCCTCCCTCCGGCCTGAGGGAGTCAGAGCCCTGGAATCAGTTGCTCCTTTAACCCCGTCCTGTCTCAGCGAAGAACAGACACCCTCAGGCGACCTACACACACAGGCAGGTCCAAATCCAAAGCTGAACCCCGAGAGCTGTGCGAACAAAGACGCAAAAGGGAGATCTCTCCCAGCAGCCTCAGGAGCAGCAGATTAAATCTCCACAATCAACTTGATGTACGCTGCATCTCTGGAACACCTGAATAGACAAAGAATCATCCCAAAATTGAGGCGGTGGACTTCGGGAGCAACTGTAGACTTGGGGTTTGCTTTCTGCATCTAACTTGTTTCTGGTTTTATGTTTATATTAGTTTAGTATTTAGAGCTTCTTATCATTGGTAGATATGTTTATTGATTTGGTTGCTCTCTTCCTTTTCTTTTTTATATATATAGACGTATATATATATTTTCCTTTTTCTCTTTTTGTGAGTGTGTATATATATGCTTCTTTGTGTGATTTTGTCTGTAGAGCTTTGCTTTTACCATTTGTCCTATGGTTCTGTCTGTCCGTTTTTTTTTCTTTTTTTTTTGTATAGTTTTTGGTGCTTGTTATCATTGGTGGATTTATTTTTAGGTTTGGTGGCTCTCTTCTTTCTTTCATTTTTGTAAATTACATTTTTATTTTTATTTTAGTAAATTTATTTTATTTTTTCTTCTTTCTTCCTTTTTTTTTTTAAACATCTTTACTGGAGTATAATCGCTTAACAATGGTGTATTAGGTTCTGCTTTACAACAAAATGAATCAGTTATACATATATATATGTTCCCATATCTCTTCCCTTTTGCGTCTCCTCCCTCCAAACCTCCCTCTTTCTTTCTTTGTGCTCCCTTTTATTCTGAGCCGGGTGGCTGACAGAGTCTTGGTACTCTGGCCGGGAGTCAGGCCTGAGGCTCTGAGGTGGGAGAGCCGAGCTCAGGACACTGGTCCACAAGAGACCTCCCAGCTCCATGTAACATCAAATAGTGAAAGCTCTCCCAGAGATCTCCATCTCAACTCTAACACCCACCTCCGCTCAGTGACCAGCAAGCTACAGCGCTGGACACCCTACGCCAAACAACTAGCAAGACAGGAACATAACCCCACCCATTAGCAGAGGGGCTGCCTAAAATCATAATAAGGCAACAGACAACCCAAAACATGCCACTAGACGTGGACCTGCCCACCAGAAAGACAAGATCAGCCTCATCCACCAGAACACAGGCACTAATCCCCTCCACCAGGAATCCTACACAACCCACTGAACCAACCGTAGCCACTGGAGCAGACACCAGAAACAACGGGAACTACGAACCTGCAACCTGCAGAAAGGTGACCCCAAACACAGTAAGTTAAGAAAAATGAGAAGACAGAGAAAGACACAGCAGATGAAGGAGCAAGGTAAAAACCCACCAAACCAAACAAATGAAGAGGAAATAGGCAGTCTACCTGAAAAAGAATTCAGAGTAATGATAGTAAAGATGATCTGAAATCTTGAAAACAGAATGGAGAAAATACAAGAAACGTTTAACAAGGACCTAGAAGAACTAAAGAGCGAACAAACAATGATGAACAACATAATAAATGAAATTAAAAATTCTCTAGAAGGAATCAACAGCAGAACAACTGAGGCAGAAGAATGGATAAGTGACCTGGAAGATAAAATAGTGGAAATAACTACTGCAGAGCAGAATAAAGAAAAAAGAATGGAAAGAATTAAGGACGTCTCAGAGACTTCTGGGACATTAAATGCACCAACATTCAAATTATAGAGGTCCCAGAAGAAGAAGAGAAAAAGAAAGGGACTGAGAAAATATTTGAACAGATTATAGTTGGAAACTTCCCTAATATGGGAAAGGAAATAGTCAATCAAGTCCAGGAGGCGCGGAGAGTCCCATAAGGATAAATCCAAGGAGAAACACGCCAAGACACATATTAATCAAACTATGAAAAATTAAATACAAAGAACAACTACTAAAAGCAGCAAGGGAAAAGCAACAAATAACATACAAGGGAACTCCCATAAGGTTAACAGCTGATCTTTAAGCAGAAACTCCGCAAGCCAGAAGGGAGTGGCAGGACATATTTAAAGTGATGAAAGGCAAAAACCTACAACCAAGATTACTCTACCCGGCAAGGATCTCATTCAGATTCGACGGAGAAATTAAAACCTTTACAGACAAGCAAAAGTTAAGAGAATTCAGTACCACCAAACCAGTTTTACAACAAATGCTAAAGGAAATCCTCTAGGCAGGAAACACAAGAGAAGGAAAAGATCTACAATAACAAAGCCAAAACAATTAAGAAAATGGTAATAGGAACATACATGTCGATAATTACATTAAATGTAAAAGGTTTAAATGCTCCAACCAAAAGACACAGACTGGCTGATTGGATACAAAAAGAAGACCCATATATAAGCTGTCTACAAGAGACCCAATTCAGACCTAGGGACACATACAGACTGAAAGTGAGGGCATGGAAAAAGATATTCCTTGCCAATGGAAATCAAAAGAAAGCTGGAGTAGTAATTCTCATATCAGACAAAACAGACTTTAAAATAAAGACTATTACAAGAGACAAATGACACTACATAATGATCAAGGGATCAATCCAAGAAGAAGATTTAACAATTGTAAATATTTATGCACCCAACATAGAAGCACCTCAATACTTATGGCAAATGCTAACAGCCATAAAAGGGGAAACCAACAGTAACACAATAATAGTAGGGGACTTTAACACCCCACTTTCACCAATGGACAGGTCATCCAAAATGAAAATAAATAAGGAAACA
>NC_041223.1:28691870-28693650 GCF_002837175.3 Physeter macrocephalus | reverse complement strand
ATCAGAAATAAATGAAAAAGAAATGAAGGAAACGATAGCAAAGACCAATAAAACTAAAAGCTGGTTCTTTGAGAAGGTAAACAAAATTGATAAACCATTAGCCAGACTCATCAAGAAAAAAAGGGAGAAGACTCAAATCAACAGACTTAGAAATGAAAACAGGAGAAGTAACAACTGACACTGCAGAAATACAAAGGATCCTGAAATATTACTACAAGCAACTATATGCCAATAAAATGGACAACCTGGAAGAAATGGACAAATTCTTAGAAAAGCACAACCTTCCCAGACTGCACCAGGAAGAAATAGAAAATATAAACCGACCAATCACAAGCACTGAAATTGAGACTGTGATTAAAAAACTTCTAACAAACAAAAGCCCAGGGCCAGATGGATTCACAGGGGAAATCTATCAAACATTTAGAGAAGACCTAACACCTATCCTTCTCAAACTCGTCCAAAATATAGCAGGGGAGGAACACTCCCAAACTCCTTCTATGAAGCCACCGTCACCCTGATACAAAAACAGACAAAGATGTCACAAAAAAAGAAAACTACAGGCCAATATCACCGATGAACACAGATGCAAAAATCCTCCACAAAGTACTAGCAAACAGAATCCAACAGCACACTAAAAGGATCATACAGCATGATCAAGTGGGGTTTATCCCAGGAATGCAAGGATTCTTCAATATATGCAAATCAATCAATATGATGCACCATATTAAAATACTGAAAGAGAAAAACTATATGATCATCTCAACAGATGCAGAAAAAGCTTTCGACAAAATTCAACACCCACTTATGATAAAAACCCTCCAGAAAGTAGGCACAGAGGGAACTTACTTCAACATAATAAAGGCCATAAGAGACAAACCCACAGCCAACATTGTTCTCAATGGTGAAAAACTGAAACCATTTCCACTATGATCAGGAACAAGACAAGGTTGCCCACTCTCACCACTATTATTCAACATAGTTTTGGAAGTTTTAACCACAGCAATCAGAGAAGAAAAAGAAATAACAGGAGTCCAAGCCAGAAAAAGATGAAGTAAAACTGTCGCTGTTTGCAGATGACATGATACTATACATAGAGAATCCTAAAGATGCTACCAGAAAACTACTAGAGCTAATCAATGAAGTTGGTAAAGTAGCAGGATACAACACTAAGGCACAGAAATCTCTTGCATTCCTATACACTAATAATGAAAAATCTGAAAGAGAAAATAAGGAAACAGTCCCATTTACCACTGCAGCAAAAAGAATAAAATACCTAGGAATAAACCTACCTAAGGAGACAAAAGACCTGTATGCAGAAAACTGTAAGACAACGATGAAAGAAATTGAAGATGATACAGATAGATATACCATGTTCTTGGATTGGAAGAATCAACACTGTGAAAATGACTATACTACCCAAAGCAATCTACATATTCATGCAATCTCTTATAAAACTACCAATGGCATTTTTTGCAGAACTAGTACAAAAAATTTCACAATTTGTATGGAAACACAAAAGACCCCGAATAGCAAAAGCCATCTTGAGAAAGAAAAATGGAGCTGGAGGAATCAGGCTCCCAGACTTCAGACTATACTGCAAAGCTACAGTAATCAAGACAGTATGGTACTGGCACGAAAACAGCAATATAGATCAGTGGAACAGGATAGAAAGCCCAGAGATAATGGCAATGGAAATAAAAACAAAAATAAACAAATGGGAACTAATAAAACTTAAAAGCTTTGCACAGCAAAGGAAACTATAAAAAAGACGAAAAGACAA
>NC_041223.1:28662290-28691860 GCF_002837175.3 Physeter macrocephalus | reverse complement strand
ATGGAGAACAGTATGCAGGTTCCTTAAAAAACTAAAAATAGAATTACCATAGGACCCAGCAATCCCATTACTGGGCATAAACCCAGAGAAAACCATAATTCAAAAAGACACATGCACCCCAATGTTCATTGCAGCATTATCTACAATAGCCAGGTCATGGAAGCAACCTAAATGCCCATCGACAGGCAGATAGATAAAGAAGATGTGGTAAATATATACAAAGGAATATTACTCAGCCATAAAAAGAAACGAAACTGGGTCATTTGTAGAGATGTGGATGGACCTAGAGACTGTCATACAGAGTGAAGTTAGAAAGAGAAAAACAAATATCGTGTATTAACGCATATATGTGAAATCTAGAAAAATGGTACAATGAACCAGTTTGCAAGGCAGAAATAGAGACACAGATGTAGAGAACAAACGTGTGGACACCAAGCGGGGAACACGGGGGGCAGTGGTGGGATGAATTGGGAGATTGGGATTGACATATATACACTAATATGTATAAAATAGATAAGTAATAAGAATCTGCTGTATAAAAAATAAAATTCAAAAACAAAATGCAAAGAAAAAAAAGGAAATGATCAAGTGTGTATATATATCAATATATGCTGAGTAGAAAAATTAGAAAATACACACAGTAAAATGAAGGGAAAAAAATCACTACAATTCCACCACTTAGCGATAATTACTGACATTTATTGATGTATATTGTTCCATATTTTATGCATGTTATATAAAAACTATTTTATAATCATCCTCTTTCAACTTAAAAATTTTTCATCATTCCTTCCACATCTACGAACATAGTTCTATAATATTTTCACTATTTGAAATAGTCACATGGTGTTCTATTATATAAATGTTTCATAATTTAATCAATCCTGGGCTTCCCTCCTGGCACAGTGGTTAAGAATCCACCTGCCAATTCAGGGGACATGGGTTCGAGCCCTGGTTCAGGAAGATCCTACATGCCATGGAGCAACTAAGCCTGTGCGCCACAACTACTGAGCCTGCGCTCTAGAGTCCGCGAGCCACAACTACTGAGCCCTCGTGCCACAACTAATGAAGCCCGGACACCTAGAGCCCGTGCTCCGCAATAAGAGAAGCCAGCGCAATGAGAAACCTGCGCACCACAATGGAGAGTAGCCCCCGGTCGCCACAACTAGAGAAAGCCTGCACGCAGCAACGAAGACCCAACACAGCCAAAAAAAAAAAAAGATAATAAATTAAAAAAATAATAATAATTTAATCAATCCTTTATTCATAGAAATTGAATTTTTTTCCTTCTATTTTTAAAACACTGCTTGAAGGAGTAGCCTTTTAACTGAATCTCTGCGTGTATACTTAAACATTTTCCTACAGTAAATTCCTGGAAGTAGAATATTCAGGTCAAAAGACATGAACAATTTGAAAACTTAAAATAAACAAGTATTACCAAGCTATACTCCACAAAGGATTGTTTTAATATATACTATTACCAGAAGCATATGAGGAAACCCACTTCCCCACACTCTCATCAACACAAGGTTGTATCAGTTTGAAGCTTGCTGCCATTTTCTGAGGGAAAAATACCATCTCATTTATTGTTTTAATTTCTATTAATTTGATCACTGTAATTGGACATTTTTCGTATGTTCACTGCTATATATATATATATATATATATATATCTCTCTCTCTCTCTCTCTATATATATATATATATATATATCTCTATATATCCCTTTAAGAATGTCCTATGCACCCCGTTTGCCAGTTCTCCTACTGATATACTTCTTTTCCCTTTTGACTTTGTAGAGCTTTTTATAAGTTAACGGTATTAACGCTTCGTCTGTCACATATTTTGTGAAATTCTTCCTGATCCCAGCTTATTGGTTGTTTTTAGATACTGCTTATGGCATTTTTTTCTCTTTGACATAAATGATTTTAAAGTTTCTATTATTTAGATCTAAAAACCTGTTTCAAAATATGTTTTCTGATTCTGGTATCAATGATAAAAAGTCATTCCTTAACACCCATGATTATAAAACTATTGATTTATAAACTTTCTGTATAATGAGATTTTATTTTTTGCCATCAAAATCTAAAATCTAAAAACACCTATGAAAAATTTGTATCATTAAGTATCAATTTCATAAAAGTGTACGTGATAGAGCTTAACATTTTCACTTTCAGGAGACAAACTTCACTTCTAGTAATAGAGAAAACAGAGGCCGCCTTCTTTAGAAAGTCCTTTCCTGTCCTTCTTATAGTTTATCTCTCACCAGAAAACATCATCATTCAAACTCATTTTGTCTCACTTGCCTGTCTCAGTGGAAAAAGTAGCCCCACCTTCTTGTTTCAAATTCTACTCTTTTAATTATTCTCCTTATCCTATACCTTGACTGGCTCTTCTCAAGGGGCTCTTTGCTCTGGGGTTATAAATATTCTTGTCATTCCCTCCTGTATAAAGATCTTCCTTACATCCTGTGTTTTCCACTAGTTTCTGCACAGCTTTTTCTTTCCTTTGAAGTCCAACTTCTGGGAGAAGCAGCCTCTCCTGACGGGCCTTCTCCCTATGGGCTGGAGACAATCTGACTCATGCTTCCAGGACCCTCCATTCAAAACCATCTTCTCCCAGGTCACAAACAGCCTCTTGGTTGCAAATCCCAAAGGCATTTTTCAGTCCTTATTTTACTTCTGCTGTCTTTGATATTTGTCCTTGTTGACCATGCCTTTCCTAAACCTTCCTGTTGACTCCGTGACATGACTGTCTTGTGGTTTCCTCTTACCTCTATGAGGGTGAATTTCCGGCCGGTTTGCTCATTCTTCTTCCCCTGCATATCCATGATGTGTCTGCGGTCCTCAAGGCTCTGTTCTCTGCCCACCTCAGAACTGCAGGAGAGGAAGATTGGAGACAAGGAGCCAGTGAGAAAACTGCTGCTACAGCTCAGATGGGGGTCGGATTTAGGGAAGTGGCAGTGGGAACAAAAAGGGGAGATAAATGGGAGGATCTGAGAGAAAAATATTCGACAGATGATATGAGCGTGATTATATATGTGGGTGGGCAGCAGTGAATCACTGAAAATAACGTAGAGACAATAAACCTTAGCTGGTTGGGCTCCTTTTTACTGTATGAAGGGACAAGAATAAAATAAATTTTACTTCTTTCAGAAAAATATTAGCTGCCTGGGAAAAACCAGGAAGTTTTTATCAAATTAAATAGAAGAAAGTGTGTGTGTGTGTGTGTGTGTGTGTGTGTGTGTGTGTGTGTGTGTGTGTGTGTAAAAGAGCAGGAGATTCCTTACTGACAAAGAAGGGGTGAACTTTATGCATAAGATAACGGTGATATCCTGACCTGTGGAATGGGGAATGCAGCTTTTCAAATGGTTCAACAGTAACAGTAACATAAAAACAAATATTTTGTGGATGAGTGTTTAGTAATGCAAGTTATGTTAGAAAAAAGAAAATACAAAAACAATGAAAAAAGGGAAATTCAAAGAATGGAAGGCAGTGTCCCCTTTCTAGGATGTCTAGGAATGGTGGGAGACATCACAACAGAGCTTGAAAAAGGTACAAGAATTTCAAAATCAGGCAATAAGGAGGACTGAACAGTGACTGCTGTGGACTAAACTGTATTCTTTCACAGGTTGAAGCCCTAACCCCCAAAGTGAATATATCTGGATATCGGGCCTTTAAGGAGGTAATTAAAGTTAAAGGAGGTCATAAGGGTGAGACCCTAAGCCACAGGACTGGTGTCCTTATAAGAAGAGGAAGAGACACCAGAGAGCTCTTTCTCTCCACACATGCACAGAGGAAAGGCCATGTGAGGACACAGCAAGAAGCTGGCCACCTGCAAGGCAGGAAGAGAGGCCTCACCAGAAACCAGCCCTGTTGGAACCTTGATCTTGAATTTTCAGGCTCCAGAACTATGAAAATAATACATTTACATTGTTTAAGCCACCCAGTCGGTGGTACTGTTATAGTAGCCCGAGAAGACTAATATGGAGATGTCTAAGTAAGTAAAATGAAGTCAGATGACTGAGAAGGAAAAGGGTCAGAAGCCACAAAGATGAAAGAACAAATAAAGTACATCTAGAAAGGAGGAAAATGATGAGAGAGAAAGGAAAAGTTGAGTTCTGAAGCAAAAAGCATCGATAACTTACTGCTATCTCCAGGGAACCTACACCTTAGCAGTGAAGTAAAAGTTCAAATGTCTGTGGATGACAGGGTGACAAGGAGAGCGAGGAAAGCAAGCCAGGTATAACACAGCAGGACCCTGGTAAACTGGAGAGTGGATGACTCATCTTAGGGAGGCGACCACTAACTCAGCTCCAGTGTATGGAAGCCAGCAAAGAATGTGGAGCTGTGGTCCAGAACTTCAAAAGAAATAAGAAATCTACATTTATGTGAAATCTTTGCATTTGGGCAACTGGTAAGATTACAGACACAGTGGACCTGGAGTGTATCTTGCTGGCAGGCCCAATTAAAAAATATATATATAATTTTGGTCTGTGCATTCCCCCACCCTGTAGAGTATCCTGCTAGTCTCAGGGTATTCCAGGCACTTTCATGCAATTGTGCCTTAGCTCCTGCCATCCTTCTGACTTCTAGGTCCTTTTCTTTTTGTTCACCCTGTCTCTACATGGTTTTTAAGACTTAAATGCTATCTTACATCTTTGGCTTTCCCTGATCACTGTGGGAAAAGCAGACCGTGTGATCCTCTCCACCTTTTCTTTCTCATAATGTACATATGATCTAACAGAAAGCTACCCTGAAAAATACAACATCTGGACTTTTGCTTGCATCCAAGATGAAGTAACAGGGACCAGATTTACTGCTCACCTAAAACAACCAAAAAAATTGGGCAAAACATATGAAATAATTTTCAAGACACTGAATCATAAGCAACAAAGGAAAGTGATACCCAAGAAACGGAAAATAAATGAGATGAGGCCTATGACTGCCCAGCTTACTGCCTTGAGAGCTTCCAGGCCACAGAACAGTGGGATGGAAACTGTGTGGAGCCTGGCAGACTCCCTGAGTGAGCGCTAGGAGTCTGAGGAGACCAGGTAGGCTATAGTTCACAGACTACCAGAGAGGAGACAGCTTCATAGTGAGAGAACTTGGAGACTTGCAAAGGTTCTCTTCAAGTATTCAGCAGAGTATGGGTGAGAATATACAGCTGAGGAAATTTCCCGAGGCCAGGGACAGCACCTATTCCCATCAGCCAGGATGGAAAACCTCACAACTCAGAACGCACTGGGTAGAATACCCAAAAGGGATTTGTATCAGTAGTGAGGAATAATTAGCCCTAGACTAAACACAGTTTGAGTCCCACCTAACAAATCTAGAAAAAGAAGCACAAATTAAACCCCAAAGAAGCAGAAATAAAGATCAGAGTGGAAATCAATAAAACAAAATAAATAAACAATAAAGAGAAATCAATGAAACAAAGCTGTTCTTTTCAATAAAATTGATAAACCATTTGCCAGGCTGACTGAGGAAAACAGAGTAAAGAAATAAATGATCAACACTAGGAATTAAAGAGGCAACATTATTACAGATTCTTTCAATATGAAAAAGATAATGAGGGAATATTATGAACAACTTTATGTCAAGGAATTCAACCACTTGGATGAAATGGACAAGTTCCTTGAAAGATACAAATGATCAATGCCTATATAAGAAGAAATAGATAACCTTAATAGCTCTACTTTTATTAAACAAATTGCACTTGTAGTTAAAAATCTTCCATAAAAGAATACTTCAAGCCCAGATAGCTTTACTGGTGAGTCTACGTAACATCTGAAGAAGAAATAGAGTGACATCAGTAAAAAAAGAAGACATACAGATGGCCAAGAAGCACATGAAAAGCTGCTCAACATCACTAATTATTAGAGAAATGCAAATCAAAACTACAATGAAGTATCACCTCACACTGGTTAGCATGGGCATCATCAGAAAATTTACAAACAACAAATGCTGGAGAGGGTGTGGAGAAAAGGGAAGCTTCTTGCACTGTTGGTGGGAATGTAAACTGATACAGCCACTATGGAGAACAGTATGCAGGTTCCTTAAAAAACTAAAAATAGAATTACCATAGGACCCAGCAATCCCATTACTGGGCATAAACCCAGAGAAAACCATAATTCAAAAAGACACATGCACCCCAATGTTCATTGCAGCATTATCTACAATAGCCAGGTCATGGAAGCAACCTAAATGCCCATCGACAGGCAGATAGATAAAGAAGATGTGGTAAATATATACAAAGGAATATTACTCAGCCATAAAAAGAAACGAAACTGGGTCATTTGTAGAGATGTGGATGGACCTAGAGACTGTCATACAGAGTGAAGTTAGAAAGAGAAAAACAAATATCGTGTATTAACGCATATATGTGAAATCTAGAAAAATGGTACAATGAACCAGTTTGCAAGGCAGAAATAGAGACACAGATGTAGAGAACAAACGTGTGGACACCAAGCGGGGAACACGGGGGGCAGTGGTGGGATGAATTGGGAGATTGGGATTGACATATATACACTAATATGTATAAAATAGATAAGTAATAAGAATCTGCTGTATAAAAAATAAAATTCAAAAACAAAATGCAAAGAAAAAAAAGGAAATGATCAAGTGTGTATATATATCAATATATGCTGAGTAGAAAAATTAGAAAATACACACAGTAAAATGAAGGGAAAAAAATCACTACAATTCCACCACTTAGCGATAATTACTGACATTTATTGATGTATATTGTTCCATATTTTATGCATGTTATATAAAAACTATTTTATAATCATCCTCTTTCAACTTAAAAATTTTTCATCATTCCTTCCACATCTACGAACATAGTTCTATAATATTTTCACTATTTGAAATAGTCACATGGTGTTCTATTATATAAATGTTTCATAATTTAATCAATCCTGGGCTTCCCTCCTGGCACAGTGGTTAAGAATCCACCTGCCAATTCAGGGGACATGGGTTCGAGCCCTGGTTCAGGAAGATCCTACATGCCATGGAGCAACTAAGCCTGTGCGCCACAACTACTGAGCCTGCGCTCTAGAGTCCGTGAGCCACAACTACTGAGCCCTCGTGCCACAACTAATGAAGCCCGGACACCTAGAGCCCGTGCTCCGCAATAAGAGAAGCCAGCGCAATGAGAAACCTGCGCACCACAATGGAGAGTAGCCCCCGGTCGCCACAACTAGAGAAAGCCTGCACGCAGCAACGAAGACCCAACACAGCCAAAAAAAAAAAAAGATAATAAATTAAAAAAATAATAATAATTTAATCAATCCTTTATTCATAGAAATTGAATTTTTTTCCTTCTATTTTTAAAACACTGCTTGAAGGAGTAGCCTTTTAACTGAATCTCTGCGTGTATACTTAAACATTTTCCTACAGTAAATTCCTGGAAGTAGAATATTCAGGTCAAAAGACATGAACAATTTGAAAACTTAAAATAAACAAGTATTACCAAGCTATACTCCACAAAGGATTGTTTTAATATATACTATTACCAGAAGCATATGAGGAAACCCACTTCCCCACACTCTCATCAACACAAGGTTGTATCAGTTTGAAGCTTGCTGCCATTTTCTGAGGGAAAAATACCATCTCATTTATTGTTTTAATTTCTATTAATTTGATCACTGTAATTGGACATTTTTCGTATGTTCACTGCTATATATATATATATATATATATATATCTCTCTCTCTCTCTCTCTATATATATATATATATATATATCTCTATATATCCCTTTAAGAATGTCCTATGCACCCCGTTTGCCAGTTCTCCTACTGATATACTTCTTTTCCCTTTTGACTTTGTAGAGCTTTTTATAAGTTAACGGTATTAACGCTTCGTCTGTCACATATTTTGTGAAATTCTTCCTGATCCCAGCTTATTGGTTGTTTTTAGATACTGCTTATGGCATTTTTTTCTCTTTGACATAAATGATTTTAAAGTTTCTATTATTTAGATCTAAAAACCTGTTTCAAAATATGTTTTCTGATTCTGGTATCAATGATAAAAAGTCATTCCTTAACACCCATGATTATAAAACTATTGATTTATAAACTTTCTGTATAATGAGATTTTATTTTTTGCCATCAAAATCTAAAATCTAAAAACACCTATGAAAAATTTGTATCATTAAGTATCAATTTCATAAAAGTGTACGTGATAGAGCTTAACATTTTCACTTTCAGGAGACAAACTTCACTTCTAGTAATAGAGAAAACAGAGGCCGCCTTCTTTAGAAAGTCCTTTCCTGTCCTTCTTATAGTTTATCTCTCACCAGAAAACATCATCATTCAAACTCATTTTGTCTCACTTGCCTGTCTCAGTGGAAAAAGTAGCCCCACCTTCTTGTTTCAAATTCTACTCTTTTAATTATTCTCCTTATCCTATACCTTGACTGGCTCTTCTCAAGGGGCTCTTTGCTCTGGGGTTATAAATATTCTTGTCATTCCCTCCTGTATAAAGATCTTCCTTACATCCTGTGTTTTCCACTAGTTTCTGCACAGCTTTTTCTTTCCTTTGAAGTCCAACTTCTGGGAGAAGCAGCCTCTCCTGACGGGCCTTCTCCCTATGGGCTGGAGACAATCTGACTCATGCTTCCAGGACCCTCCATTCAAAACCATCTTCTCCCAGGTCACAAACAGCCTCTTGGTTGCAAATCCCAAAGGCATTTTTCAGTCCTTATTTTACTTCTGCTGTCTTTGATATTTGTCCTTGTTGACCATGCCTTTCCTAAACCTTCCTGTTGACTCCGTGACATGACTGTCTTGTGGTTTCCTCTTACCTCTATGAGGGTGAATTTCCGGCCGGTTTGCTCATTCTTCTTCCCCTGCATATCCATGATGTGTCTGCGGTCCTCAAGGCTCTGTTCTCTGCCCACCTCAGAACTGCAGGAGAGGAAGATTGGAGACAAGGAGCCAGTGAGAAAACTGCTGCTACAGCTCAGATGGGGGTCGGATTTAGGGAAGTGGCAGTGGGAACAAAAAGGGGAGATAAATGGGAGGATCTGAGAGAAAAATATTCGACAGATGATATGAGCGTGATTATATATGTGGGTGGGCAGCAGTGAATCACTGAAAATAACGTAGAGACAATAAACCTTAGCTGGTTGGGCTCCTTTTTACTGTATGAAGGGACAAGAATAAAATAAATTTTACTTCTTTCAGAAAAATATTAGCTGCCTGGGAAAAACCAGGAAGTTTTTATCAAATTAAATAGAAGAAAGTGTGTGTGTGTGTGTGTGTGTGTGTGTGTGTGTGTGTGTGTGTGTAAAAGAGCAGGAGATTCCTTACTGACAAAGAAGGGGTGAACTTTATGCATAAGATAACGGTGATATCCTGACCTGTGGAATGGGGAATGCAGCTTTTCAAATGGTTCAACAGTAACAGTAACATAAAAACAAATATTTTGTGGATGAGTGTTTAGTAATGCAAGTTATGTTAGAAAAAAGAAAATACAAAAACAATGAAAAAAGGGAAATTCAAAGAATGGAAGGCAGTGTCCCCTTTCTAGGATGTCTAGGAATGGTGGGAGACATCACAACAGAGCTTGAAAAAGGTACAAGAATTTCAAAATCAGGCAATAAGGAGGACTGAACAGTGACTGCTGTGGACTAAACTGTATTCTTTCACAGGTTGAAGCCCTAACCCCCAAAGTGAATATATCTGGATATCGGGCCTTTAAGGAGGTAATTAAAGTTAAAGGAGGTCATAAGGGTGAGACCCTAAGCCACAGGACTGGTGTCCTTATAAGAAGAGGAAGAGACACCAGAGAGCTCTTTCTCTCCACACATGCACAGAGGAAAGGCCATGTGAGGACACAGCAAGAAGCTGGCCACCTGCAAGGCAGGAAGAGAGGCCTCACCAGAAACCAGCCCTGTTGGAACCTTGATCTTGAATTTTCAGGCTCCAGAACTATGAAAATAATACATTTACATTGTTTAAGCCACCCAGTCGGTGGTACTGTTATAGTAGCCCGAGAAGACTAATATGGAGATGTCTAAGTAAGTAAAATGAAGTCAGATGACTGAGAAGGAAAAGGGTCAGAAGCCACAAAGATGAAAGAACAAATAAAGTACATCTAGAAAGGAGGAAAATGATGAGAGAGAAAGGAAAAGTTGAGTTCTGAAGCAAAAAGCATCGATAACTTACTGCTATCTCCAGGGAACCTACACCTTAGCAGTGAAGTAAAAGTTCAAATGTCTGTGGATGACAGGGTGACAAGGAGAGCGAGGAAAGCAAGCCAGGTATAACACAGCAGGACCCTGGTAAACTGGAGAGTGGATGACTCATCTTAGGGAGGCGACCACTAACTCAGCTCCAGTGTATGGAAGCCAGCAAAGAATGTGGAGCTGTGGTCCAGAACTTCAAAAGAAATAAGAAATCTACATTTATGTGAAATCTTTGCATTTGGGCAACTGGTAAGATTACAGACACAGTGGACCTGGAGTGTATCTTGCTGGCAGGCCCAATTAAAAAATATATATATAATTTTGGTCTGTGCATTCCCCCACCCTGTAGAGTATCCTGCTAGTCTCAGGGTATTCCAGGCACTTTCATGCAATTGTGCCTTAGCTCCTGCCATCCTTCTGACTTCTAGGTCCTTTTCTTTTTGTTCACCCTGTCTCTACATGGTTTTTAAGACTTAAATGCTATCTTACATCTTTGGCTTTCCCTGATCACTGTGGGAAAAGCAGACCGTGTGATCCTCTCCACCTTTTCTTTCTCATAATGTACATATGATCTAACAGAAAGCTACCCTGAAAAATACAACATCTGGACTTTTGCTTGCATCCAAGATGAAGTAACAGGGACCAGATTTACTGCTCACCTAAAACAACCAAAAAAATTGGGCAAAACATATGAAATAATTTTCAAGACACTGAATCATAAGCAACAAAGGAAAGTGATACCCAAGAAACGGAAAATAAATGAGATGAGGCCTATGACTGCCCAGCTTACTGCCTTGAGAGCTTCCAGGCCACAGAACAGTGGGATGGAAACTGTGTGGAGCCTGGCAGACTCCCTGAGTGAGCGCTAGGAGTCTGAGGAGACCAGGTAGGCTATAGTTCACAGACTACCAGAGAGGAGACAGCTTCATAGTGAGAGAACTTGGAGACTTGCAAAGGTTCTCTTCAAGTATTCAGCAGAGTATGGGTGAGAATATACAGCTGAGGAAATTTCCCGAGGCCAGGGACAGCACCTATTCCCATCAGCCAGGATGGAAAACCTCACAACTCAGAACGCACTGGGTAGAATATCCAAAAGGGATTTGTATCAGTAGTGAGGAATAATTAGCCCTAGACTAAACACAGTTTGAGTCCCACCTAACAAATCTAGAAAAAGAAGCACAAATTAAACCCCAAAGAAGCAGAAATAAAGATCAGAGTGGAAATCAATAAAACAAAATAAATAAACAATAAAGAGAAATCAATGAAACAAAGCTGTTCTTTTCAATAAAATTGATAAACCATTTGCCAGGCTGACTGAGGAAAACAGAGTAAAGAAATAAATGATCAACACTAGGAATTAAAGAGGCAACATTATTACAGATTCTTTCAATATTAAAAAGATAATGAGGGAATATTATGAACAACTTTATGTCAAGGAATTCAACCACTTGGATGAAATGGACAAGTTCCTTGAAAGATACAAATGATCAATGCCTATATAAGAAGAAATAGATAACCTTAATAGCTCTACTTTTATTAAACAAATTGCACTTGTAGTTAAAAATCTTCCATAAAAGAATACTTCAAGCCCAGATAGCTTTACTGGTGAGTCTACGTAACATCTGAAGAAGAAATAGAGTGACATCAGTAAAAACGGTGGTGTTAAGGACTTCTGAAAAATTTCTCCTCCAAATAAGCTATGAGAAAACTGGCAAGCATGGTTAGAATCAACTTTTTTAGATTCTGGAAATTAGCCAATAGCTTGTAGTAACCCAGAGAATGTTTATTCAAGAAGAATGGTTGACACTTGGTAAGAACAGTGAGCTTTGTGGCATTTTAACTTACCTTATCCCATTCCCCACTGTCTGGCTCTGTGGGTACCTTGAAAAAGAAGAGCCTGCGTTTATGGTGAAAGCCAGCATCCTGGCAGCCACTGGAAGGAGCAGAACAGGGCTGGAGCTCTTTCAAAGCCTCATTCCCAAGGAATTGTCATTATCTGACCTATTTGGTGGTTTCCTGGAAGACACCACTTGTAAGGCTGTCTGCATTTGACTTATCTTAGAGCCTGCCTTTTCCCTGGGAGGCAATTACAATTAACTTCAGGGCTGCCTGAGCGGTGGATAACAGTAGGCAAACAACAGACTAACTGAAAGCTTTAAAGGAAAAGCTGGGGGAATAAGCTGTCCATGAGGGTTTTGAAAAGCTCAGACTTAGTCCTGGGAGTCTAGAAGGTCTTACACATGTGTAGGGCTGTGTGCATGCACAGGAAAGACCTGAGAAGGCCTTAAGCCCTCACCGCTGGCTGACCTAAACACTCTATGCCAACAGGAAGTGAAGGCTAAGACAGAGGTATCAACTGCCTGGCTGGGTGTTGAAGGTGTGCACAGCACACACTGAGCCCCTACCTGGCAAGACTGGGGGACCTACTGGTTCCAAGTGTTTAAGGAAATCGGTTTCCAATTATTAGCTGATCACTAATCTAACTGAGCAAAGACTCCTGTGGACAAACACGTTACAACTAAAGAATTAAAGAATTTGTTCAGAGAAGTTAACAAACAACGAACAACTACAATAAGTAGCAACAACAACAAACCCTGGGGAGGGGGAAGAATCTAATTTCCAGAGTTGTCACATTATATCATTCAAAATATCCAATTTTCAATAAAAGGTTACAAGACAGGCAAAGAAACAAGAAAGTATGCACCACACAAGGGAAAAAGCAATCAACTGAAATGGTCCCTTAGGAAGCCCAGACATCGGACTTTCTAGACAAAGACTTGAAATCCACTATTATAAATACATTCAAAGAACGCAAGAAAACCATACTTAAAGAACTAATGGAAAGTATGGGAACAACATTTCATCAAATAAAGAATATCAATCAATAAATAGAAATTACAAAAGGAAAAAGTAATATCATATCCTCACAGACTCTTCTAGAAAACTGAAGAGGAGGGAATTCTTAACGCATTCCATGAAGCCAGCTTACTCTGATAGCAAAACCAGACTAAGACAGTACAAGAAAAGAAAACTATAGACCTATATTTCTCTTGAACAAAATACAAACAACTCCAAATAAAATTTTAGCAAATCAAGTCCACCAATTTATAAAAAGGATAACACACCATGACTAAGTGGGGTTTATTCAAAGAATGAAAAGTTGGTTTAACATTTGAAAACCAGGTAATTTACCATATTAGCACATTTAAAAAGAAAAATCATATGATTATCTTAGTAGGTGCAGAAAAAGCATTTGACAAAAATCCAACATCCAATCCTGATACAAACTCTCAGCAAACTAGGAAATGAAGGAATAAAGGGCATTTATTAAAAAACCTATGACGATGTACTTAGTGGTGAAAGACTGAATGCTTTCCCACTCACTTCCCTTCAGGACAAAAGAAGATAAGAATATATACTCTCATCATTTCTATTCAACATTGTACTGGAGGTTCTAGCCAGGGCAATAAGGAGGGAGGGAGGAAAGGCATCCAGATTGGGAAAGAAGCTAAACTGGCTTTTATATGTATGACTATCTATATAGAAAACCTGGTGAAGTCCACCAAAAAGTTATTAAAACTAAAAAGATAGTTTAGTAAGGTAGCATGATACAAGATCAACATACAACAATTAGTAGTATTCCCATAAATTAGCAACAAACAATTGCAAATTGAAATTGAAAAATAATACCGTTTACCAATGAGATATGCAGGAATAAATCAGCCAAATACGTGCAGGACTTATACGCTGAAAACTAACAATCAGTGTTGAGAGAAATTAAAGAAGTCCTAAATAAATGGAGAAATATTTCATGTTAATGAGTCAGATGACTGAATACTGTCGACATGTCAGTTCTCCCCAAACGTATCTTTGGATTCAAGGTAATACAAGTTGGGATTCCAGAAGCCTATGTTGTAGAAACTGAAAAACTTACTCTAAATTGATGAGGACATACAAAGGACCCTGAATAGTTAAACTGACTTTAAAAAAGGACAAGACTCAAGGACCAATAATACCTGATTCCAAGACATAGTATAAAACTACAGTAATCAAGACCGTGTGTTACTGGTGTAAAGACAGAAGTAGATCAATGGATTAGAATACGTCCAGAAACAGACCTACCCTTATAATCACAATTGATTTTCAATGAAGGTGTAAAGACCATTCAGTTGAGGCATGGCTGTTTTTTCAACAAATGATGCTAGAACAACTGGATATCCAAATGCCAACAAAACAAAACAGAATCCTCTGATCCAAACCTCACATCATATACAAAAATTAACACAAAACAGATCATAGACTTAAATATGAAACCAATTTGAATTCTAAAACTTTTACAAGAAAACATAGGAGAAAACCTTTGTAACTTTGGCAGAGGTTTCTTAGATATTATACTAAAGCATGATATATAAAAGAAAAAAATTGACAAACTGGACTTCATCAAAATAAAAAAAAAGTTTGCTTTTCAAAAGCTACTGTTAAAAGAATGAAAAGGCGTAACAGAGACCGGGAGAAAATATCTGCAAATCATGTATCTGATAAAGAACATATTTAGAATATATAAGGAACTCTGTGATGTCACACACCTGACAATGGATAATTTTGATTTCAGAAAGGGTGGGGAATGGGAGGAGGAGAAAAAGGCTGAAAAGTGAATAATCAAAAGAAGAAACTAAAAAAAAAAAGTTGCAAGTAGTAGGGTATTTTAGGGGAAAAGGGTAAACTAATTTCTCCTCATGAAAAGAGGAAGAAATTGAAGAAGTCTGGAATAGGATTATTATAAAGATGGAAAAATATATAGTGGAGGAGAGATCAGATACTTGGAGTTAACACTTATGGCTGCACTACATTAAGAAGAGATTGCATTCATTCATTCATTCATTCAGTTCACATATGAGTGTTCACAAATAAAGGCCTTTAATATTATTGACCATCTGAATTAACTTCTCTCTGACCAAACCTGTTAATGAGATAAAACATTCTATGTTTAAAAAAAAAAAACCCAACAAACTCAAGATAAAATATGTTAGTAACTAGGGAACACTAATACTAATTATGGATTATAACATATTTGTAGAAGCTTCATTACAAACTGACTTAGGCAGCAGATCATAACATCACAGGGGCATGAGATACAAAAGGTAAAAGTTTAAGACTTTGAAGAAAATGCCTTTAAATTAACCTATAAAAGTTTCTTCTTGGTATCTTTTTAAGATAAGAGAGTATAGCTTTATTAAAATGTGTAAAAATTGTTTGCACAGAAGTGATTGACATTTCTGAGAAAAAATTTAAAAGTATAAATGAGACAAGAAATTCAAGTGGAAAGTGGTGAGAGGCAGACCTATGTGGCTCATTTACAAAGTTTGGTCAACCAACTAATGAGCAGATGTTAGTAACTGAATGGCAAGGCTGCAAAGAAACAAAAAAACTAGGCTCTATCCATTTACTTGGGTACAATGGACTCATTTAAGTAAATTAGAGAAATAAAGAAATGACATACTGGGCTATAGTATTTCCACCTTCAACTTGCCTACAGTTCTTAAGTCATGAGAAATGTATCTTAATTCATCCTTACTTCTAAGAAATTATGAGTACAGGGAAAAGCCCAAAGGCTTTAGATGAACTTGAGCATTTAGACATATCTGAACTTCTCATGAAAATTTACTTTCAGAAGCTTCTTAAGTGCTCTATGTTCAAAAAGAGAAGCCAAGCTACCCTGACAGCCTTAGAAACAAGCTGGGATAGTTTCTGAGGCTTTTTTGAACTTTAATCTGAAGAGCATTGTGTGGATCTCTCTGCCACCTGAAAATACGTATCCAAAGTAGTCAGAGTGACTACAGAACCTTTCATTCACATATTAGATAAAAGTTCTAAAAAATTTTATAAAAATGTTCATAGAGAGGACAGTTCCCATAATGTATTAAAATATGGTCATTTTTGATTGTTGAAACAGGGTTTGTCCTCACAGCTCCAGCGTATTTTTTACGCGGGTGATCTGTCATTGAGTATACTCCTCAGGGTCAGTTATTATATTATCAACTATTATGTAAAATTTCAATTGTTCAGAGATTGGAACTGAAAACATACCTGGCAGATATAACAAAAACAAAAAACTGAAAGACCTGGGATGTGTATTTGTGTCGTGTGACAGGCAGAGAGAAAGCATGGAAAGAACAGCAGATTGGGAAACACAGGATCTGTGTTCTGGTACTGGCTCTGCCTCTTACTACCGCCCTCAGATCATGTTTCTCCACATGCAAAAGAGGGGTCAGAGCAATGGTCTGCAGGGAAATGGGGAGACTCAAATGTGATAATGTGAGTGACTGTGTTCTGATGTAATACAGGGCTATATATAATCATATAATCATCAATATAATTTTATCTCTCAAAAAGAAAGATTTTTTAAACTTACAAACAAAATGGCATCTTACCAAGGAGCCTAATAACACTGAATATAGTACAAAAAACAAACACACACACACCCTGGTGGTCTGAGAACCAGGAGACTTAGGTCTTGCCTGGTTCAAGCGCTGACATAAATGTGCCTTGTGACATTTGCACAAGGTCTTTCCTCTTAGTTTTCCTGAATGTAAAACAGAGGGAATGTAGAATTTCTAAGGGATTTTCTAAGTCATGATTCTGTGACTCTTAAATACCATTTAAAAATTCTGTTTGTCTTTCATCTGTAGAATGAAATATTATAAAATAATGCACGGTTTTATCTGATAATTCCTGTAAATTAGAGTGTCATTTAAATCAGAATTTCTGGACTGGAAGAGACATATTCTTCAAAATGTCAAAGTGCATAGCAGGGTTAACGAATAAATATTGGGTTGGCCCAAAAGTTCATTCGGGTTTTTCTGTACGATGTTATGAAAACCCCTGAACTTTTGGGCCAACCCAATATTTTCCTGAAGGACATTCAGCAGGGATTCTCTGTGTGCACATGTGTGTAGGCATGCACCCAATGTGGGGACAGTGGCGGTGGGATGGGAGGGCACAGCAGACACCTGAGCTGTTCGAGGTTGTTACACTCACGTGATAGTTTGCTAGTGACGTGTGACTATGAAGTCAGGGCTTCAAATTATGTACAAAATCATCTGCAATGATAAAAATTGAGAAGTGCTTTGCAAAGGTTTTCAGTATTTTTTTTTCTGAGGTAAGAGAGATTTTCTATTTATGTTACTAAGTAATATAGCAAGTATCAAAAAAAATACAAAAACTTCCTAGAGATCTTTTAAAATAAATACTTCAAAAATTGCTCATCTGCCTTAGGCATTTCTAAGACATATACAATGATAATGTCCTGGGTATTTGCTTTTTTTCTTTAATGCCTCGAAATAGGCATTTCATAATTTTTTTAGTGTGGTATTATGAAGAGGGAAATGGAGAAACTGTCCTTAAAAAAAAAAAACACAACTATTTATCACTGCAAATTATTTAGGAGGAAAAGCTGCTTACTGTGTCACAGACTCTGAGCCCAGTCTGAAATCCTGGGACTTGAATGACTGCTGTGAAAGAAGAACAAAGAGTAAGTCACAAATCACAGAAGACAACACAGGCAATATTCACATGCTGAAAACCCACCAACTGGATGAATGAGGAGAGAGCATGCCTGTTCTGAACACAAGTGTCTATCAGCATGTCTATCACAGGTGTCTATTCACTCGCACGGAAAACCAAGTAAACAGCTCTCCAGATTGGTTAAGCGCTCTTCGTAAATAAAGTGAGCTTTCAGGTGTGTGGCAAAGAGAGTCAGTTGTAAGTCAGCCTACATTAATTCAGTAATACTATGTTATATTACTTAAGTTCTAAATTTACCTTTCAACACTGCATCTTTCCTTTGTAATCTTGTCAGTACATTGTATTTTCATGGTGTTACTCACTGAACTATGTGTAAAATTTTGAATCTGCAAGCTCTTTAAATCTTCTACAAAATTTGCTTAGTATATCTGTTTTATTAATGGCACCTCCATGAGAAAATCAAATAAGCACTTTCAGTGGTGCCAGATTATACTCTGAGTGTTAGACGGTTCCTCTAGAGTTTGAACATTAATTCCAAATGAAAGGATACTGTGGAAAATGGTAGTTGATATGAGACAGTAGTTTAGAAATCAACCTAATCTTGCTATAAGACAGACTTGCAAATTTTTTTTAACAGATAATTACATGTTATGGAAAGGATCTACTTAAAATTCACAGAAAATATAAATCACTACTATGTTAAAGTTTTGAATTACATACAAATGAAAGAGATATACCATATCTGCCTAATTAAAATTTTAAAACTGCAGAAAACAAAAAGCCAAAATGATATGAAAGACAAGGAGTACAACTGTCTCAGTCTTAACTTCTTTGAGTAACTACTGCTGTCCCAGTCTTATCTCTACTGAAACTTGTTTTGCCTTTTTGGATTTCCTCCTTCACAATCAGATTTCAGCAAGATTTGGCACTGAGTCCCTTTAAACAAGTATTACTTTTCTTATCATAAAGATTTCAAGAGGATTTTGTACTTCTCTGGACCATAACTATGTAATATTATGGCTGGCTATATAGCTTTAAATCAAGCATGTAATGAAAACAAGAGTTAAAGGGCAAGGAGACTTAGTGGCAAAACCTGAATGTTGTAGTAAGTGAGCCTATTTCAAAGAACAACTAAAGAACCAATCTCGGATTTTTCTCAACTATTTGATGATGATCTGACTCAGTTAAAATGTGTTTGGGGAAAAAAGTACAAACACATAGAAAATTTAAATTCAAGGACTAATGCAGACTGCAGAATAGTCTACCTGCCCTCAAGCCCATAGAGCAGAAGAAAACCATCAAAACCTCTCAGAAAGCATTAACTGTAACTGAATTTCTTCAGCTTTTTTCCCCAGACTTATAAAATAAATTCCAAACACAGCCATCAGATTAAAGGTCAGATGTTTCTTTTACATGGTCTAAGTATTACTTCTCTCTCTTTGCCCAAGGCAAGAGCAACATCTTACCTTAAATACATGTATATACAGTCGGCCCTCAGTATCCAAGGGGGATTGGTTGCAGGACACTCCCACCTGCACAGATACCAAAATCTGCAGATGCTAAAGTGCCTCATATAATGGTGTAGTATTTGTATATAACCTAACAATCTCCTGTATACTTTAAATCATCTCTAGATTACTTATAATACCTAATACGATGTAAACTCTATGCAAATAGTTGTAAATACAATGTAAATGCTATGTAAATAGTTGCCAGCATGGCAAATTCAAGTTTTGCTTTTTGAAACTTTCTGGAATTTTTTTTCCGAATAATTTCAATCCATGTTTGGTTGACTCTTTAGATGCATAGCCCGTGGATAAGGAAGGCCAACTGTATATGAAATGTTGTAAAACTACTGGATTAAAAAAACCCAACATAATGGCTCTAATCAGAATATAAGTCTACTCCAGAGGTTGACGGAAGGGAAGTCAGACTGAATTATACATCACTGTTAAGTCAGTGTTACTTTTCCTTTCTTGTTGTGACCCTGACAAATGAGTAACAACATATTACTACGTTCAGGTCTTACCAAACCTGCTTCTAATAGTCTTTTCATATGAAATGGGTGCTGTGATGTCCTCAGGAAGTCTGTCTTAAGCAGGTTAAACATGGTTCCTGCCCTGTTTCCTACTGTGTTACTGCATTACTGTAGCGGCATATCCAAGTCCTTTTTCATGATGCAAAGGTTGGCTTAACCTATGTTCAAATGCTATGAATCACAAATTAGTAGGAGATCCACATTACAAAGTCTTGACACTGATTTATAAAAGGACACTTATTTCTCTAGGACCAACACTTCACTTCTCAACACCTTTACTCACTCATTCCTTGGTCTCAGCAGCAGCGCGCCATATGGGTATGGAGGCAGAAGGAGGGGGAAGAAGGAGGTGTCTCTGTGAGCTGTTTTGTTTCACTTTATCTTTAAACAAAAAAGCCCAAGGCTATGAGACAATCAGCCCATAAGCACCCTCACCCCCCCATCAAGGCCAAGGAGCATGATTGCCCTTCTTTCCCTCTTGTCCACACACACCTCTCAGCTGTTTTGTGACTTCATTTCCTCTTCATGGATACCCTTGATTTGGAGAGGAGGGGATGAAGAGAGGAAGATGAGCAAAGCAAAGGAGATGAATGAAAGGATCAGAACCTGGAGACTCTTGCTTCCCAAACCCTCACAACTTCGTAGTGATGCTTTTAAGTTTAGATGCAGTGAGACAAACATGAAAGGAATGATTAATGGAATGATTTTCAGTGCCTCCAGTGATTACATGGAGATTTACCAAGAAGAGACAACTCATAAATAACTTTGTGAAAGAGAAATGGGCCATGCAAATAACTCCCCCAAATATTTCTATAAACTTGAAGAATGAATGTAAAATTAAGTAAATGTTCAATCTATGCTTGTTGCAGTAGCACACCAGCTTTAAATAAGGCAAATTTATGATATAGTAGAGCTCTATTTTTAAAGCTATGTATATACCTCCTGATATCTACCTTTTCCAAAGAATCAATATCTGCAATTTTTTTATACCCACTTTGTAGGAATTTTTATTGAAAAGAAAAAAAACCCAACAACGAGGGCTGTTGGTTAAATTCGAATCTCGGTTCTGTCATTAACTCTCTGTGTGGCCTCAGTAAGCCACTTAACTTCTCTTGAGGTGTGTTTTTCTTACTTGAAAATGTACAGGAGGTGCTCAGAATAAAAGCAGGAACTATCATAGCACCATTCTTATATTTTACAGATGAGGAAATGGAGGCCCAGAGTCACCAAGATTACAGAAGTAGCCTGAAGGTTTACAATCCTGTTTTTCAAACTGATTTAAAAGCAAAACTCATTTTCAATACAATTTTGTTTGAAAGCCTCACATACAAACACTGAAAAGGAGAATTTCTCTAGGTGAAGCTGGGTTTGGTGGTCTGGCAAACCTGGCCTCCCCAGACCTACCCCACAGAGCCCTGAGGAACAGGGCTCTACAGAGGAGAGAGTTTACAAACCACTCGACTAGATAAGCTCTTTCAGGTTTTCTCTGTTGCTAAAATTATGTTTCTGGGAGCATAATTTTATGACTTTAAATGTTCATACAAGTTTGCTGTTGATTCTTTGATTTTAGAATTTATTGTGGATTATTTGAGTTGTATTTGACGCTAAATCCTCCAATTATGCTTTTCCTTAAGGACAAAATATTCCTCTGCATTAAGATGCAGTTTCTATAAGTATATTAAAACAAAAAGTAAAGGCCTTCATCTTGATTCATGATTTGTAGTTTGGGATACGAATTATGCCAATTAAAAACGACAACAATAATAAATACTTAACGGAAAGCCACTCTAGGGGCAAGGCACCGTGCTACATGCCCTGGAGATACAAAGCTAAGTAGGCTCCAAGAGCTTATACTCTAACAGGGAAAGGCATGGAGACAACCAACAAGGCAGAGGGAGAGCCACATTATGATAAAGGAAAAAAAAATGTGCAGATATAAAGGAACAGAAGTCTTGAATTGCAACCGGAGGCTTTGGAGAAGGATTCTCAGAAGAGGGCGCATTTAGCTGTCTCCTAAGGGATAAACTGCATTTCTGATAGTTGGCGTAGCACAAAAACTATACAGCTAGAGAAAACGGGGTAAGCAGAGGTTTGAGGTTTGGCGTCTGCAGGGCAGCATACTCGGGAGGGTGATTTGAGAGATGAGGAAAAGTAGGTCCGAACTTCTGTTCAATCTCTGAGGGATGAGAGCTAGATTAAAACTTAAGAGATTTGGGGCTTCCCTGGTGGCGCAGTGGTTGAGAGTCCGCCTCCCGATGCAGGGGACACGGGTTCGTGCCCCGGTCCGGGAAGATCCCACATACCGCAGAGCGGCTGGGCCCATGAGCCATGGCCGCTGAGCCTGCGCGTCCAGAGCCTGTGCTCCACAACGGGAGAGGCCACAACGGTGAGAGGTCCGCATACCGCAAAAAAACAACAAAAAATAAAAAACAAAACAAAACAAAATTAAGAGATTTGGACTTCAAAAACAAATATAGCATCGGCTAAGATTTCTGAGCTGGTAAATCACGACTTGGTTTCTATTTTAGGAAGGTACCTCTGGTAGGCAGGTAAATGGTGCAGTAAAGACTGGAGAATGGGAGCGTGGAGACCTCCACAGGTAGGGGCTGGAGGGCTGGTTCCAGCAATCTCCGTCCCAGGCTCCTCCCCGTCAGTGCACTCTTTAAAAAAACTGGCGCTCCTCAATGCCTTCTACCCTTTAGTTCCGTACACTCCTCTGTTCCCATGGATTAGACAGGTATGTTTATGCTAAAGACTTCCAAATCAATACCCCGAACCTGGATCTCCAGTTTTCTTCAAAATGATTTGGCAATCGTTAGTTTTCAGCAAATCTTGTAAATAAGGCAGTTTTTCTGAAAATACACTTGGAACCATCCATCTTCATCAGAACTACCTCGCAAGCCTGAGTTCTGAGCAAATCTCTCCCGAGCGCCCTGGCTGCCGCACTGGCACTACACACAGAGCATCTTACGCTGAAGTGCCCTTCTGCTTTTACACACTGATGGTCACATTAGAAACCGAGGTTGCTCCTTTTCCTTCACAGGGATTTCCTCACCAAATCCTACTTTCTCATTATGGCTGGCTCGGATTGCTGCAACTGCCTCTCCTGGTCTTATTTTACTGCTTTCCCGCCACCCCCCCCCCCCACCTCCTTCTCAGAGCTTACAGAATGAGCTTCTGAAACAACTGATTTGATCATGCCATCCTCCATGTTTTAAATCCTCCAATGGCTCCCCAGTATCAAATCCAGCTCCTTAACATACCATACAAGGATCTTCTGATCCCGTCTCCTCGTTCAGGTTCAGCTTTCTCTCTTTTTAACTTTGCAGCCTAGGCTCCAGCCATGATGACATATTTGTGGTGGCCTGTGTGCCATGCCTTCATATTTGTTCAGTCTGCCTGGAATGCTCTTCCTCCCATAAAACTCAATTTAGAAATCAACCCTTCTGGAAAGCCTTTCCTGACCTCATTAAGCTTGGGTCAGGGGCCACTTCTATTTGCTCCCCTGCATTTCATATAGAACTCTACCAAAACAGACTTTTATGCTGTAAAATCCCCGATATTTGACTGTTCTTTCAAGAGAGAACTCCTTAAAGGTGAAGGTAGATGATGATTCCGTAACACACTGGAGTAGAGAAGAAAAAAATCAGGTTTTTAAAAGTGGATTTGGTTTTGGGCACACTGGACCAGAGATTCCAGAATGACACCTTCGTGAACGTGGAAATTTCTAGTAGGCGGTTAGAAATACACTTGGGGGATTCAGAACAGGAGTCGAAGTTACGGATGTAGAATTTGATACATCTGAAATACCAAAGTAATATCTGAAATGATAGGGGTAGAGAAAAAGAAAAGACATACAGCATGTAGCTTGTAGAAGGCTTGTATTACAGTGGCAGGCAAAGCCAGAGAATGAGAGAGAAACAGGAGAGGTAAAAGCACTGTTACAGACATTAAGGAAACAGAAAAAAGCAGAGGTGTTAATGACCCAGAAAGCTGGCATATGGAGGATTTTTTTACATGGTCTGTAAACTGCTGGAAACAGTCCCTCCCTCCATCGTGTGCTTTATCCCTTATCCCTTCCCCTGTGAGCAGCTGGTTTTTCAGTTTCTCTGATGAGCACTTCTAGCTACTTGAGGGCTTCTGCACAAGCTGTTTCTAATGCCTCAAACATATCCTCCTGCCCCCCACCCCCTTACAAAAACTAACCCAACCACTTCTCACCACAAGGCCTCACAGCTTCCCTTCACTGTCCTCTCACTGCTTATGTTTTAGTTTTATGACTCATTAATTACAGTTACTTTCACTCATTAGGCTGTAAGTTCTGTAAGTGGAGGGACTATTTCTGTTTAATTCACCATTACACCATGCAGACAACATTCTACCACAGTGCCTGGAAAAACAGCAGGCATTCAATATATATGTGTTAAATGAATCAACTATAAAGACACCAAAGGGGTGGAGGGGTAAGGATGCAGATCATTGGTTGAGTGAGGCTAGAAGAATGTGGGAGGGAAAATGACCAAAAATACAAGTGGAGAGGTCGGCCATAGAAAGGAGGGCACTTCTTTCTATGATCTGAAAGCAGCTGGAGAAGGAAGGGGAAGTAACAGAAATACAGAGAAAGCAGGGAGACAAAGTCAGCCTGGAGTAAGAGGTTAGGTGGACCTTACTGGGAGCAGGCACTGTAAAGCATGGGGTAGGGAGTCAGTCAGGAAGAACAAAAAGATGATCAAGACCACGGGTCTCACTGAGGCTGGGAACCACAAGTATGACACAGAGACAACCACCACAGTTCTGTGCTTTTCCTTAGCAATGATGAAATTCCAGAGTAGAAGTGAGAGAAATGGACAACTGGTTTACCCCCAGGCCTGGGGACTGGTAAGACCTGTATGCCAAGTCACACCAAGTGCCACATGTATATGACATCAAACTTCTAAATAAGTGCTGCTTCCATGCATTTATTTCCTGGTGATCTAAGTGAGCTGGTTTGGGGAGAGTGAAAACTGATGGCAGATAACCAAGAAGGCAGGAAACATCAGAATGTCACCCCTCCCTCCTTTAAAAAAAAAATTTCTGCAAACTAAAGAATCATTTGGGTCACCCACTGCCTCTTTTGGGACTGGACTACTCCCTAGTGATGGGCAATAAGGGTAGGAAACTGGAGAGACTGAAGGAGACGTGGCAATTTTACCAAGTCCACTGCAGCCCTCTGCACACTGTTGACCATCTGCCCGTGAGCAACACCATCAGTGCTGACGTTCGACAGGGTCAGGTCTGATTTGGAAGATTAATACATACCTCAGTACACCTGCTCCTATTTGTTTGCCTGATCCTTCCTTCATTCAATAAACATTTACTGAATACCTGCTTTGTGCCGGATGCTGGGAATTCAATTTTAAATGAGACACAGTCTCTGCCTTAAAGAAGTTATGGCCCTTTTATTCCATCCAAAGACAAAGAAAGGAATTGAAGAAAAAAGTCGTATGCATGAGCCATGCTAGGAATAGTAGGTTACACTTTTGATCCAATTTCCTATGCCTGAACTTTTCCTTCTTCATCTTTATTATAAAGACTTACAGGTTTTATAAAACGACTGTGTACTTTTAATACAGTTTCAAAATACAGCTAATCCTCATTATTTGTGGATTCCCTGTTTGCAAATTTGCCTACGCACTAAAATTCACTTGTAACCCCCAAATCAATGCGTGTGGTGCGGTCACAGTTGAATGCACTGGCACAGAGTGGTGACACATTTGAGCTGCCCAATGCACACGTTCCCAGCTGAGGGAGGAACGTTAGCACCTCCTAATGCCTTGCAATGTTTCTCATGCTCCGTCTTATTGTTTCAGCTCTCATACAGTAAACAAGTGTCCTTTTTATGATCTATTTAGTGCCATGTTTTTCACATTTTTGTGCTCTTTGTTGGTGATTTTGCTGTTTAAAATGGTCCCTAAGCATACTGTTGCAGTGTTGTCTAGTGTGACTAAGTACAAGAGGGATGAGGTGCCCCACAGATAAAGTATGTGTACTAGTTAAGCTTTGTTTAGGTGCAAGTGATAGGGCATGAGTTCAATTTTAATGACTCAACTATATTAAATTAAGTGCCTTTAGACAGAAATACACATAAAACAAGGTTATGTATTTTTTTTGTTTTTTTTTGCGGTACGCGGGCCTCTCACTGTCATGGCCTCTCCCGTTGCAGGGCACAGGCTCCAGACGGGCAGGCTCAGCGGCCATGGCTCACGGGCCCAGCCACTCGGCGGCATGTGGGATCTTCCAGGACTGGGGCACGAACCCGTGTCCCCTGCATCGGCAGGCGGACTCTCAACCACTGAACCACCAGGGGAGCCCCAAGGTTATGTATTGATTGGTTGATGAAAGTATTGTGACCAGAGGCTCTCAAGAACCTAATCCTGCATTTCCCTCTAGGAGCATTGGTTTAGAATTCACTAATTCAGTGTTCATGGTGAATTTATAGAACATAATTACTGTAAATGACTAAAATTGACAGTGTATTTTTAGGCATGGTTTCTGTGCATCCACCAAATTACTATTTTACTGTTCTTAGTTGCTACCTTTCCTAATCTTATTCCTTGACAAATCTATGAAGTTTTGGGGAGCTCTGTCTCAATCAAATTGTAATCATTCATAAAGAATATCCTACACGTACAATACTAAGGTGGGAACTTTGGGGGGAATATGAATGTTGGAAAGTTGATTCCTGTTGGTTTCACATGGCTGTGTGTAATGGCTTATAGACTCATATTTAGTCAGGTCAATTGGAAGTTTATAGCCTGAGATCAAAGGTCCTGAAGTAGGTATGTTATTCCTTTGATGAGGCTGGAAGAACATTCTCTAGCAAAATTCCGTAACTCTGTGTCTACAAAGGAGCTTTCATAAATATAAAGGAGTATCTCCCAAAGGGTAGCACGTCTAGGGTAAAGTCTGGGCACTGGTATTTTTACACAAGTGCCCAAGGTGATTCTAAGGACTAGCTGTTTGAGAACTCTTACCCTGGCATATAACAAACCAATAATCTGTGGGGGTTGGAGAGCTCAGGACTGACTCCTGATCTGTGTGTGTGAAGCTGACTTCGCTTAGTAGCCGGTAAGCATGGATTATTGTGATCCCTGTCATCTCCTCCCATTCTTGCTTTCTCCCCTTCCTCTGGTTTGAATCTCAATTCTTACCAGTATTATCCACCAAGGATTTCAAATTCCCTCCCAACAAACAACATTAAACAGACACAGTAACTCTCAGGCTCGTAATTTATTGAGGGCAAATATATGTACAGGAGAGGTTCAAGATGGCGGAGGAGTAAGACGTGGAGATCAACTTCCTCCCCACAAATACATCAAAAATACATCTACATGTGGAACAGCTCCTACAGAACACCTAATGAACACTGGCAGAAGACCTCAGACTTCCCAAAAGGCAAGAAACTCCCAAAGTACCGGGCCAGGTGGCTGACAGCGCCAGGTGGCAGGTCTGAACCTCTGAGGTGGGAGAGCTGAGCTCGGGACATTGGTCCACCAGAGACCACCCAGCACCACGTAATATCAAATGGTGAAAGCTCTCTCAGAGATCTGCATCTCAATGCTAAGACCAAGCTCCACTCAATGACCAGCAAGCTACAGTTCTGGACACCCTATGCCAAACAACTAGCAAGACAGGAACACAACGCCACCCACTAGCAGAGAGGCTGCCTAAATTCATAATAAGGTCACAGACACCCCAAAACACACCACTGGACGTGGTCCTGCCCACCAGAAAGACAAGATCTGACCTGGAAGATAAAATAGTGGAAATAACTACCGCAGGGCAGAATAAAGAAAAAAGAATGAAAAGAACTGAGGACAGTCTCAGAGACTTCTGGGACAAGATTAAACGCACCAATATTCGAATTATAGGGGTCCCAGAAGAAGAAGAGAAAAAAAAGGGACTGAGAAAATATTTGAAGAGATTATAGTTGAAAACTTCCCTAATATGGGAAATGAAAGAGTAAATCAAGTCCAAGAAGCACAGAGGGTCCCATACAGGATAAATCCAAGGAAAAACACACCAAGACACATATTAATCAAACTATGAAAAATTAAATACAAAGAAAAAGTATTAAAAACAGCAAGGGAAAAGCAACAAATAACATACAAGGGAATCAATAAGGTCACAGACACCCCAAAACACACCACTGGACGTGGTCCTGCCCACCAGAAAGACAAGATCCAGCCTCATCCACCAGAACACAGGCACCAGTCCCCTCCACCAGGAAGCCTACACAACCCACTGAACCAACCTTAGCCACTGGGGGCAGACACCAAGAACAACGGGAAATACGAACCTGCAGCCGGCAGAGAGGAAACCCCAAACACAGTAAGTTAAGCAAAATGAGAAGACACAGAAATACACAGGTAAAGGAGCAAGGTAAAAACCCAGCAGACCAAACAAATGAAGAGGAAATAGCAGTCTACCGGAAAAAGATTTCAGAGTAATGATAGTAAAGATGATCTAAAATCTTGCAAATAGAATGGAGAAAATATGAAAGAGTAAATCAAGTCCAAGAAGCACAGAGGGTCCCATACAGGATAAATCCAAGGAAAAACACACCAAGACACATATTAATCAAACTATGAAAAATTAAATACAAAGAAAAAGTATTAAAAACAGCAAGGGAAAAGCAACAAATAACATACAAGGGAATCCCCATAAGGTTAACAGCTGATCTTTGAGTAGAAACTCTGCAAGCCAGAGGGAGTGGCAGGACATATTTAAAGTGGTGAAAGGCAAAAACCTACAACCAAGATTACTCTAAACAGCAAGGATCTCATTCAGATTCAATGGAGAAATTAAAACCTTTACAGACAAGCAAAAGCTAAGAGAATTCAGTACCACCAAACCAGCTTTATAACAAATCATAAAGGAACTTCTCTAGGCAGGAAACACAAGAGAAGGAAAAGATCCACAATAACAAAGCGAAAACAATTAAGAAAATGGTAATAGGAACACACATATTGATAACTACTTTAAATGTAAATGGATGAAATGCTCCAACCAAAAGACACAGACTAGCTGATTGGATACAAAAACAAGACCCGTATATATGCTGTCTACAAGAGACCCACTTCAGACCTAGGGACACATACAGACTGAAAGTGAGGGGATGGAAAAAGATATTCCATGCAAACGGAAATCAAAAGAAAGCTGGAGTAGCAATTCCTGTATCAGACAAGACAGACTTTAAAATAAAGACTATTACAAGAGACAAATGACACTACATAATGATCAAGGGATCAATCCAAGAAGAAGATTTAACAATTGTAAATATTTATGCACCCAACACAGGAGCACCTCAATACTTATGGCAAATGCTAACAGCCATAAAAGGGGAAATCAACAGTAACACAATAATAGTAGGGGACTTAAACACCCCACTTTCACCAATGGACAGATCATCCAAAATGAAAATAAATAAGGAAACACAAGCTTTAAATGATACATTAAACAACATGGACTTAATTGATATTTATAGGACATTCCATCCCAAAACAACAGAATATACTTTCTGCTCAAGTGCTCATGGAACACTCCAGGATAGACAGACTCTCTTGGGTCACAAATCAAGCCTTGGTAAATTTAAGAAAATTGAAATAGTACCAAGTATGTTTTTTTGACCACAGCACTATGAGACTGGATATCAATTACAGGAAACAGTCTGTAAAAAATACAAACACATGGAGGCTAAACAACATCCTACTAAATAACCAAGAGATCACTGAAGATATCAAAGAGGAAATCAAAAAATACCTAGAAACAAATGAC
>NC_041223.1:28659971-28662153 GCF_002837175.3 Physeter macrocephalus | reverse complement strand
ATAAAGATCAGATCAGAAATAAATGAAAAAGAAATGAAGGAAACAATAGCAAAGATCAATAAAACTAAAATCTGGATCTTTGGGAACATAAACAAAATTGCTAAACCATTAGGCAGACTCATCAAAACAAAAAAAGGGAGGAGACGCAAATCAATGGAATTAGAAATGAAAAAGGAGAGGTAACAACTGACACTGCAGAAATACAAAGGATCATGAGAGATTACTACAAGCAACCATATGCCAATAAAATGGACAACCTGGAAGAAATGGACAAATTCATAGAAAAGTACAACTTTCTAAGACTGAACCAGGAAGAAATAGAAAGTATGAACAGACCAATCACAAGCGCTGAAATTGAGACTGTGATTAAAAATCTTCCGACAAACTAAAGCCCAGGGCCAGACGGATTCACAGGGGAAATCTATCAAACATTTAGAGAAGACCTAACACCTATCCTTCTCAAACTCTTCCAAAATATAGCAGAGGGAGGAACACTCTCAAACTCATTCTATGAGGCCACCATCACCCTTATACCAAAAACAGACAAAGATGTCAGAAAAAAAGAAAACTACACACCAATATCACTGATGAACATAGATGCAAAAATCCTCAACAAAATGCTAAGAAACAGAATCCAACAGCACATTAAAAGGATCATACACCATGATCAAGTGGGATTTCTCCCAGGAATGCAATGATTCTTCAGTATAAGCAAATCATTCAATGTGATACACCATATTAACAAATTGAAGGAGAAAAACCAAATGATCATCTCACTAGATGCAGAAAAAGCTTTTGACAAAATTCAACACCCATTTATGATAAAAACTCTCCAGAAATTAGGCACAGAGGGAACTTACCTCAACATAATAGAGGCCGTATATGACAAATCCACAGCCAACATCATTCTCAATGGTGAAAAACTGAAACCATTTCCACTCAGATCAGGAACAAGACAAGGTTGCCCACTCTCACCACTATTATTCAACATAGCAGGATACAAAATTAATGCACAGAAATCTCTTGCATTCCTGTACACTAATGATGAAAAATCTGAAAGAGAAATTAAGGAAACACTCCCATTTGCCATTGCAACAAAAAGGATAAAATACCTAGGAATAAACCTACCTAAGGAGACAAAGACATGTATGCAGAAAAATATAAGATACTGATGAAAGAAATTAAAGATGATACAAATAGATGGAGAGATATACCATGTTCTTGGATTGGAAGAATCAGCACTGTGAAAATGACTATACTACCCAAAGCAATCTACATATTCATAAAATCTCTATCAAACTATCAATGCCATTTTTCGCAGAACTAGTACAAAAAATTTCACAGTTTGTATGGAAACACGAAAGACCCCAATAGCAAAAGTCATCCTGAGAAAGAAAAATGGAGCTGGAGGAATCAGGCTCCCGGACTTCAGACTATACTGCAAAGCTACAGTAATCAAGACAGTATATGGTACTGGCACAAAAACAGCAATATAGATCAGTGGAACAGGATAGAAAGCCCAGAGATAACGCCATGCACATATGGCCACCTTATCTTTGATAAAGGAGGCAAGAATATACAGTGGAGAAAAGACAGTCTCTTCAATAAGTGGTGCTGGGAAAACTGGACAGCTACATGTAGAAGAATGAAATTAGAACACTCCCTAACATCATACACAAAAATAAACTCAAAATGGATTAAAGACCTAAATGTAAGGCCGGACACCATCCAACTCTTAGAGGAAAACATAGGCAGAACACTCTATGACATAAATCACAGCAAGATCCTTTTTGACCCACCTCCTAGAGAAATGGAAATAAAAACAAAAATAAACAAATGGGACCTAATGAAACTTAAAAGCTTTTGCACAGCAAAGGACACCATAAACAATATGAAAAGACAGCCCTCAGAATGGGAGAAAATATGTGCAAATGAAGCAACAGAGAAAGGATTAATCTTCAAAATTTACAAGCAGCTCACGTAGCTCAATATCAAAAAAACAAACAACCCAGTCCAAAAATGGGCAGAAGACCTAAACAGACATTTCTCCAAAGAAGATATGCTGATCGCCAGCAAACCCATGAAAGAATGCTCAACATCATTAATCATTAGAGAAATGCAAATCAAAACTACAATGAGGTACCATCTCACACCGGTCAGAATGGCCACCATCAAAAAATCT
>NC_041223.1:28652569-28659119 GCF_002837175.3 Physeter macrocephalus | reverse complement strand
AGCTCAATATCAAAAAAACAAACAACCCAATCCAAAAATGGGCAGAAGACCTAAACAGACATTTCTCCAAAGAAGATATGCTGATCGCCAGCAAACCCATGAAAGAATGCTCAACATCATTAATCATTAGAGAAATGCAAATCAAAACTACAATGAGGTACCATCTCACACCGGTCAGAATGGCCACCATCAAAAAATCTACCAACACTAAATGCTGGAGAGGGTGTGGAGAAAAGGGAACCCTCTCTTACTGTGGCTGGGAATGTAAATTGATACAGCCACTATGGAGAACAGTATGGAGGTTCCTTAAAAAACTAAAAATAGAACTACCATACGACCCCACAATCCCACTACTGGGCATATACCCTGAGAAAACTATAATTCAAAAAGTACGACCCAGCAATCCCACTACTGGGCATATACCCTGAGAAAACCATAATTCAAAAAGAGTCATGTACCAAAATGTTCACTGCAGCTCTATTTACAATAGCCAGGACATGGAAGCAACCTAAGTGTCCATCAACAGATGAATGGATAAAGAAGATGTGGCATATATATATACAATGGAATATTACTCAGCCATAAAAAGGAAAGAAACTGAATTATTTGTAGTGAGGTGGATGGACCTAGAGACTGTCATTCAGAGTGAAGTAAGTCAGAAAAAGAAAATGCTAACACATATATATGGATTCTAAAAAAAAAAAAAATGATCATGAAGAACCTAGGGCCAAGATGAGAATAAAGATGCAGACCTACTAGAGAATGGACTTGAGGATACAGGGAGGGGGAAGGGTAAGCTGGGACAAAGTGAGAGAGTGGCATGGACATACATACACTACCAAATGTAAAATAGATAGATAGCGGGAAGCAGCCGCATAGCACAGGGAGATCAGCTCGGTGCTTTGTGACCACCTAGAGGGTGGGAGGGAGGGAGACGCAAGAGGCAAGAGATATGGGGACATATGTATATGTATAACTGATTCACTTTGTTATAAAGTAGAAACTAACACACCATTGTAAAGCAATTATACTCCAATAAAGGTGTAAAAAAAAAAAAGAAAAGCAAACAAAATACAATAAAACATGAAATTTTATTTCATAAGTTAGATATTTGGGCAAATAATTACTTTCATGACTAGTTTATGTCATAGAGTCTTCCAGGTTTTATGTCTACAATAAAAAACCAAATCAAACTAAATCAACCAAAAACAAATGTGACCCATATACTAAGATTGTTCATATGGAAAAATTCAATTTGAAATGTAATTTAGACCTATGCCTGCCAGTGAGTTTAAGGACAGGGCAGTAGGCAGCCTTCATTGTCTTGGCCCAGGCATGTTTTCTCCTGTGATCTTGGGAACGACATTGCTTTTCCAGTCAGTGACTCTGCAAGCAGGCAGGCATGGTCAAAATATTTTCTCACAAGGCAGACGCCAACCTTTGGAGGTCGATCAAACTTTCTCTCTCCTTTGTGTGAGATACAGCAGTGGGTAAGAGGCTGCTGCTTAAACACACCCACAGTAACAGGGAAGCAGAAATAGGGGTAAAAGAAAGAAAAGACTCATCAAGTACAAAAAAGTTTAGTAAAAGAGTGATAAAAACAAACCTGTTCCAGTATGTTCAGAGATCTTGCATTGTGCACATGGTTTATGAGGATAAAAGAGACATTCAAATAAAAAAAGATTCTTCCTTTTTTATGTCAACTGAAGGAGAACCATGTTAAAATCAGGGACCATTATGACCACATTATTGGGATTGCTAAGTAATAATAATAATAACATTAGCATACCGTTAATTTTCCATGGTCTATGTGAAGATTAGCATACAGCTAAGTTTCTTAAGCAAAGGAAATAAATGGTAGTCAGGAGATATCTAAATCTGATTAAGAGACATTTTAACCATATTCATCACATTGAGCCCCTCACACAGCTGGATACATCTTTACGTGAAGCTGTTGTTTTTATGTAGGGTAGTCTGTAACTACAACACCACTACTTATATACGTGCACGTAATGGGAAAATGAAAGCAAAGTTTCCTTAACAAGATCTTAAAATAAGAAGAATTGTAATTTAAGGAAAAACACACATATTCATATGGGTATAAAATATTATATATTATATATAATTCTATTAAAATAGAGCAGTAGTTCTCAACTGTGGGGTGTGGGTGGGGTCCTTTTGACCCCCAGGGGAAATTTGGCAACGTCTGGAAGACGTTTTTGATTGTCACAACTGGAGAGGGTTAGTGCTTCTGGCATCTAGTGGGTAGAGGCCTAGGAGGTTGCTAAACATCCTACAATACACAACATATTCCCCCTCAACAAAGAATTATCAAGCCCCAAATGCCAATAGTGCCAAGGCTGAGAACCCCTGGAGTGCCTGACAAAACAAGAGGACAGCAGAGTTAGGGTATCAGAGAACTTATGAAAAAAGGTCATGCTGATTGTTAAGTCAGAAGACAGGGGGACTGATAACAATCAATTCTGCCACTATTTAAAGGGCAATTTATGACTAGGAATGACAGGTGGGAAGCTTTCCCAATAACATGTTTCACATTTTAGATTTGTAATAGATTATAAGAGGGATGTTACTGATATTTAGGTTAACTTTTGCAAATATCATCAAGGAGAGCAAACACTGTATTATTCTATCAAACAGCCCTTAAAGTCACTGTTGGAGAGAGTATGGCCAAGGGGAACATTGGTTTGACCCAGTACAGCATCACTTATTTTATACTTTCACGTATCTCATCGTTCAAAGATTAGAATCCAAACTTGCCTTCTCAGAGTCATGAAGGAGTCCTACAAATACTTATCAATGGTTTATTGAAACAATTATCAAGTCTTTATTGAGAATTTATATTATTCTCTAAACTGAGTTTTCATGGAAGATTTGTGTAAGAAAATGAGACGTGATGGAGAATTGGGCTCAGAGACTCAAACCAGCTGAATAATCAGTGGGTTGCTAAACTGGAAAACAACTTTGCCCTTATGTTATTCTGTACAAATCTTAAGTAATGCAAGTTAGGAAGACATCAAGGAAATGAAACATTCCTCAAACCTAGTTTTGGGGTAGAGACTATGGGGGGATTATCTCACAGTCCCTTTATTTCAGAACCACTGGCAATGATCTAGGTCCTGCTCCCAAGAGAGATAAAGTGAGAAGACAAGCAGTTTGTGCGGTCTCACTCTGTTGAGGGTGAGAGGGTCCTGGAAACATGGAGGGGCATTGCCCAAAGTAGCAAGAAACGTAGCTGCGGGGGAAGAGACAAAGCACAGGCTGAGGTACATGTGGCATGGACAATGGCTGAGGCAGTGGTGTAAGAGGAGAATGAGTAGTAAAACTCGTTAACAGACCTTTGATAGAGTCAAAACCTTATGGTTTCCTTGCAGGGCAGGAGAGATTCTGGAGGCTTTCAGAGTTCCTCCGTGTAGAACGTTTAGGGACTTTATTGTTGGGAGCGGAATCTGTGCGTGTGAGGTGACTCACACTGGCTTTGCTGTCGTATCATCGGGGTCCCACTCACTCTCTAGACTAAAAGATAGTTTTCAAATGTAAATAACTTTTTTAAAAAAAATTAACATTTTTCCTCAAAATCTTTATAAATTACTGAGCCAAATTATGGAGAAAAAAGAAATATGTATCAGTGTCATCTGCACTGAGGGACACCAATAAGCACTTTAGCTTTAATTTACTTGTAAGTTAAAATACTGCCTTAGTTCACTTCAGATAAAGAAAGAAAACTTCACATATTCCTGGAATTTTAAAGTGAATCCAAGCATGTATTAATTTTTATCTATTTAACATAACAAATTAGAGATTAAATCAACGGTATTTTCAACTGTATAAGTGAATTACTAAAGTAAAAAATATATAAAGTGATTTTATTCTTTAGCATTAGGAAGAAGGCAATAATAATTATGATTGTATTCAATGATTTAGTGCACATGAACTTTTAGGTAGTTGGAAAATCTGCTACCACTGTCTATTATAAATTTGCTGTTGGACTTTAACACAGTAATAAAATCATATAATTCCTATGGTTAGGAATAATTCAGATGCACTCCTGGTACATGGAGAGGTAAATGGGAAAAATTTTTTGCTATATGAAGTGATTTTTGAAAATAGTGATATATAGCACAATTAATCCAGGCTTCAATAAACTGTCTACCTTTGGGATGAAGAGGGTAAATAAAAATTAGATATTTTTTAGAATAAGGCAGACACATGCACACTGAAGGCAACTTATTCATTGCCTACTGTCTTCCTGATAGGTTGACAGAATTAACAATGTAAAATTTTGTGTGCATGTGTTTGGCTGGAAGAGGAACTACAATGGAGTTATCTGATGCTTTGGGGTTCTCTGTTCTTGTTTTGGACTAGACAAGAAAACAGCTGTTTCTGAATACAACTGGAGTATGCAGTTTAGTTAGGAAGCCAGCTCTTTTGATTAACCCAGCCTGCTCTTACTGACTTTATATGCTAAGCAAAATACTGAAAATAACTAAAACACTTTTCTCAAATGAAGAGATGAGCTATAATGGATATTTTAATAATTATCTTGGAATAGAAAAACTAATAACTATTATTCATTTAATGAGTTTTTAGAGAAAGATGTAAATAAAACATCACAGTTAATTTCTTCACATTCACAGAAATAATCTAACATTCTTGTGTGTAATTATTACTATACGCCTGGCATTTATACAAAAACATAATTGGTTGTGTTAACACTGAAAAATTTATTGAAGGTAGAAAGTACTCTTCTACCATGGGTTTCACTTTTTAGAAATTAAAAAAAGAAGAAAACCAAGCATTTTTCAGAAATTAAAAAAAAACCTGGGCATTTTAGGTATTAAGAAAAAGACAATAGGGCATTTCAGTACCTTGAAACTATGAAAAGAATAGAATTGTCTGTGCTAATAAGAACAGATATCCAACATATACAAAAATAAACTCATAATGAATTGAAGACTTAAAGGTAAGCCTTGAAACCATAAAACGCCTGGAAGAGAACATAGGCAGTGAACACTCTGACATGGGTCTTCGCAATATTTTTTGGATCTGTCTTCTCAGGCAACAAAAACAATAATTAACAAATGGTACTACATCTCACTAAAAAGCTTTTGCACAGTGAAGGAAACCATTAACAAAATGAAAAGGCAACCTACTGAAAGGGAGTAGATAATTTGCAAGTGATATATCTGATAGGGGTTAATATTCAAAATAATGTATGCAACTTAATATCTAACAAACAATCCAACTGAAAAATGGGCAGAGGATCTGAACAGACATATTTCCAAAGAAAACATACAGATGGCCAACAGGTACATGAAAAGATACTCAACATCAGTAATCATCAGGAAAATGCAAATCAAAATTGTAATGAGATATCACCTCACACCTGTCAGAATGGCTATCCTCAAAAAGACCAAAAATAACCAGTGTTGGCAAGGATGTGGAGAAAAGGGAACCTTTATGCACTAGTGGTGGGAATGTAAATTTGTACAGTCACTGTGGAAAACCAGTATGGAGGTTCCTTAAAAAATTAAAAATAGAACTACCATATAATGCAGCAATTCCACTTTTGGGTATTTACCCGAAGAAAACACAAATTCGAAAAGAACATGCACCCCTATGTTCACTGCAGCATTATTTACAATAGCTAAGATATTAAGCAAGCTAAGTGTCCATTAATAGATGAATGGTTAAAGATGATGTGGTATATATACAATGGACTATTACCCAGCCATAAAAAGAAAATGTTGCCATTTGTGAAAACATGGATGGATCTAGAGGGTATTATGCTAAGTGAAATAAGTCAGACAGAGAAAGAGAAATATCCTATGATTTCACTTACATGTGGAATCTAAAAAACAAATGAAGAAACAAAACGAACCAAAAACAGACTCATAGATACAGAGAACAAACTGGTGATTGCCAGTGGGAAGGAGAATGAGGGACTGGGCCAAAGAGGTAAAGGGGATTAAGAGGTACAAACTTCCAGTTATGAAATAAGTTACAGGGATGTAATATACAGCATAAGAAATACAGTCAATAACACTGTAATAATTTTGTAGAGTGACAGATGGTTACTAGATTTACTGTGGTGATCAAAATGTATTTAAATGCTGAATCACTATGTTGCACAACTGAAACTAATACTGTATGTCAACTATACTTCAAAAGATTAAAAAAAGATGTCCAAGATATATAGGCAAAATAAAAATATTAAGTATGATCATAGTTTCATCAAAACAAAGAACAGACATGAATAGACATGTATGTATATATATGCAGACAACATTTTTAACAGGATATGCAAGAAACAGAGTAAACATGAATATTAGCAGGACAGAGGAGTTTTATTTTTCATTTACACTATTCTTTATTGTTTGGATTCTTAAAACTATGAGTTTTAAAATATATAAAAGTAATATAAAAGTATATAAAATATAAAAAAGTATAATATATAAAAGTAACATAAAAGTATATTACTTTTACCTAGAGAAATGGAAATAAAAACAAAAATAAACAAATGGAACCTAAT
>NC_041223.1:28652045-28652536 GCF_002837175.3 Physeter macrocephalus | reverse complement strand
AGCTCAATATCAAAAAAACAAACAACCCAATCCAAAAATGGGCAGAAGACCTAAACAGACATTTCTCCAAAGAAGATATGCTGATCGCCAGCAAACCCATGAAAGAATGCTCAACATCATTAATCATTAGAGAAATGCAAATCAAAACTACAAGGAGGTACCATCTCACACCGGTCAGAATGGCCACCATCAAAAAATCTTACCAACACTAAATCCTGGAGAGGGTGTGGAGAAAAGGGAACCCTCTTGCACTGTTGGTGGGAATGTAAATTGATACAGCCACTATGGAGAACAGTATGGAGGTTCCTTAAAAAACTAAAAATAGAACTACCATACGACCCAGCAATCCCACTAATGGTCATATACCCTGAGAAAACCGTAATTCAAAAAGAGTCATGTACCACAATGTTCATTGCAGCTCTATTTACAATAGCCAGGACATGGAAGAACCTAAGTGTCCATCGACAGATGAATGGATAAAGAAGATGTGG
>NC_041223.1:28520643-28651678 GCF_002837175.3 Physeter macrocephalus | reverse complement strand
TGGCATGGACATATATACACTACCAAATGTAAAACAGATAGCTAGTGGGAAGCAGCCGCATAGCACAGGGAGATCAGCTCGGTGCTTTGTGACCACCTAGAGGGGTGGGATAGGGAGGGTGGGAGGGAGACGCAAGAGGGAGGAGATATGGGGATATATGTAAATGTATAGCTGATTCACTTTGTTACAAAGCAGCAACTAACACACCATTGTAAAGCAATTATACTCCAATGAAGGAAAAAAAAAGTATATTACTTTTATAGTAAATCCTCAAAGTAATTAAAATTTTTATACAAAAAACTTCTTTTAAAAAAATTAATTAATTTATTTTTGCTGTGTTGTGTCTTCGTTTCTGTGCGAGGGCTTTCTCTAGTTGTGGCGAGCGGGGGCCACTCTTCATCGCGGTGCTCGGGCCTCTCACGATCACGGGCTCTCTTGTTGCGGAGCACAGGCTCCAGACGCGCAGGATCAGTAGTTGTGGCTCACGGGCCTAGTTGCTCCACGGCATGTGGGATCCTCCCAGATCAGGGCTTGAACCCGTGTCCCCTGCAGTAGCAGGCAGACTCTCAACCACTGAGCCACCAGGGAAGCCCTATACAAGGAACTTGAACGACAATTTTCCTCCCCGAATAAATGAATGCTACAGATTAATGCTTAAGCTATCAAAAATAAAGAGCCTAAAAAAGAAATGGTCCATGATACAAACACAAATAAACTAAGACTGTCAGCACTTCTTTTTTCCCAAACCTTCTGAGGTTCTTTCCTCCCTGATAGCAGCAATATTTTTCCTTTTATGGGATGCAAATTTACAGCACACTGTGATAAAAATGTTCTGGAATGAGCTTGAGGAAAACGTTCTCCTATACCCCTGTGGCACAGGTTAATTTGTCTGGGGATTCTCTAGCCAACTGTGGAGAGTAACGAACAAGGCCCGTCCCCTCCTCTTGCAGTGGAGAAGCCAAATGCTGGCATCTCCCGCTGACACTTCAATGACCCAGACGAAATGTTAGAAGGTAGCTGGTACGTTTAGCGACAGATCAGGTGTGTTCCACTTGGAAGGACTTAGAAGATTCAGCAGCTGCCAAAAGGTATAATTTTACTTCTTCTTCTATAGTTTGAATAGAAATAATTTAAAAAAGAAAAAAAAACTACTGAGGTTTCTTTCCCTTTTTCTTTAAGAAGTATAGACAATACAATTCTAAAGACCTCCACATGAAGAAAGGGTACAGTGAAACAAACATAAAACAGGGACGTAAAAAAGCAAAACGTGGCTGGCTGTGCAGGTAACAGCTGTCTACCTGTGTTGCTGACTAGGTGGTAGAGGAAAAAGGGCACCGGCCTGAGAGCCATGGAGGCCGAGCTCCAACCAGGAGGGTCATTCTGAACAAACCCCTTATAACCTTCCTGGATCTACCTTGATTTCCTCATCTACAAAGTGAAGGAGCTGACTAGAATCACCAGGGTTGATCTCTAAGGTTCCTTCCATGTCATCAATTCTATAATTCTACGAACTTAGGACCCACCCCTCCCACGCCCCAATTCTAGTCACTTATCACAGATCACTTTTCATGCCCTTCTTTTTTTTTTTTTTTAAAAACTTATATATGATAATAAAAATAAAACTTGCACATGAAATTAAACATCTGATAGAATTTGTGGTAGGTTTATAAGGCAGGATCTTGATAAAAATCAAACCATAACATATTCTGATAGAGAAACTAAACTGAAGAAATACAATTATGCCAGGTGCTAAGGAAGCCCAGTTACACATTTCTGAAGGGCTGGCTGTTTGTGTCATGACTCAAGAGTGTACCCAAGGCATTTTGGTTACCTGGGATGACATTAACTTTTCCCAGGGACTTGTTACATACGTGTAGGTCATTCTTTACACTTTCTCCCACAGGGAAGTAAAACACTGTCTAACTATACATGTGGTACATTCCACATGTAAAGATAAATACATATATGTAAGATTCTATTTTAACACATGGATTCAGATAAAGCAGATCAAATCACGTTCTTCAACAAAAGAAATCCTTGCATCTTAAAACTTAAAGCCTTATTCGAGCCCCATCTTCTCCATGAGAACTTTTCTACTCCCTTCCCTAAATGTATTCTTATCCTCTGCAACTTCCTTGCTTTACCTATTTTATGTTTTTAAATGTTTTACTTGCATATCTACAAGTTCTTTGAGATCTATTAGAATTAGGGTTTGGGCAGAATTGGGATAGCCTGAAGCAGACCTCAAGGGTCAAGTTGGATATCTGAAGAATTGTCTGTTGGGATATGAATATAAAGGTCTATTTCAAGCATTGAGATCAGTCTGTGAGAAGAAAAGGCACAGAGAATTAAAAAATCGATTACAGTCTAAACTAAGACTATGATGCAGCGAGTTCTGCTAAGCAGAGCAGTGTCACAGGCAGTGAGAACTGGGGAGTCTTAGAAGCAGGTAAGAGGTTTCCATCCATAGGAACACAGGCGTGTCAGGAAGAGGCAGCCAGAAAGACACTGACAGAGCTCCTTATATCTCCTCTGGCTGAGGCAGAATGAGCTCAAGGCTGTTAGACAGGAACATACAAAGGTGGGGGGTAGGTAATCCTAATTTCAAAGGTCAGCAGGATGCAGAGTTGGGAATACCAGTAAGCCAGTAAGCCACTACAAGTAAAGGCTGTGTCTTTCATAGCATCTCACACAGTTCCTGACATAGACTACAAATCTTGTTAGCTGTCACAATGACTCTACGCCGATGTTATAAATGCTTTCATCGCATTATATGTCTTTAGGTTAAATTTATATTAGCATCTTCCTAAATTCTTAAATCTGGTGAATTCCAAACAATGGATACTAATACACACGCGACATTTGCCCACAGCCAAATTTCATGCCAGTCCTTTCAACTGTATCCCTTGTAGTCCCATACTGTTATAGGCAACCATCACCATAAATCCTTGCTGGATTTGAAACTGGAGTTTTACCAAGAATTGTTTTTGTTTCAGTTCTTTGCAGCATAAGCTGTTCATTCACACATAACCCAACCGTGAACCACGGGGGCTGGAATTAATACTGGCCACCTCTTAGCTCTCCGCTGCTGATTTTAGGCCATTATACTTGAAGAGTGCTCCTCCTTGGGTGCCTTGACATTGGCTATAACACCCTCTATTTATCTTTGCAGCTGTTACCTTTGGACCTTGTGGTCACTCTAACACAATGGTTCTCAATGCTGGCTGTACATTACAATCACCTGGAAAGCTTTTGCAATCTACCCATGCCAAGGTCCCATTCCAACCCACTTAAATCAATTTGTGGGTGTGGAGACAGGCATTTATTTATTTATTTTAAAAAATTTCTCATGTGACTTCAATGTGAAGCCAAGGTTGAGACATCTGCTCTAACACAAGAATTAAGAACTTCAGCTCCTGGTTCACCTGTGTCCTCTTCACCCCAACTCCTGCAAACCATCCTTGAATTTTAATGTCCAAGAGAACAAGCTGCCCGATACTCTGGGTCCTAATTCCTTGACCAGCTCAATTCTAATAACACGTCCTTTGATTTCACTCCAGCTCTTATACACAACTCTGTGGATTTACCATAACTTTGGGCTGCTTGACATCTGATACATAATATTAAATAAGCAAAAGAATTTCTGGCTTTACAGAATTTTTTTTTTTTTTTTTGGAACCAAGCAAATAAACCACTTTATTTTCAGCTAGTGAGAGAAAAACCTGGAATTACAGGCGAGCCCCCACTGCAGCAGTTCACACCGTCGTGAAAAGTTGGCTTACAAAGTCCTTTAATGAGTTCCTGCCTTCTTGATCTGCATAGTACATCGGTATCGTCTCCATAGATGGGAAGGTAATCATGGCTCCTCTTCTCCAAAGAATTAGGTTTAAGTTAATGGTATGACTTAAGGAGCTCAAGCCCGTCTAGCTTTATCTGGCTTTACAGGCCATAGCTCCAGTTTGTTAACTGCTTTCCTGTTTGACACTTTCCTGCTGCCACTGGGGCGTGGGTGGCTTGCTGCAAGCTTGCAGAGAACCCTGCTTTCTAAGTCTGTCGGTCTTCTCCCGATTGCATGTCTTTTCCGGTCCGGGTGACCCTCCATGGTGTGTCACTCCAGTGACTTGTCTGACCAGTGCTACTGAGCCTCTTATCCTCTTCTTCCCCATCACACCCCCACAACAGCTCCAGTTATGCATCCGACTAAATCTGCCTTCTCCACTGCTGGGCCCAAGATGCTAAGCGCTACTGAGGAAAAACCCAACTGCACATTCAATCCAGAATGACGTCACCTGGATTTTTATGGCATCCAAATAGCAGCTCCCAGAACTACTCAGGAATCTCCTTATATGTCCCCCATGAGCCCCTGCTCCTGCTGTCCTTACAGGTATTCTCACAGTCACTACTCTTCTTCCTATCTCACTCCTAGGACCCTCACATTTCAAGTGGACCTTCCTTTCAGTTTTGGAGAACATGAAGATATCCTCAATTTCGAGACTTCCACGCTATCAACTTACCTGCATCCTCTTCCACATTTACCTGTCTCGGTGCGGGGGGCGGGGGGTGATGCTCTATGCTCAACACAGCCAGACAATCCAATCCTTCGCTGAGGGGGCTGTCCTGGGCATTCTAGGATGTTTAGCAACATCTGTGACCTCTACCCATTAGATGCCAGTAGTACCCCTCTCCTTGCAGATATCTGCAAAAATTTCTCCAGGCATTGCCAAATGTCTCCTGCACGACAAAATCACCTCAGTGGAGAAGCACTGCTCTAATCCAAGACTAATCTATCAACCTGTCTTCCCAATAAAAACCTCCTGTTTTCTCTAAGATCCATGTGTGCTTTCTTTATCTACCTTTAACGTGAACCTGTCCCACTGGCTTTGACTCCTTAGGGTATCATTTTATGTCATTCCAATATTTAAAAAGTCATTCCTGGAACCAGGTCTCCCCTCCAGCCACTGCTTGACTTTTTTTTTTTTTTTCCTTCAAGTGAAGAGGCTCTGGGAATGACTTCCACGAGTTCACTTGCTGAGGCCCATTCTACTCTTCGATCCTCCTCATACTAGTATGAATCCGTGACACTGGTGCAAAGGTGTCAGGATCCTCCTGATGACCACATGCTGAGACCCTAACTAACTGCCTGTTTCTGACACTCCCGTCTGTACCCTCCTTGAACCTCTATTTTCCCCTGGCTTCCAGGCCACTTCTTTCCTTCCCCTTTGATTACTCTTTCTTCATCTTCTTCCCTTCACCTGACTGTCCCTTAGATATTGAATACCAGTAAGTGTTCAATTGGGATTCTGTCCTTGGCCGCCTCCTCTCAGAACTCTCTTTCCTGTGCTATCTCCTTCATTACAAGCTTCAACTTTCCTGATGTAATACAATGGATACATTAACTCCTCCCGTTTTATTCTGAAGCCCTATGTTCTCTCAAATTCCAATCCTGAATTTCTGGCCCCCTAGTGAATATTTCTACCTGGGAGCCCTACAGACACCACTAACAAATCAAGATATCTAAAACAACTCATCACATCCTACTCCCACCATTCCCTGTCTCTATCTCCCCAGATCTTCCTTGCTCTTTTATTATTTCTGTGGTACCATATCCATGCAGTTGTATAATAAAGTCAGGGCCCTTTGCACAAGCCTAGATTCCAACTTTGCTAATCGCATCCAATCAATCACAAAATCCTGTCAGTTTTACCTTATGACCCCTATCCTCCACATCTGCACTAGTTCAGGCTTTTGTATTTTATTTCAATGGATTCCTAACCAATTTCCCTGCCCCAGGTCTCAGCTACCTCTAACTCAACCACCGTGCTACCACTAGAATGGTATTTTCATCCTGTAAATCTGTACATGTCACTCCCCGGGTTACCTTCTCCGGGGATCCCCTCTCTCTGAAGGCTACAGTCTAAGCATCTGAGCAGAGCACGCTAGGCCTGGCTCCTGTATTTCTCTTATCCTTCTTTCCATCAGACCCCATGCTCCCCAAACACAACCATCCTATACCACACCTTACTCAAGTTATTCCCTTTGCTAGAATGTTTTTTCCTACGATTATCTACCTAACACATACTTTTTCATCCTATAAGCCTCAGCTCAAGCATGACCTCCTCTGGGAACTCTTCCTGGACTCCCTGGGGAAGATTTAGAGTGTTTCTTCCTGTGTGTGTCCAAAGCATCATGCACAGATCTTCGTGACAGTTCCTACCATAGTCTGCTGGAATCACGTGCTTGTAGGAGTCTCACCTACCAGCCTGTAGGCTCCTCAAGGGCAGGTGCATTGACTACTCAGTCTCGTTTCAGTGAGGACTAATAGTGTGCTTAGCAGGGAAGTAAGCACTCTACAAATACAGAATGAATGGCAGGATGATACATGACAGGTTCAACTGTCAAAAAACTCTATCTCGACACGGTATTTGTTAAAAAAAAAAAAAAAAAAAAGAAAGAAAAAGAAAAATATATGCCTGCTAGTTCATGGAGTCAAAAAGAACTGAAGTTATTCAGTCTAAGGCAAGAGCTAATGTCACATAATAAAATAAGTTAAATAAGGCGATAGATATGGTGGTACAGTGCTTATAAATTTTTCTACCAAAGCACTACCAACATCAGAATTCTGCCTGATATCCTTGAGGGAGCGGATGGCACAGGGTGAAAAAACATGACATTTCTCTGGCTAATAATAGATCCGTATTTATTTTAACCTGAAAGCATTTAAAATTCCTAGCAAGTAAGAGGAATGATCCAGGAAGACAGGACATCTTTAGTCTATGAGCCCCAGTCATTGTTAGCATAAATGTGGACCCCTCAGGTGGGGCTGAGGACAGTGTCAGTATCACAGGTACAGAAACATGGAGAGTGGAAATAGCGTCACACTTAAAGTCACAAGCTCTACTTTGGGTTCTCGTCCCATCACTTGGGCTGTGACTTGGGGTTTATTTTAATCTCTCTGAACCTCCTCAGTTTCCTTACCTGGAAAATGGCTATAATAATATTTGCCTTATATATTTCAAAATGTTGGTGCCAATATTAGAAGAAATAATAATGTAAACAAATGAAGGATATAAACATGAAAAATAAAGTAATATTTCATCCAGAGAGAGTGAAAATCAAAGTACATGGAATACATAGTCTTGCAAACATTTACCTTTTGTGGAGCTGAAAGAGCTTTTTCCATTTTGGCTTTTTCCTTAGGGGTTAAAGGAGGGGATCGCTCCTTTACCTCTGGAGGCTGTTCTCGATAGAGTGCTGGAATTGAACAAAGAATTCATGCAATCAAATCGAGGAGCACCGTTCCACGGGGCAAAACAGCAATGGGGGGCAGACAGGAAACTAAACACACCGATAATCACACTTCCTTGGTGTAACAACAAGCTACCCAGCACTTACTGTTAAGGTGATTTGTAGTCTTACACATTCCTTATCCAAAGAACACAACTTATGATTGGCAAGTTTTGATCAGCAGGATTTCAGAAATGCAGAAAGTGTCATTTTCACTTACTATGTATGTGGTCATGCAGATGCCTATTTTATCTTAATACACATTTACCAAGAACCTGCTATATGCAGGGTCATCAGCTAGGTACCACTGGAGGAGATACGAAGATGACCAAAGACAGTCTTTGCTCTCAAGGAGCTTACAATCTGGTCAGAGACAGATATGTTCACAATTAACTGTAATATAAAACAGACTGATATTATTCTGAAGAGAGAGAATAACAAAGACAAGTTCTGATGTGGGGCTAGCAAATGCTTAACGGAAAAAGTGGTAGGTGTGTCAGACTGAAAAATAGGGAGGATTTTGCCAGGCGGAGGTGTGGATAAAGGATAATTTGTGAAGATGGTATGAAACAAGTAAGCACAGGGCTGGGACTATACATGACACAGGATCCACTCAGTGTTGGATCTAAGATTCTGATAAGATTATAATCTGTATAATCTACTTAATCTACACATGGTGTTGAATCTAAAAAGTTATGTGGGAATTTTAAAGGGCTAAAAAGGAAATCTGTTTTGGTTAAATGACTTGGGCAACTCTGAATTGAGACAAAGTGATAAAATACACCTGATCGAAATTCTAAAATTATGAGCTACATTAATGGGCTGTGTGTGGGGGTGGATTTTATCACTGGGTTTCTTTATCTCTTACTGGAAATGTTAGATGTGATTAAGGAAATTGATCAAGTTTTCCTTTCCAGTGTCTTAAGATACAAAGGGAATGTCCTTTGTGATAACAGGGTACCGATGTCTTCTATTGTGTCATTCTCTTAAAGGACATGGCTTTCAACTAAACAGTTGATAGAGATTATGCATGTATAGCATGTACACACACACACACACACACACACACACACACACACACACAATCCCTTAGATCATTTGCTTTGCATATCTGGCTTCAGATAAAGATAAAGGACAATTTCTCCTACTATTTTCAGAGCGGAATATGCTGCTGACAGTCATTTTTTCTCTAATGTTAAAACTGGGAAGGTGAGTTTTTGTTAAATTCAGGTAAAAAGTAGGATAAACGGAGAGGAAAAGAACCCCTGAAGAACTGAGAATTCGATCGTATTCTCAGGTTTTCTGACAAATTTTTGTTTGTTCTGGCTTTTGCAAAAGCTTTTTCAACAAGCAGTGACTGATGCCCAAAGAAACCATCAACTATTCTGGGGTACAATAAGGAGTTACGGCAACTGAAGGATGGCCACCGCCTGAGACACGGAATTGATTTCTGTACTCGGCCACCAACCATGGTCACTGCAGTATGCTTCAGAAGTCCCACTTTGGTTCTTATGGAAGAAAACCAAATTTTATTGAATCTTTAATCTCCTGTGGATCAAACATCTATAGCCTCTCAATATTTGCAAGCCTAACAGGTAATTTCTGCAAACTAACTAGATTCTAAAGTTAGCACATAACACCATTTTGCCTGGAAATACACAATCTTTTTATACTGTCAAGTTTCCACTTGTATCTGAAAGAAACAACAGACTGTAGTATCTAGTTAAAATGACAGATATACCCCAGAATGACTAAGACTGTGCAGGCAGCTCCTGATTTAAAAACAGAAGCTACCGCTGCAGAGCTCCGGCTGCTGGCCCCAGAGAAGCCGTCACTGGGAGGGGATGACGTATCTGGGTATACGTATCTGGGATGACATAGCCTGGGTATCCGAGATGAGCTGGAAGTGAGAAGTGCTGAGTCTACGGGAGATGACTGGGAATTAACCTGTCCCCAGATTTCTTCCTTCCACACTGCCTTAACTTTTCTCAAGTCTGCGTCCTCCTTTAAACATAAAACTGTACCTCAGATACAGTTTAAGAGCTATTAGTCATTTATTGCTCAGAGAATAAAACCCTGGCACAGAGGAAATTAAGAATTTGTTATGAGAGAGAAATAAATGGGTCATTTTCGAGACACTTAGTGCTTTGGAGGGGAGGAGTCTGCTGAAAGCGGCAGATAAGCTGGGGAAGGAGCTGCAGTGAGATCTAGAGCTCTTGGGGAGGGAGCCCTGGGAAGGGCCGGGTGCAGACCTGGAAGGTGGCCCGAGAGAAATAATTTTGTCTGGGTCTGGCCCAGCACCCAGGATTCATGGAAGAAATTCTTTCTCCTTTTCTTCATCTCTTTTCCCTTCAAAGTTCAGAACTTAGGTGAGAAATCAATCGTATTTCTGTTCAACCATAGTTTGGGTTGAATGGGGTTTCACAGACTAGCCTGAAAACCAACTACTACTTATAATAATTACTTTGCAGAAACAAAAGACTTAACAATAAACATTCAAAACGTAGCGTGTTCTCAAGGCTGCCTCTACTATATTTTTAAATCGGAACTATACGATTTTAGTGTTTCTGGAAGAAAGCTTAGAGATGATGGAGCTCAGCTCCCTTGTTCCATGGGAGGAAACGGAGGCATATCACTATTAGTGGTCAAGCTAGGATTAGCAGTCAGTTCTCCTGACCGCTGGGCATCGTGCTTTTCCTACCATACACCAAGTTAACGGCTGATGGGAAGAGTTCTTCTGAAGAAGCACTGCTATACTCCTCCCCTTTCTTCAGTCTTTGAACTCTAATTTTCAAACTCTCTGTGTTAGTTCTATTTTCTCCTCTCAAGGCCTGGAAGCAAATCTACAGCTTTCAGAAACTCAGATTTAGAACTTCTTCTCGAGCTCCTTTCTTTTTCCTTTCACAAATGAGGGCTTAATTTACTTGAGAATGGAACAATCTATTGCAGTTTTCTTTGAGCAGGTACCAGCTAGGCCTGGGGATACAAGGTAAAAAGAATGGGAGCTGGGGGCTAGAGGTTCTTAGGTGCCTGTCAACTGAGGAGTCTCTGTGGCAAGAGGAGAGGTGACATCAGTGTGTGAGCATCAGGAAAAGGGACTGAAGAAGGGTGGTAGCTAGATGCGCAGGTCCCCTGGGATGGGAAGTCCATGAAGTAGATATTCCAATCTCAGAATGTAATAGCTTTTCAATGTACTAATGCCCCCCTCCCCTTTTATTTTTTTTGCAACATGAGAATGAAGAGCAATACCCATTGGTAAGTGTATGCAAAAGTAACAAGACAGCAAGTTAAAGCGTAGAAAATGATAAAATCTTGGACTATCAGTTATACCATATTAGTAAACCAGGAAGGGAGCATAAAACTTACTTTCGCTAGCCACATGATTAGCTGGAAAGTAACCTTCCTGTCCCTTTCCTCTGCTGCCATACCACCAGTCTTCATTATCTTTGAAAAACACTCGGATAATGTCTCCGCGATGGATGGTTAGTTCATCTGATCGATTCGCTGTGTAGTCATAAAGGGCCACTACCTAAGAGAGAGATAAGACCACCACAGCTTTATCACAACTGTACCACAGAGAAAACCCCCAACATTCACTTCCTCTTGCAGAAGAGCAGCTGAAACCAAAGCAGTACTTTGGTGAGTCTGAGGCTGTCTCAAGGTTTGCTAATGGGATCAGGGGTGGTGGGAACGCAGCAGGAGAAGCAAGATAAAAAGACTGTGGGATTGAGAAATGGTTAAGATCATTCAATACACTAAGATTAGCTTCAAAATAGCAGATGTTAATTTTTTTTAAAGTAAATTACTTGTGAGGCAAATAAAAAAAAGCTCACACATCATTCACTTTCTTAGAATTGTTTCATTCTACCTTTGGTCCCATTCCCTGTGCTAAGCAGACGCATCTGAAAAAAAAAAATTCTTCAGAACGTCGACACTTTTACAAAAAGGAAAAATTCAATGGAACAACCAGTTTACATAATTTCATTGTGATCACTTGGGTTTATTGTTAATGTCTCTTTTTGAGATGTATTTCTATACAAATACCATTATTGGGGTGTTTTATATGAATAATCTAAATCTTCCCCTACCTTTAAAAATACCTTTATAAGCTTATACAAATTTAAGAGGAAAAACCCTTCTATGAGAATCCTCTTTCTCTGTTTTGTTACAGTAGTCACTACATATATTTTTTCTTTTGAAAAACCAAATTCAAAATGAATGGCTGCACGGTAATCTACAAATCCCTTACAGCAGTTACAAGAAGGAAGCAGACCTCAACCCATTTTAGATGTGATGCAGTGTATAAAGTAGGACATAATACATACACGAAAGAATAAACTACTTCTACTTTTTTTCCTATGTAAATGGAATTTGAAAATTTACAGGTTGTACGACTACATACGTAATGGAAAATTATCATTGCAGCCCTCTGCATTTAGGCTGAGTACTGATTTATTCACTTAACAAGTATTTACTGAAATCCTAATGTACCTGGTACTGTGTTAGGGACTGAACATACAGTGATAAACAGGATAATTTCTAGAAGGGGTACCTTGCTTAGGCTTTGCAGAAGAATGCAGGATAATCAGGAAATAGCCAGCTGAAGAGATGGAAAGTGTGTCTCAGGCAGACTGCACCCCATGTGTGAGCGTCCAGGGAAGAGAAACCCCAAATAGCTCAATATGGTGGGAGCCTGGCATTAGAGGTAAGAGTCTAGATAGAAGGTGGGAGAAGCTGAGGCTTCAAGAGTCAGTAGGCGCCAGATCATACACGCTGAAAGGTTCAGACTCAGAATACGGGCGACGGGAAGCAAGCAAGGAATTCCATAACAGTTCTCAAAACTCTCTGTGGTGCCTTGAAATTAATTTAAAATCTTTATTAACACATTAACCAGAAGACTTTAATGGATAAATCTGGAATTAACTGCTGTCACTATACAATATAAGGGCAGTAATGATAATTTAATTTAAGTGGGAAAAATACAATTCTTACTGCACTGCTTAGCACAGTCCCTAGTTTACAACATGCTATGCAGGACGTTGTTTAAAATTTACAAATCTTTTATAACTCTCAGTATATTGATGCCAACTCACTTATGTAAAAGTGGAACTTTTAACTTTTCCCCTGCATTCTTCCTTCTCCAAACCTCTTCTGTATTCTCCTGCATGGCACTATCACAGAACAGGAAAGCCAATAAAAATGTTCTGAGCGCCTGCCATGTTCTGGGTCCCTTGCTAGTTGCTTATGTGAGTTATCTTACTCAACCTTTGTGACAATCCTGTGAGGGCAGAAATTCTTATTTCAATTTTACACATGAGAAATTTGATACACAGAGAAATCTAGTAACTTGTCTAAAGTAAACTACTAAGTGGTAGAATCAGGATTTAAACTCGTGTTTTTTTCTTTCATTTTTTCTTTTTTTCTATGAAATACATTTATAGGCCATCTTTACCTAGGATCAAACATGGGAAAGAAGCAGCAGAGAGGAAGGGAGGAGGGACAGGAGATCCTAATCACTCATGAAAGACAAGACACATTTTTGGACAGGAGAACTTGGGCAGCTGGCTGTGCTGAGAAGATTAGCTCCCCTGGGTCACCTGCAGGCCCCACTGCACCCCTTTCCCGACACCTGAAACCCAGTCCGAGAACCTGCGTGGGGATTTGTTCTCACTGTTCTTCATCCTGGTGTTCCTATAAAAAGAGGAAGAGCTACCAGGAGCATACGTGCACAGAGGAAAAGGCCGCTTCAGGGCACAGCGAGAAGGTGACTGTCTGCATGGCAACAAGAGAGGCCTCAGAAGGAACCAACCTGGCCGGATACTTGATCTTGGACTTCCAGCCTCCAGAACCGTGAGCGAATAAACTTCTGTTGTTTAAGTCACCCGGTCTATGGTATTTGTTACAGCAGACCTGTCAGACCAATACATAATACAGCCTCACAACCTGACGGTGTCAGGGGAATCACGTGTTACCAGCCTCTTACGGTACTGCAAACGGGCAATGCCTCACTTGCATCCATCTTAGGTCCTTCCCGACGTACGGTACTGTGTTCTACACTCTCATAATGCTATCTCCTGATGTAGAAATAATGTCCTTGTCACCAAACTCCACAACTACCATCCTTAGGAGGGAGACTACACCCCCCAAAGCAGTCTTGCTTTGTCACCACCACACCATTACTGACATTTAGGCGCAAAACAGCTTCACAATGAGGAGTCAGCGTGTTTCACGTGCCAACAGCCCACAGGTTGGCAGCAGTGGAGCTGTGACCATTCTCTCATCATACTGAAGGCACGTGACAAAATCCACACGGCTCATGAGAATCTGCTGGTATTCCAGTGTGTGTTTTTATCAAAATATTCTCATCATTTGAAGACCATTACTCTCTTCTGAGCAACACAGTACACACAGTAAACTCTGCTTGTTTTATTTTGGTAGTGGATTTTGCATAAGTCACGTCTTCCCCGTCTCCAATTAGATTTCATTGTCATCTCGCTGTTTTAGGATAAAGTAAAGCTCCATTGGGAGCTCTATTCCTCAAGTGATGGAAGACACAGTCCCATGCAGAGGTTTGTTTTGAACTAATACCATTTCTATTTTCCCCTTATTTTGGTAGGTTTTGTCACAGAAAATCTGTTTGACCATTCTCTTGAGAAGTATCTTCTACAATGTACCCTTCTGTGCACACGGTGGTCTGGCACGTGGGTATGACAGAACATCCTCAGTACTATGATCCAGATCTTGAGCTGACAGGGCAGTTATGAAATCTTTCAGTAATCTTTCTTTTTAGACGTAAGTTTAAAAATATGTGTTTATGTCCCCACGTGCCCATGTTGGTAATGATAGGTCTGGGAAATAAAATGTTCCACAAAATCCACTTGGTCACATTTGACCACTATTCACATATTTGAAAGAGAGTTCCTTCCTTTTCTCAAAGCTTGCCGCGTTGCTTGGGCACAATCATTCGTGGTGGAAGTGCCACTGGCAAGCTTTTTATTTTTTTGACGTAGTTTTTGGTGTTCATAGCAGTGCTTGCCAGATACTATTTCTTGGTTTAAGCAGAGTCTGTCAGGCTGTTATAAGACATTTAGGGGAATTCCTTTTTGCATTATCTTCTGAGAGATTTTTCATTATTACAGTTGTCTCTCTAGAATTCTCAGCGGTTCCTGAAACCATTGTACCGAAGGAACATTAACCACTGTACTATTCAGCAGCAGATGTTCCTTGCAATGTTATCCGTGATGCAATCCAAAAATCAATATTCATAATGACCCCAAGTCATTCAACAAGCTATGCTGAATAAGTCATACACTTGAGCACTTTCTCCTCCAACACAGCTTCTGCTGGGTCCATAATTGTCAGGGAACTTCTCTGCGCCGGCCTGCAGCCAATGAAGCATCTGGCTCCCACCCCCTTCCCTCTGCTTCCTACTTGCTTAACTTGATTTCAGAATTCTGCCCTCCAGGACAGTGAAAGAATACATTTCTGTTGTTTTAAGCCACACCATGTTTGTGGTAATTTGATATGACGGCCCCAGAAAACTAATATACATGAAGTTTACTTTCGTGAGTACTAGATTTTTTGTATTCCTTTAAAGAGTATTGGATGTTTTTCTGGCATGTAGTTACTTGAGATCAGTTTGATCCCTTCCAGGTTTGCTTTTAAGTTGTGTTAGAGCAGATTCAGGAAGACTTTAGGACTCAGTAAACTCCACTACTAAGATATGATTCTCCTGATAATTCCCCCTGATACCCCACATTATTAGGAGGTTTTTCCATTCTGGCTGGCAGGACTGTGGATGATTCCCATTCTGGTGTGGAGGCTACTAATTTCTGGCGGTTCTTTCCTTATGGAATTTAACCCCATGTAGGTGCAGATCAGTACTCAGCCAAAGAGTTATTAAGGGTACTTCTTTTGGTTAGTGGCAGGATTATTACCAATTAATATAAGGTGAAACAAAAAGAAATGTCTTAGTAATTATTTTATTTTTTGACAGAACTCTTGTTACAGGTATTTAATGCTCATTAACTAAAATGTATACATTTTCAGTTTTCATAATAAATGCAATTATGACTTTATTACACTTCTGGTATTCTTGAAGAAAGCACATCAAGCTTTAATATAGAAATATTTAGGTTTCACTTAACTTCTGGCTCAAGTGATAATAAAACTTTTGTTCTTCTTTGATCTTATACATGTTCCCCTCAGGGATGGCCCATCTCTTGTAGGCTTGGAGTGACCTTTGGCTACGTGGTTGGCCTTGTTATTTCAACACTCTGGATATACTAAAAGAGAAAGCAACTTACATACAAGAACAATTAATTGGAGCAAAGGGAGAAGATGCTTCTTTGTGCAGATTCCATAAGGACTATGCAGAAGTATGGATGGTCTAAGCCAGGCAGTTATATTTATAGCACTGTTTTTCACATAGTTAACATGGTGTGATTGTAGCTTTTTAAACTATGAAACCCCAGAGAGATGGTACTTTCTAGTTGAAATAAAGTTATTTAGAATAGATTATGGCTTCAGACACATTTGCTGCTTTTTCGACCTTAGGGAAACATCCTTAATGAATTTTATAGAATTCTGATGACAGGGTTTTAAAAAAATCTCTGTCAAGTTTTAAACTGCTTCAATATTTATAAGAGGTCTGGGTATAGCTGTAGCATTTCATATGCTTTCTGAGAGAAATGGACCGTTTTCTTGGCCACTAGAGATGTTTCTCATGTAATCAAACAAGTTTATACATCTTGATCCTATGTTTTTTTTTAACTGTGTGTTTCTTTGGAGTTAAAATGGCTGTGACAGCCTCACCAAACACTTCAATCCCTGATGGATTAAAGGTGAACATTCCACATAGCAGCATGCTCCCATTTCTTTTTTTTTTAAAAAAAATTAATTAATTAATTAATTAATTAATTAATTTTTTGGCTGCATTGGATCTTGGTTGCCTCGCGCAGGTTTTCTCTAGTTGTGGCGAGTGGGGGCTGCTCTTCGTTGTGGTGTGCGGGCTTCTCATTGCAGTGGCTTCTCTTGCTGTGGAGCATGGGCTCTAGGCATGCGGATTTCAGTAGTTGTGGCACGTGGCCTCAGTAGTTGTGGTGCGCGGGCTGTAGAGCGCAGGCCCAGTAGTTGTGGTGCTTGGGCTTAGCTGCTCTGAGGCATGTGGGATCTTCCCGGACCAGGGCTTAAACCCGTGGTTTAACCCTGCATTGGCAGGTGGATTCTTAACCACTGTGCCACCAGGGAAGTCCCTGCTCTCATTTCTTTTGCTAGTTTCCACCCTTGCTCCAGACATAGGTTCGTCTTTCATATCTTTCAGTCTTGCTATAGTTTTGGAGTCACCTTGGAAATCTGAGTTCCTATTAATACAACAGGTATATTTAGTGTGTATTCCTTAAGTTCTGTTACCCACTCCTCTTTCACATTTTGAAATGAGGCTACATTTACCACAGAGAAGCATACATGGAGGACATCAGCCATCGGATAAGATAAAAGCCTCAGATGATCACAGTCTTCTTGTCTGCTCTTAATCTTTCTGTTTGGCCGTGTCATACAGAACCAGGAGGTACTAGTAGTCCCCTAAGGTGACACTGACTGCGTAGCAGGTGAAGATGGCAGGCATGTAATCCTCCAGGAAGGCGTGGTTGGCATAATTCATGGGTAGGCACATCTTGCCCGCCGCCCAGTCGCCAACCACCATGTACCTGAGCATCACTGCACTGGCCCACGAGCTATGCTGGGCATGGCCCCCCACCTCCACCAGTGCCTTCCCCGGCTGTGCCTGCCTGCTGCCCCCCAGTAATATTTAACAAGTGAAATAAAATAAGCTTTAGGAAAGTCTCATTTCTCAATTATGTCGAGCAATGTTGGGTCTTTATTATTAAAATAGAAAAAAGAGCAGATAAAAAAAGTTAGTAGAAAATCAAATTTAACAACAAATCCTGAATTGTACAGAAGTACATTACTAAACATTCAAATGACTCCTTTACTAATAGTGGCACTGGGACTATATTTTATTTCATAAGAAGAATGGAAAAACATATAACCCTACTTCTAGCACCATGTGGTAGAAATACATACAGTCTCTTTTGATTATTTCCATGAACACTAAGAAAGACAGCTCTAAAGATATTCATAAAAAAGAAACTAAGGTCCTGTTATTTTTAACTGATCTTATCTGGATAATAATAGATTAAGAAAACAGAGATAAAGAAAGTAAATAATTGCACAAAGTTTATTGTCTCTGTACCAGACAAACTATCTGTTCTATCCTGCTACATAATGCTAGTATATATGAACCTTAAACATTTCATCAAACAAATATTTGAAAATATTTAATTCCAAATACCTTCTGGTAAAGTAACTACTAAGGGTAATGGAAAAAAATACGAAACTAGGAATCAAGACAGTGAGTTTCCAGTCCTGCCTGGGCCTCCAAGGCTAAAACATATCATAAAACACTCAAGCTGGATGTCTGTAAACTAAGGGGTTTGGACCAGATGCTAGGTGGTATCCCTTACAGCTTAAAAATTCTATCATATAAGGTATGCAAATAACTCTTCCAAAAGAATGGCATTCACAAATTTTAACGTAAATTCAAAATATTAATTTGTTGGATAACCGTGTGCCTGATTATTTGTGATCATACATGAATTAGAAAAGCTTGTTTGTTTGCTGCAGTACTACACAGAAAAAGCCTCTTAGTCATAATTAAAGAAGAATAGTGATAAAGCATTTCTTTGGAATTTACTAGTTGGAAATACTTCTTTCTTCTTTGATGAATAGGAATGATTGAACTTTTGGACTTCACAAATAAAGCTACTCATTTTATATGATGATTGGTATTAATTAAACCTCTTCTTACGGGAAATCACAATTCACATACTTTGTTACAGTGAATCATTAGTGCTTCATTGAAAAAGCCTCTAAAATGTATCTTTGTATTGGCTATTTCCTAAAAAAAAAAAAAAAAAAATCAAGAGAATGATGCAGACCTTTATAGAATGGACCACAGATTTTTGTTTTGTTTTGTTTTTTGTTACTGAAGAAAGATGATAGTGTACTTTAATTATTTTTCTTGGGAGGGATAGCAAAAGGAGAATTATGAATCATTGGTTTAGACATGGGTGCTCAAAGTGTGGTCTCTAGATTAGCAGTACAACATTACCTGGACACTGGTTAGAAATGCAAATTCTTGGGCCCCATTCCAGACCAACTGAAACCATATATTCTGGGGATGGACCCAGTAATCTGTTTTAACAAGGATGCCAGGTGATTCTGATGTACCTTAAGGTTTAATTAACTTTATTTCAATGACCTACTTTATAAAACATGTACATTTATTTTCTGCACACATCAAGTATGTGACGGAATGGTTAAGAAACATAATTTAAAATATAAAACCAAATCTTATAACAAATTATTACGGGCAAAACTTAAAAACGTAAACCTGTTCCTCCTTTCCTATTTTACTTATGTTTCTTAGTTTCCCTCGTAGCACTGAAATGCTGACTAGGTCCAGATTTGAGTAATTTAACATCTCCTTTGTCATTTTTTTCAACAAGCTCATGCTCAAACTGCAACTAGGAGTCATGGTAAACATTTCTTAGGTTCCCCTACCATCTCTTAAGGATTAGCAAAATTTTTAAAATAGAAAAACAAGCAAAAATTGAAAGATTAAATCTGTTTATCTAGCAATAATTATTAGATACATATTGTGTCTGAGGTACTCTTATAGGCTGAGGAGACAGTAGTGAACACAGTTCCTGCCCTTGGGATATTCCGTTTTATGTTTCATTGTTTTTGGTCTGGTGGCCCTTTTTAAAAACGGAATACCTTTAGTATTTGTACAAGTTACTCTGCTGTTTCTCTACTTTTAAGTTGCCAATAAAGAGTACTAGGGTGCATGCTGATATTGAATATTAAAATAATAATGTATGATTACTTCAGAAAAGTATAATAAATTTCTTTAAATTCTCTTCACAAACCATGAGCTATGAGTAAATGTAAAATCAGTAAAAAAAAGAATCAGTTGAAGATAATATTTTTAAATAAAAATAAATTCAAGTATTTGTAAACAACATATTATTCAGTTTATACACAGTTTTAGTAATTATAAATTTTATACTTCACAGTTCAAAGCAGTGGTTTATAGAGCTTATATACAGAAATATATCCCTTATGATAAATAGAATATTCTTTTTTTTACCCTGTTGCATTTATAACTTGTTTCTATTTTCCTTAGATGATACTTTCCTGGCCAGGTCCTTTCTGTTGACATATTGTTATGAGAGGTAGTACAAATTTTTTAAAAAATACATAAACATACAAATTTATAAATACTAAAATAAAAATTATTGATTCAAGTTTGTTAAGGATATAAACACATGAATATATAAATGATAAAATACTTAAAAATAAACATATAGGGACTTCCCTGGTGGTGCAGTGGTTAAGAATCCGCCTGCCAGTACAGGGGACACGGGTTTGATCCCTCGTCCGGGAAGATCCCACAGGCCGCGGAGCAACTAAGCCCGTGAGCCACAACTACTGAGCCTGTGCTCTAGAGCCCGTGAGCCACAACTACTGAGCCCGCGTGCCTAGAGCCCATGCTCCGCAACAAAAGAAGCCCCTGCAATGAGAAGCCCGCGCATTGCAACAAAGAGTAGCCCCCGCTCGCCGCAACTAGAGAAAGCCCGTGTGCAGCAACAAAGACCCAACACAGCCAAAAATAAATAAATAAATAAATTTAAAAAAATAAACATATAGATAGATAAGTAAGTTATACAAGGGTCTTCAAATAGACTTGTATTGTTGCAAAACTAGTTTGGAAAAGCCTATTCTAAAACTGAATAGGCACCTACAGGAACTAAAAAATGTTTCTATGAGCTACATTTACATTTTTCTTTGAGAGTGAGGTATGGGTGCATTTCTCTGTGCTTAAATACACATAATAGAGATAACAGACTTATCACTTAAAAATAACGTACGGTCTGGAGACAAATCTTTTGAGAATGAAATTAAATCTTTTTAATGCTTAATGGCATCTTCAGGATCTCCTGGGCTCCAACTATAAGAGCAAAGAGTTACAGTACTTGATATTTTTGAGAACTACTTAAGAGCACCCCTAAGGACATTTATTAACAGAATTCATTAAATTTATAAATAATTTCTTTTCTTTCTTTTTTTTTTCCCTCGATGCGCCATGTAGCTTGTGGGATCTTAGTTCCCTGAACAGGGATTGAACACGCGCCCTCGGCAGTGAAAGCGCAAAGTCCTAACCACTGGACTGCCAGGGAATTCCCATAATTTATAAACAATTTCTAAAAAGATGAATTAACTAGTAACTCATTTATATAATAAATACCTTAGGTGTGTGCTATATATATAGCACTGTACATAGTATGGGAAATATAAAGAAATGCAGCATAAAGTTCTTGACTTGAAGCTGCTTAAGATATAGTTAAGAAAAACATACTAATTCAAATATTATATACTTAAAAATTCTTATCCCGAAAGTTTAATTCACTCATTGTAAAACAAGTATATAAATCTCAGTTTATTTTTTTCTCAGCAACGTATATCTACTGTTATTATTTAATAATCTGCTATGCTATAGATATGTCTGTTTATCTCTCTAGATTTATCTAGAAATATATGTATCTACCAATTATTTAATGCTTGTTATGTGTCAGGCATATGCTAAGCATTTTACACTATATACGTATGCATGTGTGTATGTATACATACACACAAATGTACACACACATATATAGCACACATATATATATTTGTGTACATACACATGTTCACACATATGTTCATAAACACCCTATTTAGTATTTATCATGCCTTTGTTTCCTTAATTATAAACTAAAAGAATTATTACTTGTCTAAATCACTCAGTTTGGCAGATTCTAGATTTAGAAGGTTTGCTTTTCTCCTAAATCTATGCTCTTAATCACTAAACCTACATATTTAAGTTTGAAGTTAGAGGCCTTCGTGGAACCAAGCAAACATAAGGCTGCTTGGTTCACCGCTTATAACTTTCGCTAAGATTTATGCCAAAAGAAGGACCTTTAAGACTTGGTATTTCTATTATAGAAGGCACCTGAAGAATATCATCAAAGCACTTTTCTTCATATTATCTTCTCAGTTACAATTTGTTGAGGCTATCAAGCTGGGAAGTTATATGGTAAACTGAAATAAGGCCAGAGTGACAGCAGACATATGTATACTAACAGGTGTGTCCATCTGATCACTATAGTTTATATTTACACTTATACTGAAATGACTAGGCATTGTTAATTCGGAAAGGCTTTGTGAAGGAATCTTGAGTAATAAATTTAAATGGAAAGAGAAAAGCTTTTTAGGCTGCTGATAGTAAGACATCAATAATTAACTGCTCATCTTATTTAAACACTGAGGCTTGTCTATTTCTAATTCTAATGTCAATCCAAATATTCTGGGAAAAGCTCATGTACACACATGTGAGTATTTGGTTTAGTGAGGAAAAAGACAAGAATATAATAGAAGGATAATGAAGAAGCTTGATGGAAAACATCTCTATTTTAGCATATAAATATAATTATGATACATACAGAGATGTAGACGGTCAAGTAAGGGGCTCTAAAACCTACCAAACAGCATTTCAAATGGCAAAATAGAAATCAGCAAATAGAATTTTAAAGAAGCAACTAGAAAACACTGAACTTAAGAACAAATGAGTAGAGGGGAAGCACTTCTGGAATGGGAGAGTAATGAAAATTGGCTCTTCCATGAAATCAAGAAAACTGGCAAAACTGTCAAAATCAACTTTTAAGAACTTGAAAAATTAGCCAAAGGACTGCAATAATCCAAAGAGCATGGATTCAAGAAAAACAGTTGGATCTTGGTAAAAAACATCAAGCTTTGTGGAATTTTAACCTGCCCTATTCCCATTACTCTCTTGCCAGCCCCATGGTAGCTTTAAAAACAGACTGACAACCATGGTTAACTGTGAAAACTATCAGGTCAGCGGTCACTGGAGAGGGCAGAACAGGTTCAGAGTGCCTATAAATCCCCATCTCCAGAGAAGTGCCACTATATGACCTAGGTGGCAGCCCCTGAAAAGCTCCATTCTCAGGGCTTGTCTTTATTTGATGTGACTCAGAGTCAGCTGTTTGAACAGCCATATCCCTCGAGCATTTGTCAAAAAACATCAGTGGCAACTTAGGTGGTGATACATGTTATGACAAGTAAGGAACTGACCAAAAAATTAAAAGGAAAAACTGGGAAATAACATGCCTGTCTATAGGGTTTGCTGAAAAGCATCAACAGATTCCTGGAAATCTAGAAGGCCATGCGCATGTGCAAAACCCTGTGTATGCCCAGGAAAGACCAGAGAAGGCTCAAATCTTTCATCTCTGCTGACCTTGACAGTCGATGCAAGCAGAAAGTGAAGTCTAAGTACGGTAGAGTTATGAACTGCATGTTGAAGCACTAAAAACATGTCCTAACACACACATAGAGCCCTTTGGAAAAGGTCCTCGGCATTTAAGGAAATCTTAATACAGTCATTAGCTGACCACTAAGCTAACCAAGCAGACACTTTAGTGGCTGTGCAACACAAAAAGTACAGTCTTTAAAGAATTACTCCAGGAAAGTCCCTAATTAAACAAATAGTAACAGTAATAATAACAAAAATGACAAATCATAGGGAAGTGGGGGTAGAAAATCTGATTTTTAAGTTTGCCACATTATATTATCTCAAATGTCCAGTTACAAGACATGTAAAGAAAGAGTAAAGTATAACCCTAATAGGAGTCAAAGAAGTCAATAGAAATTGTCCCTGAGAAAGTCCAGATGTTGGAATTACTAGACAAAAACTTTAGATTGGTATATATATGTTCAAAGACATAAGGGAAACCACGTCTAAAGAATTAAGAGACTGGATATATGTATACATATAACTGATTCACTTTGCTGTACAGCAGAAACTAACAAAACAATGTAAATCAACTATAGTACAACAAAAATTTAAAAAAAGAATTAAGGGAAAATGAGAATGCTATCTCAGCAAATTGAAAACATCAATAAAAGGAAAGAATTAAAAAACAAACAGAAATTCTAGAATTGAAAAGTACAGTATTCACTAGAGGGGCTCAACAGTAGATCTGAACTGGCAGAGGAAAAGAATCAGTGAACTTTTACACTGATAAGTCTGAGGAACAGAAAGAAATAAGAATGAAGAAAAATGACAGAGCCTCAGACACCTATGGGCTGTCATCAAGTGTACCAAAATATGAAGAATGGGAGACCCAAAAAGAGAAAAAACAGAAGAAGGGAAGAAAGAATAGTTGAAGAAATAATGGCGCAAACTTCCCAAATTTGATCAAAAATATTAATCTGCACATCCAAGAGCCTAAACAAATACCAAGTAGGATAAACTCAGAAAGATCCACACCTAGACATATCATAGCCAAACTACTGAAGCCCAAGAATCTTGAAAGCAGCAAGAGAAAAACAACTCATCACATAGAAGCATTCTCAATAAGATTAACAATAAATTTCTCATCAGAAACCTCGGAGTTCAGAAGTCAGTAAGATGATGCTTTCAACAATAAGTGTGGAAAGAAGACTCAACCTACTATTCAATATCCAGAAAAACTACCATGTAAAAAAGAAGAAATTAATACATCCCAGATAAATGATAACAGAGAGTTTGTTGCTAGTAGACCTGCCCTTCAAGAAAAACTAATGGGAGTCCTTCAGGTTGCAACAAGAGGGCACTTAACAGTAACTCAAATCCACATAAAGAAATAAAGAGCACTGATAAAGGTAATTACATAAGTAAATACAAAGGACAGTATAAATGTACTTTTTGGGAAACTCCTCATGTAAATTAAAAGATAACTTTGTAAAGAAGCATAAAAACGTGTTGATGGGCTTACAATGTATAAATAAGAGTGTCATGGACTTACATATAGTACCAAATGTAAAATAGATAGCTAGTGGGAAGCAGCTGCATAGCACAGGGAGATCAGCTTGGTGCTTTGTGACCACCTAGAGGGGTGGGATGGGGAGGGTGGGAGGGAGATGCAAGAGGGAGGAGATATGGGGATATATGTATATGTATAGCTGATTCACTTTGTTATAAAGCAGAAACTAACACACCATTGTAAAGCAATTATACTCCAATAAAGATGGTTAAAAAAAAAAAAGATGTAATTTGTACAACCATAATAGCACAAAGGAGGCAGAAGGGAAAATAACTGTATTAAAGTTTTTACATACTATTAAAATTAAGTTGGTATTAATCCAAACTATATTGTTTTAAGTTAAGATGTTAACTGTAATTCTCAGGGTAACTACTAAGAAAACAACTCAAGTAAATACACAAAAAGAAAAAGGGATTTAAATTGGTATATTCAAAATATTACTTTAATAAAAAAAAGTGAGTAATGAAAGAGGAAAGCAGCAAAAAAATACATCAGACATAAAGAAAACAAAACCAAATTGTAGACTTAATTCTATCTTATCAGTAATTAAATTAAATGTAAATGGATTAAGCACTCCAAATGGAAAGCAGAGATTATCAGAATGGAAAAAAGGCATGATCAAACCATCTGCTGTCTACTAGGGGAACATTTTAGATTAAAGACACAATAAAGTTGAAAAGGATGAAAAAGATATGCCATATAAACAGAAACCAAAAGAGAGCTGGAGAGGCTATTCTGATACCAGGTAAAATATAATTAAAGACAAAAACTGTCAGTAAAGATACAGGAGGACATTTTAAATGATAAAAGGGTCAATCAATCAGGAAGCCATAAATAAGTATGAATATATATGCACCTAAAAAGCCTCAAGATCCATAAGGCAAAATGGACAGAATTGAAAGATGAAATAGATGATTCAACAATAGTTGTTGAGACTTCAATACTCCACTTTCTATAATGACTAGAACTAGGAAGATCAACATGGAAACAGAAGACTTGATCAACACTAAAAACCAGCTAGATCTAACAGACATCTATAGAACACTCCACCTAATAAAAGCAGAATACATATTCTTAAGTGCATGTAGAACATTCTCTAGTATAGACAATATGCTAGGCTATAAAATAAGCCTTAAAAAAAAAACCCCTGAATGACAGAAAGTATGTTCTCCAACCACAATGAAATGAAAATAGAAATCAGTAACAGAAAGACAACTGGGAAATTGTGTCGAAATTAAACAACACACTCCTAAATACCGATGGGTCAAAGAAGAGAACACCAGGGAAATTTTTAAAAGATAAATGAAAAGATAAACACAACATACCAAAATGTATGGGAAGCAGCAAAAGCAATGATCTGAGGAAATTTTATAGCTGTAAATGCTTTAATTGAGAAAAAAGTCAAATCAATAAGCTAACCTTATACTTTAAAACTAGAAAAATAAAACTAAACCCAAAGCAAGTAGAAGGAAGGAAATGATAAATATTAGGATGGAAATAAAAGACAACAAATAGAAAAAGAATAGAGAAAATTAACAAAACCAATAATTGGTTCTTTGAAAGATCAAGAAAATTACCAAAACTCTAGCTAGACTGACCAAGGGTGGTGGAGTGGAAGGTAACACCCAAATTAATAAAATCAGGAATAAGAGAGAAGATATCACTATTGGCCTTCGAGAAATATAAAGGATTATAATGGAGTGCTATTATCAACTGTATGTTAACAAATTAAATAGCCCAGATGAAAGGGACAAATTCCTAGAAAGAGACAACTTAAATGTGACTGAAGAAGAAGATGAACATCTGAATAGACCTTAAGAGTAAAGAGACTGAATTAACGATTATAAAAATTTCCACAAAGAGAAGCCCAGGTACAGAATGCAGCAATGGCAAACTGTACCAAATGTTTAAAGAAGAAATAATGTCAATCTTTTCCAAAACTCTTCCAAAAAATAAAAGAGAAATGAACACTTTCCAACTCATTTTATGAAGTCAGTATTATCATGATCCCAAAGCTGGACAAGAAAACTACACACTTCTTATGAATACTGATGTAAAAAATCAACAAAATACTAGTAAACAGAATCTACAACATATAAAAAGGATTATACACCATGACAAGTGGGATTTATCCCAGAAATGATAGTCTGCTTTAACATATGACAATCAGTCTATGTAACAGACCATATTAATAGCATTAAGGACAAACCCCACATAATCATCTCAATAAATACAGAAAAAGCATTTAACAAAATCCAACATCCTTTCCTGATAAAAACACTCAACAAAGTAAGACTATAAGGGAACTGCTTCAACCTGATAAAGGTTATTCACAAAAGCGCACAGCTAACAACATACTTAATGGTCAAAGACTGATAGCTTTTCCCCTAAGATTAGGAGCAAGAGAAGACACAGACACTCACCCTTGCTATTTCAACACTGTACTGGAGATTCCAGCCAGTAAATTAGGCAAGAAAAAGAAAGGTATCAAGATGGAAAGAAAGAAGTAGAACTATATTAACAGATGAAATGACCTTGTGTATAGACAATCTCAAGGAATCCACAAAAAATCCTCCGAAACATCTTATAGAAGTAGTAAACACATTCAGTAAGGTTGCAGAATACAGGTGAATATAAAAAATCAATTATATTTTTAAACCTGAGGAATGAACAATCTGAATATAAGATTTTGTTTTACATACTAAAAACAAAATGTCATTGAAAGAAATTAAAGTAGACCTATATAAATTGAAAGACCCATGTTACTAGATTGGAAGACTTAATATACTGTTAAGATGAAAATCCTCCATTTTGATCTACAGATTCAACCTAATCCCTATTAAAAATTTTGCAGAAACTGAGAAGGTGATTTTAAGATTCATATGGAAATGCAAGGGACCTAGAATAGAAAAATAATCTGGAAAGAGAACAAAGCTGGAGGACAAGCTCTGCTTTTAAAACTTACTACAAAGCGACAGCAATTAAAACAGTGGATTACTGACATAAAGATAGGCAAATGAATCAACGCAACAGAATTGAGAGTCCAGATATAAGCCCTTACATTCATGGTCAACTGATTTTTGAAAAGGGTGCTGAGACCATTAAATGGGGAAATAATAGTCTTTTCAATAAATGGTGCTGGGAAAACTGGATAGACACATGCAAAAAAATAAAGTTACATCCCTACTCACACCATATATAAAAATTAACTTTAAATGGATTACAGACCTAGAGGTAAGAGCTAAGTGTATAAAACTCGCTGAGAACACATAGAAGTAAATCTTTGTGACCTTAGATCAGACAATTGTTTCTTAGATATGGTAACAAAAGCACAAGTGACAAAAGAAAAGAGTAGAGAAATCGAACTTCATAAAAATTAAAAAAAAATTTTGTGCTTCAAAGGACATGATCAAGAAAGAGAAAAAGACAACCTACAGAACAGGAGAAAATATCTGCAAATCACGTATCTGATAAGAGACTTGTATCCAGAGTATATTCTTACAAGTCAATACTAAGACAAACCCAATTAGATATAAATAATATGAATATATCTATATTATATCTATATTTATGTATGAGTTACATAATTTATACAGTTGATTTTACATAATATATATTTATATGCTATATTCCTGGCACATGGTAGGTATATAATATGTTTCAGGTATAATTATTCTTATTCAACTCCTAGAGTTCTTTGAGTTATCACAGAGGAATGGTGTTTTAAAATAAAAATATTTCTATAGGACACCCGCAACTATAAATGTGATCCTATTTTCCATATTAAACGTAGATGTGCTAACTTCAACTCCATGTCTAAAAACAAAACTGTATTGCCACCCTTGGTATAATAAGATCTGATTCTCATATATACATACATACATAAATACATAACACAGTCATTAAAATATATCCTACTTATACAATTATATAGTAAAATATAATTTGCCCAACTAGAAAATGGGCAAAGGATTTGAATAAATTATCCAAAGAAGATATACAAATAGCACTGCAAAAGATGTTCCCATCATTAATCATTAAGAAAATGCAAATCAAAATCAGGAGATATAACTTTTCACTCAATAAATTGGCTATAATAAAAAAGACAGTAACAAGTGTTGGTGAGGATGTGGAGAAATTGAAACTCTCGTACTTGGCTGGTGGGATTGTAAAATGGTTCAGGCACTTTAGAGAACGTTTTGGCAGTTCCTCAAAATGTTAAATACAGAGTTACCATATGACACAGCAATTTCACTACTAAATATACACCCAAGAGAATTGAAAACCTATGTCTACACAAAAACCTGTATGTAAATGTTCACACAGCATTATTCACAATAGCTAAAAATGGAAGCAACCCAAATGCTCATCAATGAATTAGAGGATAAATAAAATGTGGCATATCCATAAAATAGACTATTATTCAGCCATAAAAAGGAATGAAATTCTGATGCATGCTATGACACGGATGATCTTTGAAAGCATGCTAAGTGAAAGAAGCCAGATACAAAAGGTCACGTATGATCTGACTGCATTTATATAAAATCCAGAATAGGCAAATCCACAGAGATAGGAAGTAGATTAGTATTTGCCAGGGGCTAGGGCGAGAAGGCAATGTAGGTGGGTGGGTGGCTACTACTGAGTATGGGATTTCTTTTTGGGGTGAGGAGTATGTTTTAAAATTAGACACTGATGATGGGTACAAAACTATGAATATACTAAAACCCAATGAATTGCAGACTTTAAAAGAGTAAACATTTTGCTATGTGAATTATATCCAAATAAAGCTGTTATAAAAAAAGAACATCATAGAAATTATGGTTATGGAAGGTGAAGTTAGTCAGAATAAAGGAACAGATACAAGCAAAACCACAGAGATGGAGACCAGAGCGATTCATGTCAGACAGGGGAGTCTTGATTCTGGCTATGGAAATGGACAAAAGAGGTTAGACTGTGACACTATAACAGAAGAGGAAAGCAATACATGTGGTACATAAGAGAAATAGATAAGCTTAATATATTACCAAGGTTTTGTCAGTAAGAACTAAGCAGTTGCTAGTACCAGTGACAGAAGATTAAAGTGGAAAGGCCCAATATAAGTCCCAGGAAAGACAGGAATTTTATTGAGCTGTACTCATTTTCAGGTTCTTTGGTTCCCAAGTGGTTAACAGCCTAAGTATTTATTATGAAGATTTTTCTAGTAGAATGGAGAAAGAAAAGAATAATTAAGATTAGAAACATCAAATGAGGAGTCATTCATGCTTAGGTACCAGCTGACACTTGGGTGTGTACAATGAGTTTTACAAGTAGGTCTCAAGGAAGAAGGGACAAAGCCCAATCACCTCATTCTTGGGTGATACAATTACCTTTTCATTCCTGTTCTTTTTAGTCCTGTTCTTCAAACAGCTGTCTGTGGCATGTGGGTAGCATAGTTTGAAGTGTAACAGGTGCTTGTAATTTCCTTTCTCAAGGTCACAGGTGACTCTGCCAGTGCACTAGAAAAACCACAGCTTCTGGGCCCCTTTCTTCCCACCAAACCCCAAGATCCCCTTCTCACATCCAGATTACTCTGTTACTTATGTGTCTTTAACCCACCCCACAGCTTTGAGAATTGAAGTGCCACTATTCTGAGGAAATCTAAGACTCTATCCACTAACCCCAAACCATATCTGATTAAAACTCCTTGGTGTGTGGATGGGATGTTTTCCAAGAAAAAAATTCTGCAATTGGCTTTCTTAGATAACATCCATGGTAGATGGTGAAGAGGGAGGAATCTGTATTTGGCTCTGTCCTGTCCTCAAGGTCTTCATGACCCTTCTTGGCTGTCATTCTGGTCAGCCCTACCAGTATTGCTCAGTTGTCTACTCTCTTCATTACCACCCCTGCCTAATGCCATTACAAGATACAGTGATGATACAAAGGTCAGATGAGATAATACACACTATGAAGCAGGGTTTTTAAAACTAAAAATTGTTTTTGTAAGTGTTAATTGCTGTTAATATTATCTGAACTGTTTCCAGTTTCCACAGAATCTGCCTTGTGCCACTGAGTGACATTTGAGTTTAATCATATAAACTTACTCTGCTCTTAATATTTTTGGCTCATCTACCATAATGCATTAACACATTCAATTTAAATGTTTCTAAAAGACTCTTAAAGACCTTTTATGTTTTCAGTTTCCCTACTGGTGAATGATGATGATGATGGTGGTGATGATAATGATGATGATACTTTTATCATACAGAATTATGACATTCATGAGATATCCTACATAAAACACTTTGCACAGTGCCTGGTACATGGAGAGGGCCCCATAAATGTCAGAGGTATGATTGTTATTACTCAACTCCTAAAGTTCTTTATCGAAGAGGAATGGCGTTTTGTAGTAAAGTATTTCTGTAGTACTATAAACGTAACCGTATTTTCCAAACAAAATATAGATCTACTAACTCCAACTCATTCTGAAAAGAAAATGTATTTCTAGGTTTGGCAAAATAAGCTTTGAATCCATAAAGTGCCCTCAGAAAAGTCTGCTCATGTTGCCATAAGATATTACCAGGCAGAGATATGGTGACAAGAAAACTTTATGAAGTTTAATTTAAAACACAGAAGTTTCGTTCCCTCTAGGGATTTATCTTACTTACTCTTTATGCATTAAACTAATCTGTGACCCAATAATGTGGTTATACCAAGAGGTGTCTGCATTACTGGCTGCTGCACTACGATCTCTGCCAAAGATTGATCTCTGGGGACGCTGAGAAGATGGCAGGATAAAGGGAAGGTCTTTCTTCACAGGAAGAAGAGACCTGGTAAACTCGTGTATATTTATCAAGGTAAGAAAAGAATCTATGGAACATCTGGAGTGGCAGATGGTAAATGCCCATCTAGGCAGGAAGAATAGAGGACTAGTTTGATAACTTTTGATTAAATTTTCCCAAAATGGAAAATAATATTCCATAAAATGATGAGTCTGAAAAGTTTTTCTAAATAATTGCTTCATTTTATAGCATGATTAACTCAAGTTTTGGTTTCTGTTATGTACTATATTCAATGCTTCCTTACAGGGATCAAATTTTATATTGATTAAAAGGAAAATTTCAAGTAATCACCAAATCTTATTTTAAAAGACAGGTAAGTAAATGCTTTGCTAAAGGACAATGCAATGTAACATTGAAATTGCTTTTAAACATTAACATCCCCCCCCAAATGACTTTTATTTATAAGGCATTTTGTTGATAAATAAAAACTTAAATTGACCACATGTAAAGAAATTGTTGCCTTTTTGATTTTGTTCATTGTTCAATATTTTCCTCATGTTGTGAATAAAGACAATAAATAAGGGGCATTATAAAATTTGTTCATGTTACAGAGTTCAGGAGTGAGTGACCACGGCTGAAAAAAATCAGCATTCGAAAGAAAAATGAGTCAAAAATAAGCTGATGAAATTCAACAAGGATAAATGGACCACTGCACTTAGGGTTAAATGGTAATAGTGGAAAGCTGAGAGATTACTGTGTGCTAGACACTGTACTCAGTACTGGAAACAGCACTAATGAGGTGGGTACTATTATTATCTCCATTCTAGAGATGGGGATACTGAGGCACAAGTAGGTAAATAATGGGAAGACAGGTCTTGAGAGTAAATATTTAAAATATCAAGAAGTTATGGTAGGTCATAATTCAATATCAAACACAGTATGCAGATTATAGAAACCAATAATATCACTATTTTTCATATCACAATTAGAATATTAAATCTAGTTCAGGATGTCACTTTTCCAAAGAATATGAACAAACTGGATGGAATCAGAATAGATTAAGTAGAAGAAAATGGATAGAGTTAATCTATAAAAGAGAATGTCAAGATGAAACAGACACTCTCAAGCATCTCAAGAGCTGTGTTTATAGCAGAGGAAATTGATTTGTTCTATAACGATCTAGAAGCAGAGTAAAACCAAGGTACTAATCATTTGTAGGTAAAGCAGAAAACTTGAGTAATTAATGAAAACACAGTGTTTCTAAGGTAGAAGTAGTTTTTTGTTTTCCAGGAAAGAACGTATCCACAAGGGGACTTTTTTTGGTAACCAGTGACACATCCTTCTCATATGTTGAAGCTAAATGACTAAAAATGTGTAGAGATTAGAAACATCTCAATACACTTACCGAAATATCCCATTATTAGCAGATAATGTAGTCTTTGGCAAATATCAAGAACTCCTGAGGCTCTCAGGTAACATGTTAATTAAAAAGAAAAGAATTTCCTGGCTCTATATTTACCATCTGTGTGACCCTAGTGAAGACTCTTCACTTTTCAGTGCCTCAGTTTCATAATTTATAAAATGGGGATAATAATACCTATCTAAGATTATACAGATGAAAAGAAAGTAGATATAAAGATACACTGGCAACATAGTAGGTATTGAATACATGTGTATCATTGATGCTCACAACAAAGTTAAACAATAGTTTGATATAATTATGATTATATTTATTTATATTATATTATAATTATTTTATATATAATTATATATATTTTATATATTTAATTATATAATATATATTATATTATAATATATTTATATTATATATTTATATAATTATGATTATAATTGTGATTAACTTATTCTTAGAGATTCAGGATCATTATGAATATTAATATAATAGCTATTATTATATATTATATATTATGTGTATACTATTATACACATATGTGTATTATATATTATTATATATTATGTGTAAGGTATTGGACAGTTCTCAGACTGCAGTGCTGAACAAGAACATGGAAAGCCCCTCTTTTAGTGGTGTTTACATTTTACGAGGGGAGACAAAATTCCATAATTTTTTATAGGCCTTTCTGCTATAAAGTCTTGCATTCTGTAGAATGAGGCTTATGAAAAAAAAAAATGCAGTTGTTGCAGACTACTTAAAATCTATGGAACTTGTAACTAGGGTGCTGAAAGAAACTAACAACCCTAATCAAAGTACTAATGTGGTATTAAATCTTTGCTGGCATCTGTACCCAGCATTATGGTTAAGTCAGGTCCATGAAAGAATTTCCTTTCAATAGAGACCAGTTTATCAAAATTAAAAACCCAATCAGGTTTTAGATTTCATCAAACAAAACAATTCTTCATTTGTATTAGCAGTTCTTGAAGCTACTAAATTAGACATTAGCAAAAGGCATTTCAGCTTTTTTCTAAAATGACTCAGTCTTTCCATTTGATTATGAGAAAGCCTGCCTCTGATGGGTTTAAACTTGTAACATGCAAAAATAAATCTTCTGCAATCTTATTGACATCATTCATCTATTTATTAACTGCACATTGGCTAATTTGCATTACAGAAACACAGACTGTACTTACAATGACAGTAAGTACTACTCCAAAGAAACAGGTTAGGGGGTGAAGTAAATGTTTGGGGCAGGGCATATCACCACCTCCCCTTATGGCATTTAACAGAGCTCCTGCTTTCTGGCTCCTGTCTTCCCAGTTTAAGTTCCTGAGGAAACAGATTCCCTTCCAGCACTTGCTCTTTTTGCTGCTCTCAGGGGAAAAAAATGACCAAAATAATTCCTCTGGAGTCAGGTCTCATGGGAACCACGTGTTCATACTTCTAGACATTTCACTAGAGCTTGACTAAGGAAGTACTTCAGCTAGAGTCTAAAATGGAATGATTTTAATTTCTTTAGTTTTTTAATGCTTTAGATGTACTGTTTTAGAATATTTATGCACTTTTGAATTGTTCTTGATTCATAGTTTTGACTAGCTGATTCCTCAAGTTCTACCAGTTTGTGCAACTGAACATGACTTTATTTGTGTTGGGAAAGATAGTGAAAGACATTGAAATGGGCAAAAAAGATTACTGGTTGCTCTTTCAATAGAACCCTAGGCAGCCAGACCAGTGCCCTTCCTTTTCCCCACTGCACTGCACATGCTGTCTAACCCCTGCTGGCTAAATTACACAGTTATCTGAACACCATATCCTACTGCCTGGCATCATTTCACCAAGCCCTGGGCTTATGAAGGTGGAGAGATTTGGTCTGTAGTGAAAGGACTTAGTTTTTGATCTACTGAAGACAACTAACCCACGTCTACTAATTAAGCAGCATGAAATTTCCAATAGCAATGGTGGTGATGGGCATTTGTTAGTCGACCCGGTGGACACGACTGCCATGTGTATAATATATGGGTGAATTCTAACTGAATCCTGAGAATAGGAAGAATGAGAGAAATGATGAGTGAGCATTCAAGCGATGACTATCAGAAATGTGCTTAGTTTTTCTTCTTTAATATGTTGTCCTGGAACAGTAAGAGCAGATGAAAAAGACCCAAAGTAGACGTAAAAGATCAACTTCTTCAACTTTCCTCATTTTACCAACTAGAGAAGTTTTAAATACTTAGTAAGGAATCTTGCTACAACTGCCTCACTCTACTCCTTTGTCTAATGCTAAAATACAGTGTGCATCCTTCTCCACATTTATGTTCCTGAATTTTTCCTTCCATCTGAGAAATTTTTTGAAAGTAATAATGTTGCATAAATACTAAAGCTTAATTTTTCACTTTTGAAGAGCACGGAAAAAGAAACATTTACTTCACATTCTATATAGGTTCCTTTCATGGCAGCCCTTTTGGCAAAACATAACTTTCTTTTGTGAAATGAGTCAGCAATATACACACAAGGCTAAGTTAACTGCTATTCTATTTTCCATCCTCCTCTCATAACAGGTTTCCCGAATTGCTTCCAGTTCATCATGCCTCCTAATGTTACCACCTAGCTTCCTTTCTGCTTCCATTCTCCCAAACTTTTCTGACTACCTATGATGGTACAAAACCTCCAGTTAGACTCCCTTGGCTTCCAAGATGCTACACTATTCCTGACTTCCTATGTCTCTCTTTTCTGTCTGTCTTCTGTGAGGGCTCTTTTTCCAACCTTCTGAATATGGATATCCCTGAAGTCCAGTCTAGCTCTTTGTGCTTATTTATTTCTATAGTTTCAGCCTATATTCATTGATTCATTTAAGCTGTATCTACTGACAGTCTATAAGCAATGGTGACTAAAGCAGACATGGCCCCTACTTTCATGAAACTTACATCCATTCTATCGAGGAAGACAAGAGATAAACATGGAAATAACTGAACAAAAAAATTACAAATTGGGATAAGTATTAAGAAGGAAAAAAAAAGGTGTAATAAAAAGACTAAGTGGGGAGTATCTACTTCAGATAGAATGGTGAAGGAAGATCCTCTGAAAAGCTGACATTTACTGGGATCTAAAGAAAAAGCCCATTATGCAAAAGGGGATGTATATTCCTGGCAGAGAGACCAAATGTTCAAAGCTGCTAGGTGAGTAGGAGAAAGGTTGGCTGTGTTCCAGAAACTCAGAGCAAAGAGTATCATAAGGTGATGTTGAAGAGGTAGGCAGAGACCAGATCAGGCAAGGCCTGGTAGGCCCCAGCAAAGGGTTTGGGTTTTATTCTACAAGTAAGGAGAAGTTATTGAAGAGTGTTAATGAGGAGAGGGATAACCCATTCTGACTTATATTTTAAAAAGATCACTCTGGCTGCCATGACTTACAGAATCAATGAATAAAGGGATCACACATTTAGGACTGCCCAAGACAATCCCAGTTTATATGCCTGTTGTCCTGGTGTAACTGGATTTCTGCATCGACAGCAGGAGACAGTCACAATATGCAATAAATAAATAAATAAATACATAAACACACTTTAAAAAATGAAAAGAGAAAAAGAAAGAAGGTTGGTCAAGAGGCACGCAGGTCATTGCGGCAACCTTCATCAGATTCCTTTGTTCCCAGTGTCCCTGTCCCAGCTGGGACCCTGGGGTCCTCCCTTTGATTCAGGCTTGGGATATGTTCATGTCCATATTATCTGGCCATCTCTTGTGGTGAAATAATATTCAATATCTGGCATACAGAAAAATATTGAGTGGAATGTGTCTCAACTCATTTATCCCTCACAACAATCCTTGAGGTAGGTATTCTCCCACTTGCAGACAAACAGGTAAAGAATCCTGCCTGAAGTCATATGGAGTAAAAGTGGCCAAAGCAGGACTTGAAGCCAGGACATCTGGTCTGGACTCAGTGTTCTTAAGCCCTCTTCTAAAATTACTCCTCAATGCGAGAGACCTAGACATGTTTGGGGAACTACAAGTAGCTCAGAGCGGCCAGCGTTGAGTATTGGGGAAAAGTTGGAAATAAGTCTACAAAGGTAGCAGAAGGCTTCAGACCACATGCTAGATAGCTTAGCTTTCAACTGGTAGGAGATGGGGTGCACCACAAGATCTTTAACATATGATCGTATTTATGCCTTGGATAAATAACTCTATGGAGAACGAATTTGGGAGGTGAGTCGGAGGAGACTGGTTCCTGAGCTTTTTCTAAAGACTGGATATCTGCCCCCTTCCTGGACAGGGACTTTGCACACCTGTTGTGAAGAGTCTGCTTGCTTTCCACTTATAATGATAAACAGGACTTCCCACAACCGAGGTCTGAGGCTTCTGACCACTGGATCTCCCTTCTGGACCCCAGAGCTGTTCAGTGTGGCTCTATCAAGCACAACAAATTTAGATCTTCAAACTCATCCTCTTTTCTGAGGTTCAAGCCTATATTCTCAGTTCTCTACTGAACATTTCTACTTGTTCATGGCTTCTGGTTACCTGAAATTTAACATGTCTAAAATTGAATCTATTATTCTCTAAAAATCATCCTTCATGCCTATTTTTTAAAATATCTGTTAACAGAGTCATCATTCCCTCAGTAACCTATGTCTCCAGCCATCATTTACCTCTTTTTCTTTTGAATTTCTATCATCAATTCTAACTTCCAAATCTTTCTCATAAGCATACCTCTATTACCATTTCCATTGCCCCTTCCTTATTCAGACCCTTAGCACCTTGAATGTGGATTATAGTAGCTTCACAGATCATTTACTTTCTTCTAATCTCCACCTACCTGCAATTTCATGAGCTGCTTTTAATTTTTTAAAAACATTACCCCTTGATCATCTTATTCTCATGCTCAAATGCCTTACTGTTGCTTATATTGATAAAGTCTTAATTTTTTACCTAACATCCATCCAATGATCTTTATAAATCATGCGCAAATTACCTTTTCTTAATCTGTCTCATGTTCTGAAATGCTCTGCTTCAGGCAAACTGTCTCCATCTATAAACTCTGTACTTTCCTTCTACTATCTTTGGTCACACTGTTACTCTGGTCTAGAACATCCTATTCCTTTTAAAATCCCATCTGTCCTTTATGATCCAGTTTAGCACCTTCCTACTCTAAACAGCCTTCCCAAATCACTACAGCCCTGGGAATTCCTAAAGGCCCATCCCATATTCCTATACTTGAGTACAAGCTGCCTTGTTGACATGACATCTGTACTATATTGCTCTGAACTTTTATCCACTTCATGTATTGAGATTTAACTATTTACAGTTCACTTTTCTAATTAGACCAAGAGCTGCTCAAAGACACAAAGCATGTTTTATACTTTTTTGTATTTCTGCTTTCCCCCATACCACTCCCACACCTACCCCAGCACTTGATACTGTACTGTCCTATGGGCACCATACACCTAATGTTTGCTGATAATTTAGAAAATAAATTCCTATTATGCCACTCTTATGTTATAGTCCTCCAGTAATATGACACTTTCAGAATTTTAAAACTTTCTCAGGTAGAGAAATTTAGCAAAGTCAAAAGAGAACTGGGGGAAAAACGTCTGAGAAAAACAAATGTCAGCAGAGTATGCTAATGGGAAAAATCAACATAAGCTTCATAATTTACAATATCTGGAGAAAAATTAATGTGCAAATACTTAAGAAAAATGTTATATTATGGATAACTCACAAGTGGTCTTAAAAAAGAACCAATTTTGCATTTACATTTGAATTTCAATAGAATTGCTCTGAATTGCTACTTTAATGATAAGTGAAAACAGATTATTTTATGACAAGTTATAAAAGCTTATAGTTTATCAGTTCCCTCTCCACCCTGTAATTGCCTTCAGGAAGAGATTGCCCATAGGTTCTATTTTATGAGTTTTATAGGGGCACATTCACCCTAGTTTACATAACTATGAATTCCTGGAAAATTCTATAGATTGGCTGCCCCCAACAGTATGTTAAAATGTGAAAGACATATTTTATGTAAACATATGTATAAATTTATTAAACTAATGTGCAATAATGCAATATGTAGCAATCTTGTGAACCTAGAGTGGGCTAAACAATGATAATAATCTAACAACAGAAACAACTCAAAATGTTGTAGAATGAATATCATATAATCCATAATCATATAATCCAAAAGAGGCTCAGAATAAAGTTTAATTTGTATGTACATTTATGAATAAGTTTACTGTAAGGGCAAGCAATACCACAAACATCTCAGATATATTTTCACAATAATAAAATACTCTAAAACACAGTAAAGTTTACCACTGATGAAAAATCATGTGACAAAAATTTATCAATCAAGCCCTTAGAAAACCTAGAAGGAGTGTAACTGCAGAATGAATGAACAGCTTGTTAAACTGGTCTTATAACAATGAAGAATAATGAACCAACATTTAAATTTCCAATCAAGCTAGGATATTTTAATTCTTAATAATTTATGCAACACTTTAACAGATGGCAAAAGTGTTCCATAACTGGTATAATTCTGATGAGACAGGCAGGAGTTTGTTTCAACCTGCTGTGGTAGATGTGTAGACTTCTACGAAAACATAAGCTGTAATTTTATAAACTGACAAAAAATCCCTTTGTTAAAAGAAAATTTGCTCCCATTAGTGGGGGTTGTGGGATCTCTGAATAAAATAAGAAGAAAGAAATAGTATTAGGGTTACAGGTTTGGAATGCAGAAGCTTTACAAAAATGATTGACTACAATAGGCCATGTTGATGTTATCTGAATTTTATCGTACCAGTTTTCACTGGAAGAGATTCAAAAACAGTTCTCCTCAAATCACTAAAAATACTTTATATATTCAACATGGTTTACCATGTTTTAATTCCACCAGAACATAGGAAAAGCTATGGGAACTGCTGTGCATATGACTGCACATTAAAAGGCAGGTATGTTTTAACTAAGTCCTTCGTGTAATAACCTAAAGTAAGAAAAGACCAGACATGTGGGTGGAAGACTTCATTATGCTAGTTGCTATTTCTCTTTGGTTTGCAAATAAGTCCTCCATTTAAAGTAACTATGGGACTCAAGCCTATGCTGATTTAACTATTAACTTACTTTTACACCTGCCTTTCAGGGTTCAGACAATGAACTCTGATTAATCTGAGTCTGATATTATCCTTAACTTGCTGGAGGCTATAAGCAGGTGCAGCAACCAGCTCTTAAAGTGGCATGATCTAACTACCTTCATGTAATCTAATATTATGATTGTATGATGTCTTATTTGCTTTTCCTATAATAGTAACACGTCTGAGTGAAGATCATTCAGCCCAAAAATCAGTGAAAAGAAAGCCACACATTTATGAATCAAATCTGAGCTAAGACATTAGGTATAAAGAAAATAAAAGAAAATCTGTAATACATGAACAGGCAAAACATGCTACCTATACAAAGGAATAACTATCAGACTGATTTGAATGTCTCTCCTGAAATACTCAATGACAGAAAGCAAAAAGATGATCAATTTCCACAACGTTTTGAAGGGAAAAGGTTATATTCAAATAATTAAAAGCCCTGGCAAGCTGTCTTATGCAAAGACAAATGAGAGATATTTTAAAATATGCAGTTTAAAATATGCAGATTCAGGTAATATAATTCTCAATTTATATTTCTTGAAAAAGTAACTTGAAAATATACTCTTAGATATGAACAAAATTAAGAGCTCTGAATGCAAAAAAAAGTAAGTAGTGATTATAGCCAGTTAAGAAGGAAGGTTTGATCCTTTTTGGTGGAGGGGGTCATGCCATGTGGGGATATTCTGTTTTGCTTTCTATTGAAGGAACCTCAAACACAGATATGGTATTATTTATGTCAAAAAGAAAAAAAAATCCAAACAAAAAATTAAAATTCATGTAATAAATGAAAAAAAAGGGAAACAAGTAAATTAAAGAGAGAGTGAGAACACAGAACCAAGGGACAAAAGGGGTTTTGTTCTCAGGCTAACCTATATTCACTTAAAGAACACTACTGCATCCCACTATAATGCTATAGGATCAAACTATCCTCTGTAACCATATATTTACAGAAAAGTTCATTCCAACCTGAAACGTCAAGAAACACATCTTTCCCTGTCACAGAGGCCTAAGAAAGTCTTGCTTCCCTCCCCTGCTGAATAGTCATAAGTAGCATCTAGCACTCCTAGACCCCAGCCATTCATGGTAGGACTTAGAGCCAAAGGAATTGTAGAGAGGTAGGCTGGAAACTGGTGGCTAGGTACGAGGACAAGAGTCATTCAGAGCCTCAGCCATTCTGAAATCCTGGCCCACTCCCCTTCTATTTTTTTTCTCAGGCCCAAAGAGTCTCTCTCGTTTTTAGCCAGTACAGTACAAAGTTTGAACTCACAAATATCCCACTTTGTAAAACTTTTAGACAGACTTTTTCCTATTTCTTTTATCTCTGAATATTTTCTTCTCTTAAACCCTTTAGGGAAAATAAGGGCACACTGACCCAAAGGATGAAAATTATGTAAAATTATATTTCTGTGAAAAGCAGACTTTATCTGTCCTGGGGCCCAGCAGAGACTGGGTAATGAACAGACTTGTGATTCTATTTAGAGGTTATGGAGAAAGGGCCAAGGTTAACTGTCAGCAAGCTGGGGAACTATGGGGGAGAGGAGAAAGGCTGTTGAATATGCTTAAGTTGTAGTAAAGAGACAGAAGGAGAAGAGCTCAGAAAAAGACATCAGAAAGGAAGACTGGCTCAAGTCAACCCTGGGGATCTAATGAGTGTTAGGGGAGTGTCTGTATAAACCAAGTATTTTAAAACTTATCAACTATACAGAGTAGAAATGTTATTAATATATTAGGAGCCACCATTTAATAATCCAACTGGGAGAACATAACCAAAAACCAATGATACCTAAAGTATTATGCATTAGATTTTGTTCCTAATTCACAGGAGTAATTTCGAGATCAGGGCACTACTGTAAATTTTGTTCATGCCATTATTTCTCATGATTTCATGAATATTTGATTCTATTATTTTATGATTTAATTCACATGGGAATCTGCCATCAGCCTACAGGGTGAAACAAAAACACCTGGCAGGTTACACTTTTCTGAGTTCCAAAATGTACAAAACACCCAGAATGTAAACAAGGTGCTGCAGGAAACCCTACAGGAATAAAATAAATTTCAAAAGTATATAAAATAGTCAAATGAGTAGATTATTCAAATACCTTAAAATAATTAATTTTCCATAATTGCTAGGCTTCCATTTTTAATATTAATGAATAAAATTTACATAATGTTACGGCTATTCTTTTAGCATACTTACTAAAGGATAACTGGAACACACACACTATATCCATGTACCTTTTTATGACTATGCTAATGATTAATTCCTCAAACCCAGTCGTTTCTGAAGCCCCACGTATTAAGTTACCAAACTTGCTGAATCAATTATATGGATTTATAACAAATAGAAAAAATGGAGCCAATCTGTCCGTGAGGAAAATATTATTAATAAAATTCAAATATAGTTTAATACATTTTTATTTTCGTAAAAAAGGTATTACTAACTCTTTCTCACAATAGGAAATGCTGAATTGTACAGAGTACTTGAAAGATTTATTATACAGAAAGGATAAGAAATAAGAATATGCTTAGTGAAGAGATATACTCTAGTCTATTTCTTGTGAATCTTTCAAGTGGGAACCAGCAACTGAAGTGTATTTCATACATACAAATACTATATACAGAGATTAAAAGGGAAATTTATTTGTCTTCCTTCTATATTATTTTCTATAATTATTTTTAATATAGTAAATAGATACTATAATTATTAAATGCCTTTTGTTGTCTGGTAGTAATAGTAGTGGGGTAAAAGATTAGATTTCACTTCTATAATAATAAGGCATAGTAATCTACAAGAGAAATGAAGCATAATGGCCTACTTTCACTATTACAAAACATTCACTCTAAATAATGATGTGCAGAAAATAACACTCATTTTTACAAGGGTGTAAATCAATTTGCATAAAGATTTACAGTATTTTATCAAAAGTATAAAGTATTTTAAAATTAAATACCATTCTATTCATAACATTAATATAAACAAGTACCTATAAAAATGATACAGCATCTTATTTTCCTATATCTTAGTAAAAACTGATAGGTTACCTTGATTAATTAGAAAACATAAGGTAATTTTCTTAAAGGGATATAACTCTTGGCAAAAGGTAGGTTACAAGAGTTTTCTACAATGGCATTTTGTGTCACTATAACCAGTATTATTTTGTGCCTTCTTAACAGTTTTAACAATGTAGAAATAGATTGCCTTACCGTTGGTGCTGTATCTACATGGTGGTTACAAGGCTTTCTTCCTATACTGATAATCCCTGTGAAATGAAAAGATTGTGAATATTTGCTTATTATACCTATACATTTTATTTTGAAAACATTTATGTCAGCAAGACATGACTCCTACAGCTTACAAGAAAACAGCCTCACTTGGATGGCAGAATCCTTTAAAGTGGTATCATGAATTCTTTGGTCAGAAACAGTTGGAGAGTTTAGCTAACTAAGAGACCTGACTCAAGGTGAGCTAAGCCAATTTCCTCATTCAAGTGGTATCCAGCAATAGCAGAAGATGTGCTCTTATTCTGTTCTCAGCTCAAAAATTATACCATTATCTCCCTCTGCTACATTCCTTCAATGAAAGTTTTGCTTCTGTCTTGAGGTCATCAAGTTTTCATAAAGAAATATCACAAAGTCTATGAAAAGAATCGCTTCCTTATTTTCTCAAAAACAAAAAATAAATCTATTTGAAATTCTCTTTGATCATCTGATTTCCTACTATGATACAATCGGCTATCTATTCAATCATCACAGAGTACTGAAGAAAAAAAAGTTCCCTTGATTCTCTCCTTTAAAATGACAATATAGACTGCTAACCTTGAGAAAAATCATTTTACCATGTATAGTTTATCTTTTTGTTCCCCATGTCCTCTACTGCATTTCTTTGTAATAAACAGCTTCTAAGGATGTAACACATTGCATCTCATCTGTAAAGATACTGGTTCAAAATCAAGCGCAAGTTTAAAATGAATACAGGTGTGGCTCTCATTTACTTTTCAACCTCTGTCAATCAGCAGACCAACATGTGAATAGTTAACATGTGAGTAACTTAACAGTTAAATAACGCTAAAAGCTAACCATGCAGGGGTGGTTAGAAGTGAGAACTGCAATGCACTGTCAAGAGCAAATAGCACAATTCCTAGTTGAAACAAAACACTAGCTCCTCTCATTTATAGGCATTTAACTCATTTTTTCTTATAGTATAATAAATGAGATCAACACAAAACAATCACTTTTTATCACTTTTGTAAGAGTATATTCAAAATGAACTAAGTACTGTGAAACAAGATTTTTAAAAAATAGTTTTTGTTTCATTTAAAAATACTCTCAGTATGTATTGTTAGCCAGTGAAGTGTAAAGCACTATACTACCTGTATTCAATCAGCTAATATTTAGTTGTAAGTGGCTATTTGGCACTCAGTGATAAAAGATAAATTATAAAGGATAAATTATGATTTCTGACCTTAAGAGTCTAGTAAAACAGATGTCCTTTTTTGAAGAAATACTATACACCAAATTAACAGTTCTGTCTTAAATGTAATAAAGTCTTTAAAGTAATTTTGATGGAAAGACATTTTTATTCTTAGATAACACTGGCCTTGCAAAGTTTTTTTTAAAACCCAAGTAAAACATATTTTAAAATATTCAAATAATGCTGATTCTTATTGTAAGACTTTACTCTGAAGTATACAGAACTGATGGTGAAATCCTCACCTCCTCAGCCCTCACACTCTCACAACCCTCTCTAGCTGCAACCGCGAAGAATAGTCTGGCACGACACACTGGCTTTAAAATGAGAGTGGTCATACCACAGGGTTCAGGAATTAGCAACATCTTACATACGTATTCTCACTACTATAATCTGACCGCCATAAAATAGGCCAAGGCTGACTACTGATTTTAAAATTCTTATCCAATTAGAAAGTAATTTCAAAATGATGAAAATAAAAAAAACTAAAAAAACCCCAAATCTACATCCTTAGCTTATGAAAGTACAAAGAAAAAAATTACATGTTTTACAGTTTCAACTTCAGGATAAGAATGTGTTGAACACTAGAATTTTAACATGAATTTTCTAAAGATATTGGGTTGGCCAAAAAAAATTCGTTCGGGTTTTTCCATAACATCTTATGGAAAAACCCGAACAAACTTTTTTTGGCCAACCCAATATAAGCTTAGTTTTAAATTTAGATTGCCTACTGAAATAATATCATTTGGAAATACGATCATACATGTTTGTTTAAGCTTTCAATAGAGAATATACAGAAAGGAATAAGCTTAAGGAAAAGCATCCCCAAATATTTTGCTATTTTAAGTAAATTTTACCCAAAAAAAATCTATATTTTATTTCACTTTTATCTGATCAAACATTCCAGATGTTTCTGTGAAAAGTATTTCTTGGATGGGATTGACATTTAAGTTAACAGACCTTGAGTAAATTAGATTGCCTTCCATAATGTGAGTGGGCTTCATCCAACCAGATGAAGGCCTGAAAAAAGACTGACCTCCCCTGCAAGAGGGAATTGTGCCAACAGACTGCTTTCACCAGGGTATGTCCAAGTGTGTCTTTGTTGTTATTAATCTTTCTTGGGACTTGACAGCCCTTTAATCTGCAGAATCTTATCATTCTTCTGCTCAGGGAAGTTTTATTCTGTTACTTAATTCTGCAGCCCATTTTATTTTTACCTTCATAATTTTTATCTTTTGATAATTGTGCCACTTAATCTTCTATGTGAGCATCTTCTTTTTCACTTTGTCTAATGATTTTAACATCTGAAATCATGTTTAGCTCCTTTCCAGAGGCCTACGAAGACTAAGCCAAGAGGGATGGCAAACACTGGACAGTATCTCAGAAGATGAAGTTTTTTTTCCTGGGATCTCAGAGCCAGTGTGTCAGGCAAGGTGTGGGAATGGGAGGGCTGTGTCTTCCTTGGTGCTGAGCAAGGACCTGTGCATGGAAAGCAGGCCTCTTCTCAAGGTGTGGGCAGAAAATGCGTTTTCCAGAGTTCACTGAGGGCTCGCAGCCAGCAGAAGCTATAAATCCTCTGGGTAACTGGCTATTATCTGTCAGTTTAATGTTTGTAGTACATCAAGGGCCTGGCAGATCCTATGGACCACAATGGTCCTTAAACAGAGGTCTATACGCCCATCCACCTGGAGGAGTTTGCTTCCAGGACCAGTTACTGGGAGATGGCTGTAACCTGCAACTGATGAGACTTGAGAGGAGAAGCTTAATCCTGTGCCTCAGCACAGGGGTAACAGTTGCACAGGTTTGCTTTCATTTTTTTGCTATAGTTCAGACCTCCAGCAGAATAGTTGGGACCACATCCATGAGCATGCAAAGAAAATAAACTCTGGTAAAAAGAGTTTCAGTAACTTGAAGATCAGCAAATAACCTTATACAACTGGTAGTGCCACTGATAACAGTGGAAAAATTAGAGAATCTCTTAAATTAAAACAAAACAAACAAAACTTGACAACTATTAAGAATTTTAAGATAGCTAATTAATAAACAACAAAGATAACACCATTTTAAAGGGAGGGAATAGCAGCTTTCAGAAAATAAGTCAGAAGATGGGTCACACAACCAAGGAGCAGCAGTACCATTACTGAAACCCATGCATCTAAGTCACAAACCTCCAGACCCATTTGTGTGTTTGTCTAGCCCCTGTGGTCAGGATCGGATTTAATTCACTTTTGTATCCATAGTGCCTGGTCCAAATGCTCGAAACACAGAAGGTCCTCAAGAGTTAACTCAAATATTAACTGAATGAATTAATCTATGCCATATCCACCGGGTTCATATTCTACAATGCAGTGTTAACTGTGTGTATTAGTCATCAGAATGTTTGAATTAATGTTCTAGGACTCTTTTTAAAAACATTAATTAACTACTTCCCTTGGTAATGTTTCTAAACCTACTATAAAACTGAAATGTATTATTTTAAAATTTTCCTAATTGTCCAGACATTAATACATTCTGGAGAAGATAATGAAGAAATTTTATGCTTCTTGGGAGATGCTTTGGGTATTTTACTTTGTGGAAAATCAGAACATGACATTATACCCCACTTGTACCTGACTGATTGGAACAGCAGAATTATATATTTTTTAGTTTCCTTAAACTCTACCAACCCTCAAGTCAGGACCATGATCAAAGGAAAGAAAGAAAAAAGATGATCAGATTTATTGCAAAAACAAAGCAGGCCAAACAAAGTGCCAAATTCTGAAGCCAGAACATATATCCAGCAATCTTATGTATCATCACCAAATGATTATGGGCAACCCATCAAGCACAAGGCACTGTGCTAAGGACAGGAGAACCTCTCTCCTCCCTTCTATGAAACTTTCGAAAGAGTTATTTGTTTTAGGCAACACTATAACTATGCATCCTAATTGAGTTTTGGAAATTGCCATTAATCTCTATATGGGGCACAGGGAGAATTATGCTTTGATTATCTATGGCTAGGAGAAATGAAATACAATTTATTATATTCCAGTAAAATACAGAATTTTAGAAGGCAAAGATCTTTCCTGCCAAATTCAATATAAAGATGTCTGTACGAAAACCGCAAGCCCTTCTCAAGAATTGGAAAAGAAGTAAAACTGTTACTCAGATAATATAATTTATACCCAGAAAGTCCAAAAGAATCAATGCTAAAGCTAACACAACCAATAAGAGAACTAATAAATCAGAAAGTCAGCATAATATAAAATTTAATATATAAAAATCAATACCCTTTACATATTCAAACAACCAGATAGAAGATATAATGAAAAAGCATACCTCATTTATAAGATTATCATAAAAGAGAAAATACTTGAATAAATACAAAAAACAGTATGAAGTATAAAACAGTATGAAGAAAATGTAAAAATACTTCTGAAAGACATAAAAGTAGTCTTGAACAAATGGAAAGACATCCCTTGTTCTAAGACAATGTAACATCACATAAAGACCAATTTTCTCTGAGATAATATACGAATTTAATGTGATTTCAATAAAATAGTTTTTGCCCCAGCACTAGACAAGTTGATTCTAAAATTCATATAGAAGACTATGCAAGAATAGCTAGAAAAATCCTGGGGAAAAAAAGAGTGATGACTGAAAATAAATACTAAGTATCAATATATATTGTAAAAAGTCTCCGTAATTAAAACAATGTGGGGATGACACATAAGTAGACATTAGATCAACAGAATGTATTAAAATGCTCAGAAAAAGATCCAGGACTAAACATAGCAACACCAATAGTGGGGCAACCTGACATTATATACCACCTGATGTGATACAAAAAAGCACACATCACTTACTGTATTCTTGCCAAAAAAAGTCTGGCTTGGATCTAATCATGATAAAATAGACAAAATCAAAATAGTGGATATTCTACAGGACAACTGGCTCAGGCAGACTCTTTAAAAAAGTTAATGTCATGAAAAACAAAAAAGATTCTAGATTAACTGAGATTAAATGAAATTAAAATGACAGAATGACCAATGTAAGTGCTAATCTGGACTGGATGCTGTACAAAATAGGTAAGCAAATAAAAAATTACTTAAGACATCTTAGGCACAATTAGGAAAACCTGAATATGAACTGTTTATTAAATGGTATTATAGTATCATTAATTTTCCTAGATGTGATAATGGAACTATGGTTATTTAAGACAATACCCTTCTTGTTGGCAGATATATGAGTGAAATTTTAAAAGCGAAGAAGCAAATGTTGTGAATTTAGAAGTTTCATTTTACCTCCTTTTTTCAACTTTTCTGCGGTTTTAAAATATTTCAAAATAAAGTTTGGGAAAGGAGTGTAGGCCCTTAATAGAGTTTTAGTGACCATATAGTAGGCAAGCAAATTTTCAATGGTTTTGAAAATTGAAAAATCTTCCATATAAGCAGAGTAAACATGTTTAAAATTCTCACTGAAAAAATTTCTCAGCATTATTTAAAACAAAGAGCCAACAGAAAATCAAAACACTCACTCTGGATTGATTAGAACACCTACCTAAAAATGAGAGAAAACTCCACAATTAATGAATGAATGTATTTATATTTGACATGTTGATAGCACCGCTCAATAAATCTACTGGGCTTCCCTGGTGGCACAGTGGTTGAGAGTCCGCCTGCCGATGCAGGGGAAACGGGTTCGTGTCCCGGTCTGGGAAGATCCCACATGCTGCGGAGTGGCTAGGCCCATGAGCCATGGCCGCTGAGCTTGCGCACCTGGAGCCTGTGCTCCGCAACGGGAGAGGCCACAACAGTGAGAGGCCCGCGTACCGCAGATAAATAAATAAATAAATAAATAAAATTAAATAAAAAATAAATCTACTATGTTTATTAAAAATAATAATTTAATAATTATTATATCATATTATTGTATTATATATAATATTAATATTATTATATATAATAATAAAATTACCACTCTGTTCAAAGATATGAGTTGTTTATAATCTCTACTATTAGACTTTGTTCCTTTATAATCAGGGAAAAAATACATTCCAAAGAACAATTTATTTGTATAATATATCCTGACTCTGGAGCCACTCTATAATGTATTCAAAGACTGGCTCTGGCGATTATTAGATATGTGACTTGGGCAAGTCATTTATCTACTCTATGCCTTCATTTCCTTATTCAGTACAGGGGAAGCAATATGTATCTCACTGGCTGACGGGAGGGTTAAATTAGTTAATTAATATAAAAAATACTTCAAATTATACCTGGCCTACTGAACATAATTGATATATATTCAGAATGTTTATTTTGATTTTAATGTTTAAAATATCTGATCCAGAAGGAGATCAAGATGGCAGAGTAGAAGGATGCTGAGCTCACCTCTGCCAATTAACACATAAAAAAACACATCTACACATGGAGCAATTCTCACTGAAAACAAATGGGAGACTGGCAGAAAGACTCTCCTACAACCAAGCTTGTAAAGAAAGATCACAGAGTTGAGTAGGTAGGGAGGGGAAGTGATCAGGTTGGGACCTGTGCTCCAAGGAGGGGACACAGAAGAGGAGGGGGATATCAGGGGCTCAAAGATCCTCCCTGAAGAGTGAGGGGTTTGAACCACATCTTGGGCACCCCAGCCCTAAGGTTCAAAACCAGGAAGATGAGTACCCTTAGTGGGTTTGAAAACCAGTGGGACCTAAAGGAGGACTGTAAGAAATCGAGACTTCACTCATGCAGAGTGTGCATGTGCTTGCTTGCTCCCTGAAAAAGGCAGAGGAAGTAGATTGAAACTGCACGGGGCTCTGGCCAGTTTCCCACAACTGGCTCAGTGCATGACCCAGCCTGCACCAGGTGCCTGCTCCAGCCCCTCTTGCTCTGGTGTAGCTCCCTCTAGGGCAGAGGTACTGATCCTGAGGAGAGTGGGCTCATGTGGGGATGGAGCCGGCTTGGACCTGGCACTGCATGTGAACAGGGTGAGGGCAGCCATGGCTGACACTCATGGAGGCAGCAGATCAGGAGTGGTCTGCAACTCTGACTGGTGTGCCATGACCATCCCAGCATGTGCCCAAGACTGGGTGTCTGCTCTGGCTCCTCTTGCCCCAGCACTGTTCTCCTCTGGGGAGAAGGTGCCATTGCCAGGAGTGGGGAGAACACATACTTAAAGGGAATGGAATAAGCTCAGATCTGACCCTCAGGGCTTCTGCTCCACCTCCTTGGGACCCACCCCCACCCCTGATATGGTGGTGATGCCTAATGAGCACAGGAAAAGCCCAGGCTCACACCTGGCTCTAGCTCTAGCCCCACCTCCCACCAAGGTGATAGCTGCCAGCACACCCTCGGGGAAGGCATGACCCTTGCTCATTTCAGATCCAGCTCTAACATCAAAGCCACTGGGCACATGCAGACTACATAGGATGCTCCCACACAAGAACACCTCTTCAAGACCACAAGTTAACTGTTTCACCTAATTTCATAGAGACATAGAAAGTTAAACAAAATAAGAAGACAGAAGTTTTTGTTTCAAATGAAAGAACAAGAAAAAAAAACCTGAAAGAACAACCAATGAAACAGATAATTTACCAGATAAAGAGTTCAAGGTATTAGTAATAAGAATACTAACTGAACTTGGGAAAAGAATAGATGAACAGGTGAGAATTTTAGCAAAGAACTAGAAATCATAAAAAAGAACCAGTCAGAGCTAAAGACTACAATAATTGAAATGAAAAACATACTAGAAAGAATTAACAGCAGACTAGGTAATACAGAAGAATGCATAAATGATCCAAAAGATAGAACAATGGAAATCATCCAATCAGAACAGCAAAAAGAAAAACAAATTTTAAAAAATGAGGACAGTTAAGGGACCTCCAGGACAATATCAAGCACATTAACATGCACATGGTAGGGGTCCCAGAAGGAGAAAAGAGAAAGGGGTTAAAAATATATTTGATGAAATTATGGCTGAAAACTTCCCAAAGCTGAAGAAACAGATTTCCAGGTACAGGAAGCACAGAGAGTCCCAAACAAGATGAACCCAAAGAGGCCAACACCAAGACATATCATAATTAAAATGGCAAGAGTTAAGATAAAGAGAGAATTTTAAAGGCAGCAAGAGAAAAACATTCATATACAAGGTATCAGGCTTTCAGCTGACTTTTCTGCAGAAACTTTGCAGGCTGTAAGGGAGTGGTATGATATATTTGAAGTGCTGAAAGGGAAAGACCTACAGCCTAGGATACTCTGCCCAGTAAGGTTATCACTCAGAATTGAAGGAGAGAGAAATAAGTTCTCAGACAAGCAAAAACTAAAAGAGTTCATCAATACTAAACTGATCCTACAAGAAGTGTTAAAAGGTCTTCTCTAAGTGGAAAAGAAAAGGCTACAACAAGAAAAGAAGTAAGAATTTATAGGAAAGGAAAAATCCCACTAGTAAAGGCAAATATATAGGAAATGCCATGGATCAACCACTTAAGCTAGTATGAACATTAACAGACAAAAATTGTAAAATCGACTATAACTACATTAAACAGTTAAGAGATAGACATGAAAATGTAAAATATGATATCAAAAACACAGAACGTGGGGGAGGGGAGTAAAAAAGGAAGATCTTGTAGAACGTGTTAGAACTTTAAAACAAGTAGATATAGTTATAGGTCAATATATATGAACCCCGTGGTAACCACAAATCAAAAACCTACAACACATACACAAAAATCAGAGAGAAAGGAACACAAGAATAACACTAAAGAAAATCATCAAACCACAAGAGAAGAAACTAAAAGAAGAAAAGAAGAGAGAACTACAAAAACAACCAGGAAACAACAAAAAGGCAATAAGTACATACTTACCAATAATCACTTTAAATATCAGTGGACTAAATGCTCCAATCAAAAGACATAGGGTGGCTGACTGGATATAAAAACGTGCATCTATATGTTGCTTATAAAAGACTCACTTCACAGCTAAAGACACACACAGACTGAAAGTGAGAGGATGGAAAAAATATATATCACGCAAATGAAACAAAAAGAAAGCTGGGGTGGCAATACTCATATCAGGCAAAATAGACATTAAAACAGTGTCTAAAACAGACAAAGAAGGGCATTATATGATGATAAAGGGATCAATACAAGAAGAGAATGTAACACTCATCAATATATATGCACCTAAGATAGGAGTATCTAAATATATAAAGCAAATACTAACAGACTTAAAGGGAGAAACTGACAATAATACAATAGTAGGGGCTTCAACACCATAATGACATCAATGGACAGGTCATGCACACAGAAAATCAATAAGGGAACAGTGGTCTTAAACTACACTTAGACCAGTTGGACTTAGTAGGTATCTGCAGGGTATTCCACCAAAAAAGATGAATACACATTCTTTTCAGGTGCACATGGAACATTCTCCAGAACAGATCACATGCTAGACCATAAAACAAGTCTCAATAAATGTAAGAGGATAGAAATTATATCAAGTATTTTTTTCTGACCACAATGGTATGGAACTAGAAATTAGAAAGAAAAATGGAAAAAACATAAAAACATGGAGACTAAACAACTTATTACTAAAAAACCAATGGGTTAACAAAGCAATCAAAGAGGAAATCAGAAAATATTTTGATATAAATGAAAATAAAAACACAACTTTCCAAAATCCATGGGATGCAGCAAAAGCAGTTCTGAGAGAGAAGTTTACCATAATACAGGCCTACCTCAAGAACCAAGAAAAATTTCAAATAAACAACAAAATCTACTATCTAAAGGAATTAGGAAAAGAACAAAAACAAAGTCCAAATTCAGCAGAAGGAAGGAAATAATAAAGATCAGAGAGCAAATAAATGAAATAGAGACCAAAAAACAATGGAAAAGATCAGTGAAAACAAGAGCTGGCTTTTTGAAAAGATAAAATTGGTAAGCCTTTAGCCAGGCCCATCAAGAATAAAAAGAGAGGACCTAAATACACAAAATAAGAAATGAAAGAGGAGAAATTACAACCAATATCACAGAGACACAAAAAAATCATAAGAGAATACTACACAGTTATATGCTAATAAATTGGACAACTTAGAAGAAATGGATAAATTTCTAGAAACATACAATCTTCCAAAACTGAATCAGGGAGAAAGAGATAATCTAAACAAACTAGTAGTGAAATTGAATCAGTAGTGAATTGAATCAGCAAACAAGTCCAGGACCAGATGACTTCACAGGGGAATTCTATCAAACATACAAAGAATATATGTATTATCCTTCTCAAACTATTCCAAAAAACTAAAGAGAGAGGAACACTCTCAAATTAATTCTATAAGGCCATCATTACTCTGATACCAAAATAAGACAAAGATACTAAAAAAGAAAATACAGGGCAATATCTCTGATGAATATAGATGCAAAAATCCTCAACAACATATTACCAAACCAAATTCAACAATAAATAAAAAGATCATACACCATGATCAAATGGGATTTATTTCAGGCATGCAAGGATGGTTCAATATCCACAAATCAATCAATGCAATATACCACATTAACAAAGGTAAAAATCACATGATCACCTCAATAGATACAGAAAAAGCATTTGACAAAATTCAACAACCATTCATGATAAAAACTCTCATCAAAATTAGTATAGAGGGAACATATTGCAACATAATAAAGGCCATTTATGACAAACCTACAGCTAATATCATACTCAATGGTGAAGAGCTAAAAGCTTTCCCTCTAAAATCAGAAACAAGACAAGGATGTCCACTCTCACTACTTCTATTTATCATTGTATTGGAAGTCTTACCCACAGCAATCAGACAAAAGAAAAAAAGAAAAAGAAAGAAAGAAAAGAAAAGAAATAAAAGGCACCCAAATTGGAAGGGAAGAAGTAAAACTGTCACTGTTTGCAGATGACATGATAATATATACAGAAAACCCTGAAGTCTCCACCCAAAACAAAAACTATTAGAACTAATAAATGAATTCAGCAAAGTTACAGGATACAAGATTAACATACAGAAATCTGTTGATTTTCTATACACTAATAATGAACTATCAGGAAGAGAAAGCAAGAAAATAATCTCATTTAAAACTGCCTCATATAAACAAAAACAAATAAAAAAATAAAATGCCTAGGGCTTCCCTGGTGGCGCAGTGGTTGAGAGCCCGCCTGCCGACGCAGGGGACACGGGTTCGTGCCCCGGTCCGGGAAGATCCCACATGCCGCGGAGCGGCTGGGCCCGTGAGCCATGGCCGCTGAGCCTGAGCGTCTGGAGCCTGTGCTCCGCAACGGGAGAGGCCACAACAGTGAGAGGCCCGCGTACCACACAAAAAAACAAAAACAAATAAAAAAATAAAACTGCCTCATATAGAATAAAATACCTAGGAATAAACTTAACAAAGGAAGTAAAAGACTCTAAAAACTATAAAACACCAATGAAGGAAACTGAAGATGATACAAAGAAATGGAAAGATACTATGGATGGATTGGAAGAACTGATATTGCTAAAATGTCTATACTACCCAAAGCAATCTACAGATTTAAAGCAATCCCTATCAAAATAGCCATGACATTTTTCACAGAACTAAAGCAGATGATCCTAAAATTTATATGGTACCACAAAAGACCCTGAACAGTCAAAGCAATCTTTACAAAGCTAGAGGTATTGTACTCCCTGACTTCAGATGATACTACAAAGCTACAATAATCAAAACAGTATGGTACTGGCACAAAAACAGACACATAGATCAATGGAATAGAATAGAGAGCCAGAAAAAAACCCCACACACTTATGATCAATTAATCTACAACAAAGGAGGCAAGAATAAACAATGGAGAAAAGAAAGACTCTTCAAAAAGTGGTACTGGGGTAACTGGATAGCTACATGTAAAAAAAAAAATGAAATTAGAACATTTCTTTATACCATATAGGAAAAAAAAGCTCAAAATGGATTAAAACCTTAAATTAAAGAAGGGAAACCATAAAACTCTTAGAAGAAAACGTAGGTAGACCATTCTTTGACATCAATTGAGCAAACTGTTTTTTGGATCTGTCTCCTAGGGCAAATGAAGCAAAAGCAAAAATAAACAAATGGAACCTAAACTTAAAGGTTTTGCACAGCCAAGGAAACCACTGACAAAATGAGAAGATTACCTACTGAATGGGAGAAAATATTTGCAAATGATATGACCAATAAAAAGTTAATATACCAAATATATAAACAGCTTATAAAACTCAATATCAAAAAAACAAATAACCCGATTTAAAAAGTCAGCAGGAAACCTGAATAGACATTTTTTCCAAAGGAGACATACAGACAGCCAACAGGCACATGAAAAGATGCTCAACCTTGCTAATCATCAGAGAAATGCAAATCAAAACTGCAATGAGATATCACTTCACACCAGTCAGAATGGCTATCACCAAAAAGACCACAAACAACAAATGTTGGCAAGGATGTGGAAAAAAGGGAAATCTAGGACATAGTTGGTAGGAATGTAAATTGGTGCAGCTACTATGGAAAACAGTACGGAGGTTTCTCAGAAAACGAAAATTAGAACTACCATATGATCCAGCAAGTCCACTCCTGGGTATATATCTGAAGAAAACAAAAATAATAATTCAAAAAGATACATGCACCCCTGTGTTGATTGCAATACTATTTACAATAGCTAAGGTATGGAAGCAACTCAAATGTCCATCAACAGATGAATGGATAAAGAAGGTGTACTCTGTGTGTATATATATATAATGGAATATTACTTAGCCATAAAAAGAATCAAATTTTGCCATTTGCAACAACATGGATGGACCTGGAGGATATTATGCTTAGTAAATAAGTCAGAGAGAGAAAGTCAAATACTGTAATGATATTACTTACATGTGGAATCTAAAAAGTAAAACAAACTAGTGAATAAAACAAAAAAGAAACAGATTCACAGATATAGAGAACAAACGAGTGGCTACCAGTGGAGAGAGGGAAGAGGGTAGGGGCAAGATACAGGTAGAGGATTAAGAAGTACAAACTATGTGTAAAATAAACTACAAACATATATTGTACAGCACAGGGAATACAGCCAATATTTTGTAATAACTTTAAAAGGAGTATAATCTATAAAAATATTGAATGACTATATTGTACACCTGAAACACAATACTGTAAATCAACTATACTTCAATTTTACAAAATTCTATATTTGTCATATGCTTTCAACAGCCTTTAAATACATGTAGAACTAAAGTTTAAAGGAAAAAAGAGATAGTAAGCATTATAATATTTATATGACAAAGGTTAGCTATTCTAACAATGAGTTCTTGTTAGAACTTAAGGGCATGCCTCATACAACCTGAGGTGAAAATAATGACTTTATCATATGTTTAATAAAAAAAAATTTATTATAAAATATGCACACACATACGTATATATGTGTGTATAGATATATGTACACACATATACATATATACATATTTATATAAAACCTGCCCCCTCCTTCTGTCTCACTACTCAGTCTGGATGCTCTCTCATCATTTGGATTATTGAAATAGCTTCCCAATCCAACCTCTGATTTGCTCCATGAATCTTCCAATGACATCCCCACTGCCAGAGAGACTCTTCCGAAGGGAAAATTGTTATCTTGTCCTTCTACAGCTTAATCTTCAGGATACACATCACCCTCCTCAAGTATTTAACTCAAAGTGCTTAACTCAAAATGGCACACAAAGCCATTTGGACATCACTTAAAGTTCAGGTCAAACATTCTGTTCTTTAGGAAACACTATGTGATTTTCTTCTCCTCATCCCACTTCTGAGTTAGATACCCTTCCCCATCTCTCCCTTAGTGTTCCTGTGCAATCCTCCATCACAGCATTTTCCTCACTATACTTATTAAAACTTTAGTTTCTTGTGTCAAATAGTTCATCTTCAATAAATGCTTGTTGAATGACTGAATACATGAGTAGAGAAAATGAGAATTATAAAAACATCTTGCAGTAGAATATGCTACAGATTCTCCACAGGTATAGTCATCCCATAGTCTACATATTTTTCTAAATATTCATCTAAAAGTGAATTTTTAATAAATGTGAATCTTAAAGTGGTTTATCCTTATTTAACCTGGTAAAATGTTAATATTTATTTCATATTGGATTTTTCTGGATGCTATAGAAAGTCCTCTACATATTTCAAAGATTTCAGAAAGAGAATATTCTTTGAAAACTGTACTTTTCATATATTATATGAAAAAACTTCTCCAAACTCAGAAACATCAAAGGCTAAGGGCCTTGAGTCTACAGTGTCTGGGTGTCTATACAGACCGCAGAGGTATAGCAGTGAATATTCAAACCACAAATTAGTAGGCTTTCCTGTGTTAGTCATGGAATCAGGTAGTGACTGGGAGTATGTAAACATGAATGAGTATGTAAGACACTAGGAAGTGGGGTAAGGGGTCCCTAAATTTTGAGACTAGTAAATTAGTGCTTATGACAAAGTATAAAGCAAGCAGGGAGAAGTGAGCAGCTACATGGTAGACAATACATCAATGAGACAATGTGACTCCTGATTTCAGTCCCATCACCAATAGTGAATACAATTCAGTCTTTCTATGCTTCAGTTACACCTCATACCTTCTGGGAAGATTTCCTGACTATGCTAGTCTCTAATGATCTGTGCTATTTATTTCCAAATATTAGTCAAAAAATTAAATTCGTTAGCATTTTTTTAACTGGCTCATAAACTGATATCCAAATATAATTGTGCTAACCAATAACTGGTCAAAATTCTACAGTACTTATTTCTATTCAAAAACTACCAAGAACTGCATACAATTTTTAGTGTTTGATCAATTTCCTCTCACTCTAACAAGAGACTGAAGTCTGTTCAAATCACATCTTTTGTGACATGCTCTAGATATTCAATCTGAAGACAGGTATGTTTCTAACAAAATTGTGACACATATTTATTATATAGACAAGGACAAAATTACTTCAATTCTGTGTGTTCAATCCTAAAAATATAATTTAGCCTAAGTCTTTAACACTGATACTAATTATTTGAACAATGTCATAGTACTTTGCAAATCACAAGTACAGCTACAAAAAAGATGAAGGGTATACTCATATAATTCAGGTATTTCTTTTGTATTCAGATTTGTTACTGCAGTGACAAATTAACAACAACAAAAAAGACATTTAGCACCAACAGAAGCTTTCTGTATTTGCCTGTATTTTCAATTGTTTCCTTTACTGTCTTTTTTAGGTAGCAAATATCCAAGATATCAACCTCATAGTCATCCTAATGGTTCTCAGTCTCTTCAATAGCCTCTTCCAGCTTATCTCCCTTACTCCTGTGGATTCAAAGACTACACATACGCCACTGACTCCTTAATCTATACTTATGCTCCAAGCCTGTACTTCAAAGTATGTAATCTAGTTCCTAGAACAGGGTTTGACTCATAGTAGGACATTTAATAAATAAGGTTCAAATAGATGTGCAAGTTATTTGATGTCTTGCTCTAGATGTCTGCCAGGCATCTCAAACTCAGTATATCCAAAACACTGTATACAATTCATTATCATTTTCCCAATATTCCTATGTTCCCCTATTTTTGTTAATGGATTGCCATCCACTCCTTCACAAAAATTAGAATCCTTAGTTATCCTCAAATTCTACTTCTCTATCTCTTACCGTTCACATTCCAAATTTCTAATACCTTAATAACTTAACATCTCTAGTTTCTTACTTCAGTCCTGTTCTCCCATCTCAATTATTAACATAATATTTTAACTGGTCTTCCTAGCTGGGATGCCTTAATACTTTTTATAATTGACAGTCTTCTCATCTTGCAACAATTACTTTAAATATTGCTTTCTCTACAAGGAATTACTCGTCATTACGTCGTATATGCTCTCCTGTACACTTTGTTCATATTTTTATTTATAGCAAGTATTAAACTGTACAATCCCATCCACCTCCCCCTTTTAAAAATACATCTCTAGTGAATAATGACAGTGTTGGGGATAGGGCGGTGCTTTGCACTCATTTATATAAGGTTCTGTATGATCTGGCCTTTTGCTACCCCTCTGACTTCTATTCTCCCCCTCATTCCTCCACACCAGACATATTAGCCTTTTTGCTGTGCAAAATGCACACTAAGCAAATTTCTGACTTGGCTGGGTATGCTATTCTTGGTTGGGTATGCTATTCTACCTGAAAACATGGCTTTCTTTCTTCTTCAAAATTTTGCTCAAGTGTCACCTTCTTTGTGAAGCTTTCCTTTATCACCCATTAAAAACAGCAACCTAACCCCATTCCCCAGTTCACCCTACCCCCTTTCCTTGTTTTGTTATTTATTCTGTATTTATTTGCTTATTGTCTGTCTCTCTCCACTGGAAGTAAGCTTAAACAAGGACATGGATTATTATCTGTACTGTTCACTGATACATTCACATAACACTTATAACAGTGCCTGGGACAAAGTAAGTACTCACTGGGTACTTACTGAATGTATGAATGAATCTTGCATTCCCAGAATCTGTATATGCAGGAATTAAACACCCTTTAGAATTAAAAACAAAAAAAGAAGAAAGTTAACATGAGAAAGGATTGAATAAGGGAAAATTATTTTCATCTACTACAGTGGTACAGTATTGAGAATATAAGAAAGTGAGAATTCATTTTCCCGGGTCCATCCATAAAAGATCCAATTTAAATTCTAGAGAGAGACAATAAATTTAAATTCTGAACATAAGCATGATAATTTAGAAGACGTTTTCCACAACTCAAAACAATGAGAAGTCATTTTAAAAATATGATTATGCTATATCAACTTTTTCCCTGTTAAAGTTCACTGAATATTAAGTACATTAATTTGCCTAACTGCTATACTGTGCATTTACATTGCCTTTAACATTAGTTTTTAAAGTGTTCTGCTTTCAGCTGTTTATTAAATCTTTGCTTGAAAACATACAGACTGAAAAGACTGAGGAGACATTAAGTATCAAGCCTCATAACGTTACTACAAAAATAAAAGCATAAAGAAGAGAGGAAAATGAGACCACCCTCTCCCCCCAAAACCTCAAACTTTGTTGATTCTGAATTGGCCAAAATAAAAAACCTGCTCACTGCCTACTTTGCTCAGACAAATTTAATAGCTGTGAGATGTGAAAGACTGGATTCCTTTCAAAAGAAGGGCAGGTATACACAACACAAAACACACACATACACACACACAGTGTCACTCACACACATTAATATAAAAGAAACTGGAGTGCTTTTTATGTATTAACTCACTTATTCCCAGAATACCACTGGGAGGCACATTTGAAAGATGTAACATAGTAATTAAGGCTATCACATGACTTGAGACATGTTAGTCTCCTAAAAGGCCAGCAACAAAATCCAGATTCCTAGTTCTAAACTGCCATTTAGAGGAGTCTTAAATGGACAATATTGTTCTCTGTTGCAAAGACAACACAGAATACATTTAATCGAACTGATTCCTTTCTCTGTGCTCTCTTAGTGTTTTATGCTTATCTCCTGTTGAACTCATCCCCAACATATTATACCTATTTCTTTGCCTGCTGGATTCCCCAACTAGACTGGGAGGACTTTGAGGGCAGTCTTTCAGCTTCCATTTCCCCAGGGCTTAGCACAGTCCCTAGTGCATAGTAAGCTCACCATAAACATTGGTTGATAACCTGAATGAATTAATTTTTGATCAAGTATAAAAAGGTTTTTATTTTTTAAACTAACAGCTTTTTTGTAGGGTGCTTCTACTAAAATACAGTATTTCTGGTTTGATAAAAAAGAAAAAGATGGACACTAGTCAAAAATCATTCTCAATTTTACTCCTTATGAAATTATAGTTGAATGTTTTTTCAGAGGAGAAAGTTGAGAAAAAAAGTAAACTGACTGAAATTAGAACTTTAAAATAATGTTCTACTTTTTACTTATCAAACATTTACACTGCAAAAACCACTTAAATTATTTTTAAAAAAATGACCAGTCATTCCACTTAGTCATTTCTTAGTTTCCATATTTGTCATCAACTTTGCTCTCAAGACTTGCAGAAAAACACGGAGTTATTCTTTACATTTTCATTCACTTTTCACTAAGGAAAAAGTTCCCTGAAAATACATGCTTAAAATTCTGGAAAATACATATCAGCACTATCTAGACAACTCTATCATTACCAGAAGGTCTGGTTCCTCAACCTAATTTCCACTGTTAGTTGGCATTTCAATAAGTGATGGATATTCATTTCCAGAAAACATTACCAGTAAATTCTATGATATTATAGTCTCTTCACTATCTAGACCAAACTGACTAAACCACAAAATGCAAAAAGTATGCAGTTAGCTACTCTACAAGAAACCTTAGGGCTATTCTGAGTACAGTCTTAGAAAAGTATAATCTAACTGAGTAAGAGTAAATGAAAACTTAATTTAGATAGCCCTCCTACCCTGAATTTCCAGGGCCTTCAGTAGACACAAACCAAAATGTTTAAAAACTAAAGTATTTCTTATCATAGACTTAATTCACAAAAAAGTTAATTTGGGACATAGAAATTTACAAAGGAAATAAAAATTATTTTTATGATATAAATAGTATTTCATTTTTTTCCCCATGACCAGGGGAGGGGAAACATAAGGAGCTGCTTCCTTGGTTCTAAGCAGTGCCTACCTTAAGCAAGGTTAGTAAATAAAAAATAATTACTGATTTTTTAAACTCGTAACTTTTCAAAGAATAATAGAACATAAAGACTGAAATGGATTGTGATGTGAAATCTGTGAAAATGCTAATGTGTATATACATAAAAGGAAGGAATGAGTATATGTGATTAATATGGAATAAAATTTATTCTACTTTAAACATGAATTAAAATATTTTTCATTATCATAGATATGGTCAACATTTTGAAATACAATGTATTCACTATAATACTGAAAAACTAAAAATATTCATAAGCTCTAGCAATTGAAGAAAGGCTTCAAAATTATGGAATACTTTTTCTTTAAGAGCAGGCATTAAGTTTATTATCAGAAAAAGTTACAGAAAACCATAGAAGTACATATTTGGGAATACATTCCACAACATCTTTTTGTATGCCTAACTGCCTTAAAAATGGAAAAACTGTCATTTCAGTTTGAAATTATAAAATAGTAAAATGTGTCTTATGGTTGATATTAAACAATGTTAAACACAGTCTTTCTCAAACTATAAAAAATAAACAATAAAGTTATGTCTGGTCAAAAATAATTCTGCCATTTTATAACCTGCCCTCTCACCTTGCCTGTTGCAGTCAATATAAAGTTGCTGTAATTCTTCCTCTAATCCTCACTTTGAGTGGATTGGTTACTGATACTACCAATTTTCGCTGGAGGCACAGCAGTAAATTATAAAACATTCACTATTTTCACCATGATATAAATTATGTTCTGATAAGGAGGCTGAAACCTTCAAAGTCTCCTACTTCAGGATTATATAATGGAAACTACTTTTGTCTTGGAAGTGTTTTAATCAGTATGCCTAGAAATTGTATTTTGAAAAAATATGTACTAGAAGAATATGGATTTTAACGTAAGACATACACTCAATTTAAGAGCATAGTGATTTTTCTTTCTAAAATTTAGTAGAAGTTAAGTAAATTTAAAATCAAAAGGTTCAATGATTAAAATAGTTCTGGATATAGTCATAAAGATACTATCTATAACTCTTACTGCATTGTAAGTCAAACATAAGTTGGTATTTAAAAACTTTCACTTGCAGTAAACACTTTCCTATCCTCTATTTTCAAATGACAAGTCACTAAGATGAAATCATTTGCTCCAGATCAGAGCATAAGAAACAGAATCTGAATCTAAATTCAGGTTTCTCTGACCTCTTGGATACGTGCTACCAGAATATGTGGTACTAATTTAAATATGAAAAATAAGAAACTTCTGGAGTCTCTAATAAAGTTAATCAATGCACAATTGTGATGATGAAATATCATGAAATCTTCAGGATAATACTTTCAGGAAAGTTTTACTATTAAAAGCATTAGTTGTATTTAATTTAAAAAATGGGTAATCCATTCTTTATATTGTAACACCTGATTTGTCTGGTGTCAGATAATGAAGATTGACATCGAAGTAGATTTTGTAGATCTGTACTGTCCAATATGATAGCTACTGGCCACATGTGGCTATTTAAATTTAAATATGAAGTAAAATTAAAAATTTAGTTCCTCAGTCACACAAGACACATTTCAAGTATTCAACTGCCACATGAGGCTGAAGGTTCCCATACTGGACTGTGCTGGTCTAGAATTCAGGAAAGAGGTCTGGGCTGAAGATGGACAGACATTTGAGAATCACTGCTGTGTGGGCTTTACTTAAAGTCATGAGTTCATCAAGGAAGTGAAGTATAGGGAATAAAAGAGGATCAGATTGCAGTGGAACAGTCTAAAAAGACATGGAAGAAAACAGGAAGAATCAGCAAAGGAGAATGAAGAGCAGTAGCTAATGAGATAAGAGAAAAAACCAAGAATGTGGTGGCCCAGAAACCAATGTATTAAGAAGCCATAGAAAGTGTCAAATGCTGCTGACAGGTCAAGCAAGATAAGGACAAAGAATTGACCATTGGAATCAGCAATGTGTATAGGTCACTGGTGAGCCTGAAAGAACAGATTAGAAATTTCAACAAATTTACAGAAGATGAAAAGGGATTAGAAACATCTGTCTGAAAACATTATGGTGGGCTGCTGTAGATACAGAATCTGACAATGAAACTCAGAGGAGCTGTGAACACAGAATCAGCATATTTGGTGGGGAGCAAAACAAAACATAATCCAGGAGAAATAATTGAAGGTTCATATGTAAAACACTTGGGCCAAATAGGCTGCAGATCCCACATAAAATGGATGCTGCTGAGCATTAACCACAAGCAAAAAAAAAAAAAAAAAAAAGTCAGTGGCATTGTCTCTAAAAATAATATTGAACAAACCATCCGGACAGAGTGAAGACTACTAGAGTGGATACTGCTGTCCTGCTTATTCTCTTTCTGGCAATTAGTCTGACAGCCTGACAGGTGGACTCATTTATCTTACCTGTTTACTACCCTAAATATAAGCCTGCCAATTAATATGTTTTAACCATATATACAAAGTGCTCAATAGACTTTCTGCTCAGGTGACAAAATAGTTAGACTATAGAGTTATTTACACAACAGAAGAGAGAAGGACACCATATCTGTATCCAGTCATTCATTTAAAAAAAACCAGATACCAAGGATCATCAGATATAAAGGAAAAATCATTGGCATAAAAGAAAAACACAGGATACATTAACAGATGAAAAAACTGAACATCGAGGAAAATAACAGTTCAGAGAAGAGAACTTAGAGATCTAGGAAGATATAATGACATCCACAGAACTTTGATACTAGGAAAAAGGAACAAACAGGACAAGAGAGAAACCATGAAGATCAAATGGATGATTGGTGAACTAAGAAAGACTTAGAATAAAGGAATGAGAGGGCTCTGAGACTGACTAGTTAGAAAAAGGAAAGGAGAAGGAGTCCATAGTTTCCACATGAAAAACAGTAATGCTAACATCAAGAGTAAAATACAGAAACTCCTTTCAGGAAACTCAACCTCACTCATGGCAATGATTACATTTCTGTCACATACATGACCAAAAGTGGTTAGCTTAGATACCTTGCTACACAAGTTTGAGGCTGAAAATCCTTTCTGAGATTAGATTTCATATTTCAGAGCCACATATACTACAATAGCTCTGTTTAACTTTGCCTAAACTCTCAGAAATTTCATACTTGATCTTTTAAAAAAAGATGCCATATGCAAATAACTTCTATAAATCTTTAAAATATAAAAAAGACAAATTAAGATGTTGTTATTACATCAACTGGAAAGCTTTGGAAAGGTAAACATCAGAATACCTGTAAAATATAAATTCAGTGATCTGGCATGTACTCTGGCTATGTTAGAATGAAATTATGTACTTTTCATATTCATTAAATCAGTAAGACTCATTTTTATTTTATTTTATTTTTTTGCGGTACGTGGGCCTCTCAATGTTGGTTGTGGCCTCTCCCGTTGCGGAGCACAGGCTCCGGACGCACAGGCTCAGCGGCCATGGCTCACGGGCCCAGCCGCTCCGCGGCATGTGGGATCCTCCCGGACCGGCGCACGAACCCGTGTCCCCTGCATCGGCAGGCGGGCTCCCAACCATGGCGCCACCAGGGAAGCCCAGGAAGACTCATTTTAATTTCTCATAGTTTATGGTTTTCAGTTGCTTTCTTGTTATTTCTCACTGTTAATTATTTTACTTTAAAAATTAATACACTGGGCAAATGTCACAGTATAATTTGACAACTAAATTTAGTAGGTTCTTAAAGAAAACACACACACACACACACACACACACACAGAAATGTGACTGAAAAAGAAGAAAAACTTAAAGTAAGTTTTTTACTGTTAACAGATAGAGGGAAAAGGTTTAAAATTGTAAGGTTAGAACCATATACACCATATAAATATTCTATAAAATAGCTTCTTACAAAATAAATGGCTAGGAAATGGTGCACAAATTTAAGTTCATTCAAATCATCAGATTCATATGAGGAGAAATGCTTGCATTTATATTCTCCCCTCAGAGGGTGTTAGGAGAAATTTCCTATCTCAATGGGGACCAACTGCATACCCTTGCGCATGAAGACCATTCATTAAGTCTATTAACATTTACTAGAGTTGATAAAAATGATGTTTAAATTAGGAAATGATAAATAAGTAGAATATACTTTAAGTTATTGACATGGTTAGACACACTTTACTAATTCAAGTGACATTTATTATTCAGGAAATATAGGCACTTTTATTACAAGTAAGGATAAGTTTCAACCTTCAACAAGTAGATTAACTCAGATCACTGGAGAATTACTTAGTAAAATCCTGATATTGGTTACTGAAATAGCACTTTATATCTTTAATGTACCAATCAAACAACAATTTTAGAGACTGATAACAAAAAATATCTAACAAATAAACTCTCTTCTTTCTGGAAGGGAATATAAAATAGTGATGTGTTAAAGAAAAAAAATCCATGTGATCAAGGTCTTTTTCTCAGTGTCCAGAAAAATCCAAATATTAAACCATTCCCACTTCCAGGGGTTTTGTGTTGGCTAGTTCTTATGTGGAAAGCCAAAGTTTCAAAAGTTAAGTGGGTTCTGGTGGATTATTTATATTTGAGATATTTGTTTGAAAACCTGTCTTCTAATTACTTCATCTTAATGTCTTTTTTGGCATGCTTCTCAAAATTCTCTTTTGAGAATCCATGTTTGCCTCTCTGACATGTTCCTTTTTCTGCCATCATCACTTCACACATTTATTAAATCATGTCTTAAAATAAGATTTCCTCCATTCCTTTGGCCACAATGCAAACTGCATGATTTCAAACTTAAAAAATAATAATATAAAAAGAATCTCCCATAAAATTTCGTGTTGTTTATTCTCACAGTATTTATGGATTTCAAAGTATCTCATCCTCACAATTCTATGAAGTAGAAAATTCATCTGAAGTAGAAAGTAGAGACACTGTACTGGCAGAGAGAAACTACCCAAAATAACAGCTGGGAAATGGCAGAATTAGAGCTCAGCCCCAACGCTTCTGGCCTTCTGGCCCCAAGTTTAGTGCTTTTTTCACCAAAACACACAAGTGCTGAATTCAGAAGAGTGGTTGGTTAGCATCATTAAGCACATTTAAGGACTTGTGTCTACAGATAATCAGTTAATTCTGTAGATTATCTTTGGTAGTGAATTAATTCCTTTCATCCCACACCTGAACTGAAGTCTCGGAATTTTGGAGGTTTGAAATCAGAATTCAATGAAACATTCTTTTTCAAGTAATAGTTTAAAGTTCATTAAGTAATAATAACAGAAAACTCTGCCAATTCTTACAGTATGAGAAAGTCTTTGAACTCTTTTTGCCTTCCTTAAAACGGAAACCCCCTTTTACCATCACCTGTGTTTGAGTTATTCTAACCTAATTTTTGCCTAAATGTTTTCTTTTTCTCCCTTTGAAATATAAGAACCATCATATTTGCAGCTTACATGTAATCTACCTTCTACAATGGGTTTATATAAGGATATCACAGAATCTCTGGTGAAATTATGACACATAAATAATAGATTTCAGTTACATTATTTAAAAAGTTTTGCACTTCTCCATAAAAAGTTGAAACCTTAAGAAATACTGACATTGTGAAAACAATAAAACTAAAATATGACTGGAAAAATAGCTCCTAATTTTAAGAACTGGTCAAGGGAATAAGCGTATACTTGGCAAAGACATGCAAAAGAAATGGAAAGATACAATTTTTCAAATATTATCCAACATGTAGAAGCACAAAAGTTAACTTGACAGACCTCTCAACCAATACTGAAGACATCTGAATTATTTTATGATTTTGTTTAAGTCAAATATCTTGACTGTTTAGGATATGGAAAAAACATTAATATATGTTTACATGATCTAATGGACAGTACAAACGAAATATGGAAAAGACGGAAGCTATTGATCACTTTTAAAAACCAAGTCACACTCTGCCACCTCGTCAAACTCCAAGTCTACAATTTAAAAAGAGGATATAGGACTTCCCTGGTGGCACAGTGGTTAAGAATCCGGCTGCCAAAGCAGGGGAGACGGTTTTGTCCAGGAAGATCCCACATGCCGCGGACCAACTAAGTCTGTGCGCCACAACTACTGAGCCTGCACTCTAGAGCCCGCGTGCCACAACTACTGAGCCCGCACACCTAGAGTCTGAGCTCCGCCACAACAAAAGCCACCTCAATTAGAAGCCCGCACACCGCAATGAAGAGTAGCCCCTGCTCGCCGTAACTAGAGAAAGCCCGTGCGCAGCAAGCAACGAAGACCCAACACAGCCAAAAATAAATAAATAAAAAAATTTAAAAAGAGGATATAAAGATTACATTAATAGTCATATTAATAAAAATGAATCATTTTATTTTGCACGCCTCTACTTACCTATTAATATGAATTAAATTTACTGCAATGCTGTGAAAAGATATACTAAGTACACAATAATGAACGATGCTGTCCTTCAAATATAGTCATGCAAAGATGATAAGCACGTCCTCTAACTTCCACCCTCATAACTGTGATTGGTTTTATTTATTACTGAATAATCCACATGTTAAAATTTACTACTATTGATATAATAAGGACTCTCAAGATGGTTGAATGGGATTTGGGATTCAGACCAACTATTTCAGAACAAAATTTCTCTGCAGAGAATCTCTTGATTTGACTGGCGACTAAATACCACAATTTCACTGGAACTAGGCTTTAAGAAATCTAATAACTGGTGAACACAGAATTATATTTAAAGGTCAGATAAAAAGATAACTTCATTAATTCTTAGAAAATACCTTCGTGACACCTCAGTTTTAACAACTACCCCTATTCCAAATAGTACTGTCCAGGTTATTACTTTGCAATATATCACACACCTCCAATGCTAGTAAGAAAAGTACACGCCCGTGGCCAGAGGGACCTCTGGGCAGAGCGGGAGGACAATGGGCCAGGAATGAAGGAGTGGCTCTAGGCATAGCCTCACTGAGGGTCCACTTCACTTCTGAACTAGTGCCCCCCTCCAGCCAAAGGCAGAGGCAGCGTGGGATGGTGAGGGTGAGAAGTACTGAGCTAGGAGCGAGGAGATCTTGCTCTAGATACAAATGCCACTAGCTATGTTAACTCTGACACGTCAGCCCTTCCGCTTCTCAGTTTCACGGTAAAGGGATAGACAGTCAAAGATTTAAGGTCCTAGCAGCTCTCAAAAGAGTTTACACTCTATGGCTTTAATGTTTACCCTACTTCTCAGAGGGTTTTGTTGAGGATCAAATGAAGATGTATGTAAATAAATTTTGATACAAATAGAAGTTACTGTTGTTGTTTTATAGATTTTCTTCATTATACTAAGGAAGTTTGGAAACAGTTTTGAGATACAGTACAACATGATCACCATATGGTGAGACATCTATGAACTATAACCTACAATTTAACCTAAAATGTTAAAATTAAAATGTCCTTTTTTCCCAGCTTTATAAAGGTATAATTGACAAATATAATTTTATAACTTTCTTTCTTATACAAATTACTCTGAAAAGATTTATGGTTTTAATTTTAATAAAATTAGCTGATTTATTATTTTGTTCATTAAGAACCTAGAGCAAAAGCCTAATGAACAGTTCCTAAAATAAGTATCTCATAAGAGTTGTAGCCAGCTCTTTTCCTCTCTAACCCATCCCTCACTAAGACACGAGCTGTATTTTTTAGAAACATATTTTATCATTTCTCTTTCATCCTCATACCTTTGGATAGCTCTATTTTATCTAGCGAATAAAATGTGAATTCCTCAGTAGGGCACAGTTTGACCCCAGTCTACTTTGCAACTCAGTTCTTCCTAAACACATCCATCTCACCTTTTCCTCCAGCTAACCTAAGATTCAAACAACTGCCTAGCCAAGTCAAGCTCGCTTCCAGTTGTTTGTTTAGTTGCCTGCCTCTCGGCTCAGCGTGCCCTCCTGCAGCCCCATCTGCTGATGAGGCCGATGACAAAGACAGAGGTGAGACCTTGGAAGGTATTATAAGGACTCTGGAACTCATTCTGACCGCCACAGAAACCCATTTAAGAGTTTTAAGCAGGGAAGTAACAGGATCTAATTTGTTTTTCAGAGAATCACATTGTCTGCTGTGGGGAGAATAAGCTAAGGGACAGGAGTAAAAGCAGGGAAGTGGAGGGAGAAGAGGGATCCCGAATGGCTTCTGGTTCAACCTAAATGACTGGGTACATGTGCTGGAGTGCTGGGTGGAAAGACCTGGTGTGGGGCAGGGGAAGTGGAAGTGGAGGAACGGTTTGGGAGCAAGAGCTCTGTGTGGACATGTAAAGTATGAGAAATCGCTCAGCTGCTTTATCCCTCTATATTTCAGTGACACTTTGTTTATACCGTGATTTTAGAATTTATCACACTCTGACATAATTTGTTGCGTGCTCATTTGTCTTCCCAACCAGACTGTAAGTTCCTTGAGGACAGAGATTGCCATATTTTAGACCATATCCTTAAGAAAGGGACTTAAACAAAGTAGCCACTTAAAATGATTTTAGAATGAATAAAGATAGTATTCTAGAAACTCTGAATACAAACCAAGGAAGAAAGAAAGTCTTACTTTTCTAGCAGTCTCCATTACCCAGAACTCACCTTGAATAAGGTCAACAGAAGTCACAGCAGACGGTAAATGCACTTCTGGGTCTTGTCTTCCAGCATATAAACTCACTTATATATAATACATATCAAATCAACCCCTCCTCTTAAGCCTCTTGCATGAAGGCCAGTGGGCCCATATTGACTAGTTCTGTGTAAACAGTCTTTCTTTATACTGTACAAAGCCAAAAGCTGATAGCTTTTCAGTAAGATTTTTATTTTTAAACATCCTATCTACATTGTTTCCATAGTCCTTCATTTCAGATTCTAATAGATTATTTGTACAGTCAAGAACACTTAACTATTTATCCCCTTTTAAAACTGGTTTGAATATTGAATAGACTCACAGAATTTTTAAGACAGAAACTCACCAAATCCAGAGCCCTCATTTACCTGCAGGGATGAGAAAACTGAGGCCTGAAGAAATTACTAAAGATTCTATAGTCATTCAGAAGTGAAGTCAGGTGTAGAAACTAGTTCACCTGTTTCCTAGTGCAGGATTTTTTTCCACAAAGATTGGCTTCTTAATGAATAAGATGGATTTGGCCATTTTGCAAAGGACTACATAGTCTGCTTTTATAACTTTTCTATACAGCAATATCTCAGTACATTTTATAGGAAGGATATGCCTTAAAATGAGGTCAGGCATATTAATAACTAAAAATCAAGCAAAGCATTCTTACCATGTATTACATGGCTTAATGGTAATGCTCCTGGGATAGTGCACACACCAAGGGACATATATGATTTAAAAGGCCCACTCAAGGCCTATATGGCCACGGAAAGCTGAAGGTAAATGGAGCCAATCCTACGTATAACTGTGAAGTTTGCAAGGCTTGCCTTTATCATATTGGGCTTTCCTTTTACTCTTTATCTTTAGTCTTTATCTGTCACTGTGGTAATCGCTCTTCCATTTCAAAGGCCTTCCTATCTATCCTCTCTGCTCTTTCCGTTTACAGAAAAAGAATTTTATATCTATTATCTACACATTGTTGGTTGATAAACTTAAGACACTACTTGAATGAACTGTAATCAATCTGCTACTCAATCAGACATTTATGTTCTATCCCCTTAATCCTGAAATGTGGAAGGAAAGATTTGTTCCTGGAAGAATTTTAGACCTCAGCAGAAAGATAGGGATCAAGTGGTGGAGACAGGCTCCCTCCCTCCTAGTCATTAAAATGACGCAGTCTGAAGGCAAACCAAGTATCAAGTTAGGGTGCAGAGAATGCGTCTACAGGAGCAGCCATGGTGGGCCCCCCACTGTACACAAGAACAAACAAAGCTATTGCTCTAACTTCTAGTGGTCTCTGAAACACTAGAAATTTAAAATTTCTAAGGTTTGGGAAAATTGTTAATTATTATAGTGATTTTTTTTTTTTTTTTTTTTTTTTTTTTGCGGTACGTGGGCCTCTCACTGTTGTGGCCTCTCCCGTTGCGGGGCACGGGCTCCGGACGCGCAGGCTCAGCGGCCATGGCTCACGGGCCCAGCCGCTCTGTGGCATGTGGGATCTTCCCGGACCGGGGCACGAACCCGCGTCCCCTGAATGGGCCGGCGGACTCTCAACCACTGCGCCACCAGGGAAGGCCTATTATAGTGATTTAAAATTAGAACTCAAAGTATTTTCAAAGCTAATGTACACACCCACCCTGTTTACAATATAAGTATGTTACACTCATATAGTATCTTATGCTTATAGAGTGCTTTCATATGTGCTTCGTGATTTGAACTTCAACAATATATAATGCAAACATCATTTCTAGTTTTAAAATGAAGATTCTAACATTTGCAGGTAATAAGGATAATAAAAGGCACAGCCAGACTGAACATGAGTTCCTGAACCAAGTATTTTCCCACTGTAATATGTAACTCAGCGATATTAAAATGTAGCAATATTAAAATAACTTGCATGTGTAAACTCCAAATACCTTCAAAGTGGAAAAGTAATATTGTTCCTAAATTTCTAAATAAAGTATGTTGATCTTTTCAAGCTCAAGTGTCTTCTTCTTCTTATAACTCTCTGTCAAAGACAACTATTTTGTTATTCTCAGCTGTCTCATCTTTCTAAAAGACTTCAATAGCAGAAAAAATACCATAAAAATCCTAAATCTAATGAATAGAAAGTCATATTTCAATACCAAAACTACACATTTCTCACCTAGATGCTTTTTCTTCGATATCCTCTGAAAACCTTATTCAAATTAATTTAAAACATTAGCCTAAAAATTTGCAATTGTAGAGTTCATCTCAACTCTGTGATTAGATATACATTTTAATAACTAGCTTCTTTGCATATTTTCTTAATTTTCTAATTTTGAAGAAACACGATAGTACCGGCAGGATGTATTCTGTTTCTGCCAAAATGCATTTTATCTGGGCTTTCCTTGAAATAAATTACACAATGTGATTATCCATAAACTATGGTTCCTTTACCCAAGGGAAATTGAATCAGATTTCATATTATACATGTTTAAAACTCACATGTTTTGCTACCTTTAAATTATTATCTGCTCAATAGAATAGAGGTTGGGAGTGTCTACTATTAAAGTTACCAAATTCAAATTTGCTTTTGAAATAATTTAGAAAGCAAAAATGCTGGAATATAATTCATTAGGTGTGAAAACTGACCATTACAATGCTATGAGCCAGATTTCTGAAGTGAAATAAATGATATCCATTAAAAAACAGAATCTGAACATTTAAAGAACAGTCAAAGCAAGAAAGGGGCTCACCAGTTTGAGTGAAACCAAATTGATGCAGAATCTGATGAGCGTCCAGCATGTTTGATTGTTTTGACTTCGACTGTTGTGAGGAGACTGATACTGAAGTAAATGAGAGATTTTTGTTAACCTGTAATAGGAAAGGCAAATCAGAAACGAAAGCGTAATTTCCTGGGTTACTGATGCAAAAACTGGATGAGAAATATTTGCTTACGATGCAAACCAGGACACGTGTCAAAAGGAGTGGTAATGATTTATATGCTTAGTTTTTAAGAGTTTACAAAACTTTAAAGTTTTTACAGAATAGTTTTTATCAAAGAAGGAATACAGTGGTAGTGAAAGCGTAACTATATGAAAGTCAATCTGCCTTACTCTGAAAACAAGTTTGCTTAGCATGGAATTGACTTTATTAGTAACTCAGAGTAGTCTTAAAAGTTATGCCAAAAAAAATGTGAAAAATAAAAGTGACTCCTTGACTGCTTTCAATTAAGAAAGGGTTAAAATGTTTCACACCCACATTTCTTTAGCAGTTTTGAAATAGCAGGTACTTCCTTTTCAGCGACTGCACAGAAAACACCTGTAATACTCATGTTTATATACATCATGGTGACATAGATAACACAGCTGCAACCTAACTTGCCAAGTGAAATAGTTTCCACTGCATCAAAAAATCTCATTCTTAAGACAATGTCAAAGAACAACTAAAATAACGAACAAGCAAAATTTCTCTAAGTAAATACAATGTTCTACAACACAAAAATCCTACTATAGTTGTCTGAGAACAATGGTTTCACAGAAATGAAATGCATAACAAGTGCAACATTATAACTACAGCTACTGTAGAAAAATACATGTCACAAAAAAGGTTTTAAATGTTTAGTAAATTAGTAAATTCATTTTGTAACTCAAACAATTTCAGCAGTGATCTAGTCATTCATTATTAATAAATCATTCATATTATTTTTATCACTTTCAAAAAGCACGATAAAATGTGATCTAACTTTGAAAAAATTTGAAACAGTTTCAAAAGTAATCTGTGAATGAACAAACTGTTAAATGATAGTTTACGGTATGTAAATATTAGTAGATGAAAACAGCTCCTTTCTCTCTCTTTTTTTGCAATAATCAAAACTACACAGAGGACTTCTACTGTATTAGTATTTAAAAATTCCCTTTTGGTGTTCTGTATACAATAGTACTGGGTTGTGGTTACATGCCCTTTATCTGACTCATTATTTACATAATGTTTGTAAATGCTTCCCTTCTTTCAAACAGTGAGAGTAAATGGTATATCTTAGATTAAGTTTTTCTCTTGAAGGAAAGATAATTTGGTGAAAAAGTCAATTAAGACCAGATGATAATATAGTTCTAGGTTCCTAAACTGTTGTGGTATCATCTTATAAAAAATAAAAATATTTTTCAAAGGAGTTAGATAGGGTCAAATACTACATCAATGCTAAGAAAAATTCTCCAGCTAGAAAAATTCTGTAAGGAGCCATTATTAAACACTGACCAAAATTAAAGTTGACTATATTGATACAACAGCTAAAGTAACAATGCAATCACCTAACATCATTGAACTTCCTTTTCCATCTTTAAATGGAGATAATAAAAATAGTATGTATGCTTCAAAGGAAATGTGCCTGAAGAGCAGTAACAATGAGCTGGTATTATAAAGTGTTACTCACACAGGCTAACCATAAAGCACTAAATAACATATTAAGTATGAAATAGACTAAACAAAGTACGTTGGTAAAGGGAACCTAAAGTGCTATACAAATCAAGTGCTATGTAAATATTAGTTATCATTAACATCACTACATGTAAGGGTAATTAAAAATAATGCAGTAAGAAGATGCAGTAAATTTTTCAGAATGCTATGCTTTTAAATGGAAGTACTATATACAAAATGACATATTTATCACTTAACTATTTAATCCACTTCTCTTTTTAGAATCATTTTTCAGTTTTACTTCTGTGTTCTTAAAAATTTTTATCCTACGTGTCAAACAAAGCATTTTGAAATCTGGTGCAAAAGAACAGGTGTATTCTGGACACCACACACACACACACACACACACACACACACACACACATACACACACACACACACACACACACACACACACACACACAATCTACCTTAATTTACTTGTGTTAAAACAAAAATGGATACCAAGAAAGCTAGAAGAGGATACTTAAATGCCTCCACTCAAACAGAAAGACTTGTCACTCTTTTAAGTAAAATGCTGTTAAAAAACCCCAACTATAATCTACAATTACATGTTTTTCCTAAGCATTTTTATAATTTGCTCTTTCTGGACACATTTCTTAGAGACTATTCGAATGTCCATGAAGTGATGAGTGGCAACCTAACAGAGCAAATAAGTCAGTTTTCTAAGGCTGGGATAATTGTTAATTATTATAGTGATTTGAAATTAGAACTCCAAGTATTTTGAAAGCTAGCTTACACATATTCACTACTTCATTTAAAGGAAGAAAAATAATAACAACCATTAAATACAGTGAAGCAATATCTATTTTTGAAATATATGCTGTGGAAAAGAATTGCTTCATAATTTTACAGCAACAGAAAGGTTGGCTAAGATAGTCTACCCTACAACAATTTATACTCTTTTTACAACACACTTTTCTGCTTGCTTCATGCAAAAACCACAGTCTGCCAAAGTCAGTTTAATACCTCCATACTGTGTAAAAAGAAAAGCATAAAAATTTAATGAAATTCATAATAGAGAAAAAGAAAAAAAAAACCACCTAGAACTGCCAAGTTAATCACAAGACTGTTTTGCCTACTCTTTCAGGGTATAAACAGTTTTGTGTAAAATATGCAAATACTAATTCTCTAGGAGGGGGTTAATTTTCATGTTAAAAAAGTCATTGCTCTACCTAAAATTGAATGCACAAAACTAAACAGGCCAGCAATAGTTTACCTTTTAGTGACTAAATTGTAAAACCACTGGGAGATATATAACAGTGATTTCCATATACACTTACAAGTCTAATCATTTCAGCTGACTTTATATGCTATATTCACCTGAAGAACTGTTTTTAAAGTTTCAACTTGTGAAGACACTTCAAATGGTTTTAAATGATAACAGAAAAGATATTAATACTGTCTATATGCTTATGTTAACAAATTTGTCCCACGTCCTCCAGACAACTGTCTATTTTTTGAACTAAATTTGAACAACAATGCAGATAATACTTTAATTTGAAGACAGTTCAAAACCTAGACAGTATGTAGGAAATGTTTTGTTGCAAGTTATATGTGTGTTGTAAAAATTAAAATCCCAATATTACAAAACAAGTTAAACAGAAAACTTGAGCCAAAGTGAGATTCAAGTTGTCTGAAGTAGGTCTCTTAACATCTCATAATATAAGTTCTAAAAGCAGCTTACATTTCTGTGATATCTAGGTTAGTAAAACCTAAGAAATGAGTTGGCTATGGTGTCATAAAGAGAAATACAACATGATCTCTAGGCCCCAGATATTTTCCTTGCAAGTTGGGACAGTGAAGTGAGGGATTAGAAAGAAACACTGTTACTATTAAAGAGAAATTTTTACAGTGAGGTAACATGCTAGAAAATCTCCCCCCAAATCAGATCACCAATGCTGTATTAACTAAACTAGAATTCTAATTGGGATCAGTCATAACAAAGTTTTAGTTTGTAATATTTAATCAAGATTTTTTGAGCCCTTGATACATATATCAAGGACTGGTGGTTCAAAGATTACTGATATAGTCCTCTGCGAGCAGCTCAAAATTAAGATCTAGTCCGGGTTCAAACCACTTATCCAGCAGTAATATGCCTTAGGGAAAGCCAATTTACCTCGATGCATCTTGCAATAACAAACCTTTACCTCCTTTCTCTCTTAGTGTATTTCCTTACTCCAGAGAGAAAATTTGGTGCTGGACCCCCTGAAATCCTCACTTCTAAGAACATACCTCTTGCACCTACCTTTCTGTTTCTCCTAATGTCAGAGAAAGAGGTACCCTTCCATTCAAGATTAATCCCTCCAGCTGTCCCCTTGGGGATATCCTTAAAACTCTTCCAAAATTCTACTTCCAAATTCTCTACCGGCTGTTTGTCTAAAGGCTATAAGCATAAATCTTTCTACTTTAGTACAAAAATAGAAAACAAATTCTCACTGTGATTCCATAATTTCCTTATGCTTCACTGAAAGTTAAATTTCTTGAAAAATAGCACATAACTGCTATCCATATACCTCCACCATTCACTTTCAAGCAGCTACAACAAAGCTTTTATCCATCAGAACACTAAAACTGAAGTTAAAGTCATCGTGGACTTCAAATGATCAAATTTAGCGGATTCATTTAGGCCTCTGAGATAGCTGACATTGTCAATAACTCACCTGTTTCTGGGAAACCATTTTTCTGTTGGTGACCCTGCCACTGCCTATCAGTGTTGTTTGCTAGACCCGCTGGGCCCTCTTCTTCCCTCACAACACATGGTTATCCCGGGCAGTAATGTTTGTTTTCATTGCTTCATCTGCCTTTTATGCTGATGATGCTTCAATATACTGGGTTGGCCAAAAAGTTCGTTCGGGTTTTTCCTCAAGATCTTATGGGAAACCGCGAACTTTTGGCCAACCCAATAAAACTCCTCTGATTGGTAAGTTCAAAACCAAACTAACCTTTCCCCTGCTGTTCACTTCCTCAGGGAAAGATATCACCATCCCCCCAGCTGCCCCAGCCAGACAGATGGCCATCACCTTGGATTGCTTCCTCATGCTTCACACAGAGTCACTCATTAAGTCAATCAGGTGCTCTGGCATCTGAGCCCACTCCTTCTCCACAGTTAGTGTTACTGCTGCAACAGTCTCCTGATTTGTTTTCCTATCTCTCGTCTCTTCTCTAATTCTTCTATACTGCTACCAGGATGATTTTTCGAAAATGCTAATTTTACCGAGCAACACTTCTGTTTAAAACCCATCATCAACTGTTCCACTGGACAAAATCCATACTTTTTAGTATGGCATACAAAGCTTTGTATATTATAACAACTATCTAGCTTTCCCACCTTACTGCTCCATCTCCTGTGTTCCAGCTACAACAAATTGCATACAGCTCCCCAGACATGCCAGGTTGTTGCATGTCTCTGTGACTTAGTTCATGCTGTTCCTGTTTCCTGGAATGGGCTTCGTTCCTGGCTCCATCTTCCTTGTGGATACCAACTCCTTCTCCAAGCTTTTGCTCAAGTATTATATCATGTACGAAAAGCCTTTCAGACTGTCCCAACAGAACTTACCTCCCCCTCCTTTGTCTCTCCACTATCCCCACATCTTCTAGTACTATGGCACTGGTAACACTTTAGTATGATTACTTATATTGTTAGTTATCATCCATCAGACTGTAATCTTCTTGAGGGTAAGGAACAGGTTTCGTCTACCTTTCTTTAGTAAGCGGCTGGTATAGCACTAATAAGAACTACACAGAAGTCAAATGCATTAACACATATGAAAACAGTGCATGTTTTAAAACCTTACCCAAATTTAAGGTGGTATTTGTATTCAAGACTTCTCAAATGTAAGTAACTTTTTGATGATAAGAATTACAGAATGGGCTTAAAAGTAAGAAACTCATTAATTTACATGGTTTAATACTCCTATTTAAATCTAGAAACAGGAGTGTGAAATAATAGAAACGAATATATACATATAGGTCTCTGGCCCTAGTTCCTGGCACAGAGCTCCTGAAACCCTTGTAATTTCCTAAGTGATAAGAACACTAGGAGCATCTTTTGTTCTCATATTGTATCTCTGACTCTGGTTCCTGCAGCTGAGCTCCAAAATCTCTTGGAATTTCCTAGGTGACAGGAATGTCTTTTGTTCTAGGGCAGTGACTCTTGGTGGCCTTCTAGATGGGACTGATCACCAGAAAGACCAAGAAATGATTAGAAGCTTAGAATTTTCAGGCCCACTCTCCATTTTCCAGGGAGGAGAGAGGGGGTGGAAATGGAGTTAATAACTGACCATGCCTACCTGAAGTCACCATAAAAATCCCGACAACATGGGGTTCAAAGAGCTTCCAGGATGGTGGGGCACAGGGAGGTGCTGGGAGAACGTCACACCCAGAGAGGGGGTGAGGAAGGTCCACGCCACTCCCACATGCCTTGCTCTATGCATTTCTTCCACCTGGATGTTCATCCTTTATCATATCATTTTATAATAACCTGATAGATAGCAAGTAAACTGTTTTCTTGAGTCCTGTGGGCTGCTTCAGCAAATCAATGAAACCCAAGGAGGGGGTGGGTGGAATCTCAATTTATAGCTGATTGGTCAGAAGCACAAGTAACCTGGACTCGCAACTGGCGCCGGAAGGGGGGTGAGGGGGGCAGGCTTGTGCGACTGAGCCTTTAATTTGTAGGATTTGATGCTATCTTCAGGTAGACAGTGTCAGAATTAAGTTGCAATTTACCCAGCTGGTGTCTCAGAACTGCTTGATGAGGGAAACCCCGCCACCTCTGGTGTCAGAAATGTCGGAGTGTGGTAGGTGGGAGTGTGAGAGTGAGGGAGACGGGAGGAAAACTGATTTTTCCTAAAACAAGGGTTCTTCCTGTTTTCTAAGATATCCAGTAACAAAAGTCCATAATTTCTTTTCGTGGCCTATTGTAGCTTGTACTACTCCTATAGCCAAGCCAGTCTTCCAAATACTGTCAAAATACTTTTTTTTTAAGGCGTTTTAAAAACTTATTTTCACTAGAGTCTCTTTTTAAACCTTTTTATTTTTCAGTGAATAATATGTTCCAAGATAGTTTAAACTATAATACAGATCATTACTTCACCTTTACAGCATTCTTCAATAAACTTTAGCTTGGTTACATTTATATTCATTTAGGGTAGATGATATCAATAACTGAAAAAAAAAAGATAAAGTCCCCTGGCTTCCAGAAGCTTACAGAGGCATGTGGAAATTCAGACATGTAAAGATTAGAGATGGAAGCAATACCATGTAAAATTTAAAAAGAAGGTAAGATGGAAGGGAGAGAGGGGAGGAACGGGAGGGAGAGGGAAGAAAGAAAAGCGTTGTTCCTCCGAGGGAATTCATAATTTAATTCTGGAAAAGACAAGCAAAATTAATCACAATTTAAGGCAGAATAAGCCCAATTATATAACATGCCAGGTACGAATAAATATGTCTGAGAACATGAGAAAAACAGACTAATTCCATTTGTGAGGAATCATACAAAGCTTTATGGAAATAGACTCATACCATTTCTGGCATGCTTCAGTCCACTCCTAAACAAAGGAAAGTGCAAGGAAATTTGTAAATTATAAATTTATGTGTAAGAAGTCCAGGGCTACTGCAATCCAGAGCAATGTAACAGACTTCTAATACCAATTACTATCTCAGAGGTAATCAGATGAGAACTCTTTTATCTTCCCATCATCAAATCTGTATCTGAGCACCTACCCATCTGCCTATCAGAAAGGATGAAAACGCCCTTCTCTTAAGGCTAGTTTCTCCACTGGCATTCAGGACTACATCCCCTTTCACATTTTCTAGGACTTGAGTCCAGCAATTACCACCTCCATGGGACATTATCAACTTCTCCATCACCATCGAATTATTCCCATCAGCAAATAAATATGCATTCATATTGTCCATCTGATGTTCCCCTCCAGTTGCTGCTTCTCTGCTCCCCAGTTAAAATGTCTTACAAGAATGGCCTACACAGCCTCTGCTTTATATTCTCCCATTCTGTCTTTTTTTTTTTTTAACATCTTTATTGGAGTATAACAGCTTTAACCACCTAGCTGATCTCCTGTGCCATGAGGCTGCTTCCCACTAGCTATCCACCCTACGTTTGGTAGTGTATATATGTCCATGCCGCTCTCTCACTTCGTCCCAGCTTACCCTTCCCCTCCCAGTATCCTCAAGTCCATGCTCTAGGAGGTCTGTGTTTTATTCCCGTCCTACCCCTAGTCTCTTCATGACATTTTGTTTTTTTCTTAGATTCCATATATATGTGTTAGCATACGGTATTTGCAGCTCTATTTACAATAGTCAGGACATGGAAGCAACCTAAGTGTCCATCAACAGATGAATAGATAAAGAAGACGTGGCACATATATACAATGGAATATTACTCAGCCATAAAAAGAAATGAAACTGAGTTATTTGTAGTGAGGTGGATGGACCTGGAGTCTGTCATACAGAGTGAAGTAAGTCAGAAGGAGAAAAACAAATACCGTATGCTCCCATTCTGTCTTCAACTCACTTCAACTGTGCTTTTGTCTCAGCCACTTACTGAAACAGCACTCATCTAGGTAACCAAAGGACACCACCGTGCCAATTTTCTGTCCTCATTTTACTCTTTCTCTCAGTAGCATGTGGCTGTTTATCACTCCTCTTTCTTAAAATACTTCCTCTGGGATTTTCTGACATATCCTCTCCTGGACCAGGGCCTCAGGTATTTAGCTATAATCTTTCCCCAGGTGATCTTACCAAATCTGACAGTTTAGAACAAAAAGGACTTTAGCCCTGACTTCTCGCCTGAGCTTAAGACTCATATATCCAATTACCTACTTCTCAGCTATAGTCATACTGAAAAGTCCACTCCAGTATTCCTCACCTCATTAAAAAGCACTGCTACCATCTACACAGCTGCTGAAAGCAGCAACATAGAAGTTATTTCTAATTTCTTTCTTACACCACATCTAATCCATCACCAAGTTTTGTTGAATCTACTTCCAAAATACATCCCAAATCTGTCCACTGCTTGCATTTCCCTTATTACCATTGTTAAGCTAATTAATCAAGGGGACCATTAGACTGAGGTGGCACTAATGCCAGGGTAGCCTATGACCACAAAATCTAAGCCTGTAAATACTTCAAGGTTGCAAAATTGAAACCTAAGGACAACTAATCACAACAGCCAACTAGGCTTTAAACTATAGCCTATCAATAATTTCCTTGTTTTGCTTCTGCCTTTTCTCTATAGAAGTCTTTCCCCAGCTCCTGTTGGTGAAATGCTTCTAATGATTTCTGGCTTGGCCCTGCCCAATTCGAATCATTTTATGCTCCAAAAAACCCTCTAAAAATGTTTACTATATCTGAGTTTATCTTTTAATACCAGCCTAGTCCAGGCCACAATGTCCTCTTTCTTGAACTGAGACCCTTACTCTCCTTTTAAAATCTATTCTTACATTCTCTCTAGCTTAACATCTTAATCACTTGTTCTCTAATTAAATCAACATCCTAAACTCCTTACAGAAGGACAACAGAATATGCCACCCCAAAATATGTCTCTTTGGCATAAGGATTACTTTGAGAAACTTCAGACACAGGAGTTCTGAAAACAGAGTGGAAGTTACCATTTTGTAAGGGAAATATATTGGGTTGGCCAAAAAGTTCGTTCGGGGAACTTCCCTGGTAGCGCAGTGGTTAAGAATCCACCTGCCAATGCAGGGGACACGGGTTCCAGCCCTGGTCTGGGAAGATCCCACATGCCACAGAGCAACTAAGCCCGTGTGCCACAACTACTGACGCTGTGCTCTAGAGCCCGCGAGCCACAACTACTGAGCCCAAATGCCACAACTACTGAAACCCGCACACCTAGAGCCCATGCTCCGCAGCAAGAGAAGCCACTGCAATGTGAAGTCCGTGTACCGCAACGAAGAGTAGCCCCCACTCGACGCAACTAGAGAAAGCCTGCGCACAGCAACAAAGACCCAACGCAGCCAAAAATAAATAAATAAATGTTTAAAAGTTGGTTGTGTTAAAAAAAAAAAAAAAAAAAAAAAAAAGGTTCACTGGCCTTTCTCAAAAACAGAAAAGTTTGTTTGGGTTTTTCCTAAGATGTTATGGAAAAATCCGAACAAACTTTTTGACCAACCCAATACATTAGAAAGGGGATCTACTATACCAGCAAAAGAGCTATCATCAGGGACACCTTTTTCACCTGAGAGACTTATCTGCATGGCAGGGTAACCTTGTCTACTAACCAGTTCCTCCTCTCACCTTCCCTTGAATTGCATTCTGCCTCTGAAGCCCCAGATCTCTCCATCCCTTTTCTAGGCTCAGGATGGTATATAAGCCTCAGTTACCTGGCAGCCTTTGGAATATCATAACTTTGTGGAGCTCATGTATGTATGTATGTAATTAAAATTGTATTTTTTCTCCCGTTAATCTGTCTATGCCAATTTAATCCTTAGACCAGCCGCAGAAACTAGAAGGGTGGAAGGTAAAGCTTTTCCTCCCCTACGTTACCATGCTTACAAGGCCCTTTCAAAGGCACGGCTGATCTCCTGATTTTCTCTCCGACTTGTCAGGAATAACTGCTCCTCCTTGCTTGCTCGCTATCCTACTTAAGCTTAGTGGTGTTCTTTCTGCTCCTCCAGCATGCCAGTTTTATTCCTAGATGAGGACTTTTGCAGGACAGGACTAGCTCCTTGTCAAGTATTTCTCTCAGAGAGGCCTTCCATGATCATCCTTTAGAGTATAACTTCCCCCTGTCATTCTTTGTCCCATGGGCCTATTTTACTTTCTTCACATCACTTCTTGCTGAAATCATCTTATTTCCTTTTTTGTTATTTGTCTCCCTACAATAGAATGTTCTCATTCACTGTTGTATTCTCCATGTGCGCACATGGTCTCTCTCTCCCTCTCACACACACTCACACATGCACACACACTTGGTATGCATTCAATAAATATTTGTTTAAAAACTATTAATGGAAAAAAAAGGAATAAATCTTCAACAATATAAAAATCTAGATGGGATTTAGGGAAGAAAAAACTTAGGTACCTGGTAAAAATTTATTATCCTGGATGTAACAGATGAAAAATGACATAAATATATTCTGCTTTTAAGAGTAAATTCTTTTGACAACAGTGTAGAGACCATTCAATGGGGAAAGGATACTTTTTTCAATAAATGGTGCTGGGACAACTAGACAGCCATATGCAAATGGAATAAAATTAGACCTCGACATCACATCATATTAAAAAAAATTAACTCAAAATAATCACAGACCTAAATATGAGTTAAAAATATAAAGATCCTAGAAAACAGAGAAGTAAATCTCTGGAACATTGGGTTAGGCAATGGTTTCTTATATACGACATCAAAAGCACAAGTGACAAAAGAAAAAAATAGATTAACTTAATTTCATAAAAATGAAAGCCTTTTTGTTTTAAAGAATACCGTCAAGAAATTAAAAGGACAACCCACAAAATGGGATAAAACATTTGCAGATCATCTGACAAGAGACTTGTATCCAGAACACATACAGAACTCTTAAAGTGAACAATAAAAAGAAATAATTGTTTTTTTAAAGAACAGGTAAAGGAGTTGAATAGACACTTCTCCAAGGAAGATATAAAAATGATACAACAAAAATACTCAACACCTTTAGTGATTAAGAAAATGCAAGTCAAAATCACAATGAGATGCCACTTCCCACCCACTAGGATGGCTATAAAAAAAAGACAGAAAATAGCCAAGTGTTGACAAGGATGAGGAAGAACTGGAACCATTGCTAGTGGGATTCTAAAATGGTGCAGCCACTTTGGAAAACAGTTTGGTAGTTTCCCAAAATGTTCAACATAGAGTTACCATATGACCCAATAATTCCACTCTTAGATACATACCCCAGAGAAATAAAAACATATGTTCACACAAAAACTTGTACACACATGTTCATAGTAGCATTCTTCTTAATTGCTAAAAAGTATAAACAACACAAATGTCCGTAAACTGATGAATGGATAAACAAAATGCAATATATTTATACAATGGAATCTTATTTGACAATAAAAAGTAGTACTCATACATGCTACAAATGGAGAACCCATGAAAACATTATTCTAATCTACAGAAGCCAGTAACAAACGATCACATATTCTGTGATTCCATTTACATAAAACGTCCAGAATAGGCAAATCTATAGAGACAGAGAGTGTATTAGTGGTTAGCAGGAGTTTGAGTGTTTTGTGTGTGTGTGTGTGTGTGTGTGTGTGTGTGTGTGTGTGTGTGTGTGTGTGTCCCTACCCAGAAATGGAGAATGACTGCTAAGAGATATGGGGTTTCTTTTTGGAGGGAATGAAAGAACTCCAGATAGTAGTGATGGTTGCACAACTCTGTGTATATAATAAAAACCAATAAATTGTACATTTTAAAAGGGTGAATATTATGGTATGTATATTATATCTCAATAAAACTGTCATAAAAAAATAACTAAAGACACTAGTAGGTTAATCTTTCTAGACCTTGATTAATTTCCAAATGTCATATTTTCAATGACTATTCTACTTTTGTTAAGTACTAGGAACACAAAGATGAATGACATGAACCTCCACCCTCAGGAAGTTTCCAGAATAGCAGAGGACGTTCTCCATAAAGCCTTTTGCCAAATAGTGCAGAACACTTTACTCTTTGGACATTCAGACAGCAGTACAAAAGAGGGGTACATAATACATGTGTTAAAATAAAGAGAAATAGCTCTGAACTGCTAATCAAGAGGATAAACTACTTTTTTGACTCCAGTTTTATATTCTATACATACTTAAGAAGATTTAGTAATCTTAGAGCTACAATCATTACACCAATCATTGCTATCAGGAACAAGTTTCCTGAACATCTGCAGCCTAATTCAGAATATAGCTTGTTCTCCTTTTCCCCCATCTTCCTTCCCCTTGTCTATATTCTATTTCCTGTTGACTTGTGATAATTAGGTAAAAAAGTGATGGGTCCTGACTGATACTGGACAGCTCAGTGATGGGATAAGCCCAGTGTTTTCTGACACATTTCCTCCATAAGATGCCCCATGTGGAATGAGACAATAGCCTACTTACTTCTGTATTCCAAGCACCTGCCACATGGTAGGAGGTGTCTATTGAGTAAAAACAGTATTTCCACTGCACTGACATTATATAAAGCAGTCTTTGAATATACCAATACCACTTTAATTCTTTCCCTTCTGGAGGTCTCACCTTTCACTGTGTGACATATATAATCATATCTGATAAATAAACGGATGTCTAATTATTCAACTGAATTTCAGGAACAGACAGAAGAAAATAAGAGGGAAGGATGAACATGTGGTGTTATTCCAACTCTTTTAAATAAAACTTATTTTCTTGACAACTGAGTTAAAGGTTGTACATAAAATAACCTTGCTTGTAGAAGGAAGAAAGCTGTTGTGTTGAGCATCCCAGATACAATTTAGTTGAAATTGATTAATAATCAAGGGCCTTTTTGTATACCTCCATTTTCAGACCAACTTTGGGGTCCTGGGCAAATCACTTAACCTCTCTCAGCCTCAGTTTCCTCTCTTCTAAAATTGGAATAACAATAATATCTAATCTGTCTCTCAGGATTGTTATATAGTTAAATGGGAAAGGAAGTATGAAACACGGTATAAATGATCCAGAGCATTATCAGCACAATATATCATTGCCGTTTATGTGTGGCTTACATTCATTTCAAGGCTTATACACTTTACTCAGCATTCACCCATTGGAACTGTATTGCTGTCTCTTACCTATAAAGTATCATATAATATTTTTCTCAGAGAAGGAAATGATCTTGCTGGCCCTTTACTGAAAGTATATCCCAATCACTTAATATTTTTAAATCTTCAAAAGTATGAAGCTACTTGCTGAATTCTCAAGTGCTACTATTACGATTCCTTGATAAATTCGAGCTCAAATGCAGAAGATATGTATCAGATGAACTTTGTAAAAGTTCTATTACAACTATACATTTCAATTCTTTGGTGCATCACAATGGAAACTAAAGTTATCTTCCTGGTAATAAAAACAACTCACTCTAGAGACTGTCATACACAGTGAAGTAAGTCAGAAAGAGAAAAACAAATATCGTATATTAACGCATATATGTGGAACCTAGAAAAATGGTACAGATGAACGGGTTTGCAGGGCAGAAATAGAGACGCAGATGTAGAGAACAAACGTATGGACACCAAGGGGGGGCAGTGGGGGAGGGGTGTGGGATGAATTGGGAGTTGGGATTGACATGTATACACTAATATGAATAAAATGGATGACTAATAAGAACTTGCTGTATAAAAAAATAAATAAAATAAAATTCAACAACAACAACAAAAACCACTCACCTTTGCAGCACAGGCTCGTATCACCTCCTAAAAGAAATAGGATAAAATAAGTAAAGAAATACTCATAATTTCATTTAATAAAATATCAACTCTTTTTAACACATTCAGATATTAATCTCTTAATAACCAAAATCAACATTTGGGAGAGTGTTTTTTAATCTATCACCTGCAGGTGTCACTCTGCACTGTTCCAATCAGCTGGAAAGAGTATAAATTAAAGAGACTCAATGACATGATTTTGGTTTGCCAAAGCAAAACGCACTGACAAACAAGACTCTGGAGGGTCCACATGTAACTGCCTCAAGAAAAATTCGTCTCCTCAGTAAACTTAGCATAAACACTAAAATTCTGTACTGGGACACTAACATATCTAAAAGACACACTCTGAACTGCAGTATATAATTATCTCTATAAATAAGAATGCCCATACATATAATTCTCAAATTAATAATTTACTTCAGAGGAAATCTAATAGTAAACACTTCTGAGGAGTAAAGGATACGACTGGAGGAGCTGCAGAAGGGGACTGCCTACAACTCATGGCATAAGGCCAAGAAAAAGTCACTTTTGAAAAAGAAATTAGTCAAAGGCAACACAAAATACATGACTTGTAAATTTGCTGCTAGGGAGACACAAATAATATTCTAGTACAATTAAGGTTAACCAGCATATATCATCATCCTAGAACAGCACTAGGAAAAAATGGTAACAATCAATGTGGAGTTTAGAAAAAAAGAACTGCAAGAGAAGAGTGCCCTTTTTTTTTTAATCCAGAAATTTCTAAGGGACATAGACTATGTCTAAAGGATATTAGTAATTTCAATCACTAAAAGGAGACAGTAAAACTGACTGTGGGCATGAGATTCTGATTGCCTGGACTGAATCTCAGCTCCAGTGTTTCCATCTGTGTGACCATGGCAATATTGCTTGATGTCTGTAAGCCTCAACATCATCTTCTGTAAAATGGGGATATACTAGCATCCACATTATAGGATGGTTTTGAGGATTAAATACAGTGAACACGTAAAACACTTAGCACAGTACCAGGAATTCATTATGTCAGTTTCTACTCATAATTAAACAGATGTTAATTATCACCAATTATCATATGATGAAATCTCCTGTGGGGTAGAGAAAATTAATCTTTTTTTCAGAATTGGCATAAAACATTTAAAAACCCATTCAATCCCTATTCCTATGACTCTGCTTAACAATCAGCTCTGTGATCACTGACGCAGATATCAGGTTAATTTTTAAAAGGGCGAGTGGTCTTGAGTGCTCAAGCAGCTGGAGAGGTATACCTTCCATTATAAGATGTTTAAGTTTATAAATCAACTTTTTGTGGAACTGTTTACTATTACCAGGTACCCCAGATTCTGAGCAGCTCTGGATACACTAATAAGACCAAATTTCTGGGTTTGAAACCTTAGAAAGAGTTGTGTCACTGCTCTCAAGATACTGTCTACCCGTGAGGTCTTATCTGGATTGCAGATCCTTTTAGGTATTGCTGCAGCTGTAGCACAAAGTCGGCTCTGTTAAGTACGAAATAGTTAAATGAGTTTTATTATGAGTAAATGATAAAGCTACCAAGAAAAGAAAACTATCTATTTTTGGCATCCTTTTCTCATTCATGAGTAAACACCTATGAAATACCTGAGGAACTGAATTTATTATGCAATTCACACACACACAAATCACACCCTAAACGTGAACTGTATTTTATCAGAAAAACATTCCTTTTGCGGTTATAAAGAAAGGAGTATCTCCAGGGATACAGTCTTCTGCAATATAGAAGTAATATAGTCTTCTCTATTAGACTTCTACATAGAAGACCAGTGACAGAGCCTTTTAGACTAAGTAACAAACCTAACAGGAAAAGGAATTTAGGGTCTACCAAAACACAGCTCAGGAAACAAGAGAAAAGGCATTGTGACAAAAGGTGAGAATCCAGTCAACCTAAATGCTTGCAAAACATAAAAAGAATGGAGCTTCCGTGGGAACAAAGATGACATTTTGTTTAGATTCCCATATATACTACATACATTCTCAGAGAAAATACACTGCAGATAGCATTTGAAAAAAAAGTTCAGAGAATTCTCTTAACACAGGAAATATATGGTTTTTCAAAAACCACAGCAAATAGACAAAGCTTTCATTTCCAAAGGCAGCCTCCATCTACCTCAATCCCAAAGCGTAATTTTTAAAAGGAAAAGTTTAGTAAAAGCTAAATAAATCAATGTTTCTATGAGAAACAAGTTTTTCTCTTAAAATAAATTATCAATTTACTTTCCCCTTGCCTTTGATTTCATATCTTAAAAAATATTTTTCTGATTTTATTTTTCTTTCACATCTTTTACTTTCCTTTCATTTACCTGAGGATGACAGCTATAAAAGATGATGCAGGAGAAAAGCTACAAGCCCAAGGTGATTCCAGGATGTTAAGTTTACCAGCGTAAAGATTGACAGATTGTAGGAAACTTGTTTTTATATATCTATCTGTGAGTTGCTCTTAAGTCTGTAGATGAAATCATTTTGCCATGCAAGATTTTAGACAAGGGCCATTTTTTTTTCCGAGTGAATAAATATTTTTCTCTATTTTTTAGAACTCCATTTATCTATTCATACTTCCTTTCAAAATCTGGAACACATTCATTACTCAATTATTTTAAAATGTTAAAACATAAAGTCTTACAACACTGAAATATTAATTTATAGTCATATTATTCTAAAATTTATACTGAGAAATATAAAAAAAATTCCCCCATATTCCAACTAAAGCTGAACCCATTGTCTGAGTGATCTGCACTCTGGTATACCCCACACTCTCTAACTTTCTAAAGAAAGGAAAGGAGAGAGGAAGAAAGTACAGTCAGAACTAAAAGATGTCTCAATGTAGTTTCTCCTACATTGGGTTTAAAACTGGTCAATATCCCTATTAAAGGAGGAGGGGAAAGGATGATATTTATTAAGTGCCAGGCACTGTGCCACAAGGGGGAACAATTAGGGTCAAAGAGCCTAAGTATTTTTAAGGATGTTCAAGCTTCTCAATACATTTTACCACTTATCTTTGAGAAACACTGTATAGTAATTTACCACCAACAGAATACCACATGACTTTTAACCAAGCATCCTCGTCCTGATTTTCATCACCTATTTTCCAGTTTTACAGGCAATATCTGGTTTCTGTGGCACTACTTTTCTCTGAAGTGAGACAGAACCTTAAAATATGCTTATGAGACATTTGTACCTACTCCTTTTGAAAGTACATGTTTATTTCTTTTATCCATTTCTTTGTTGAAGTCTCACTCTTTTCTTTACTATCTAGTTCTTGCATATTAAGAAGGCTGTCCCATTTATATATTTTATGTAGACATTTTCCCAGGTTGGTATTTGCTGTGTGTGCGTGTCTGCATGTTGTATATATGCGTATACACACATAAATTTTAAAATAGAGAAACAAGTCCTGGGCTGATCTTTACAGAGATATCAAGTCAGGAAAGCCTAATAGATTATCCTAAGTTCAGTTTGTTTACTGCAGTTAGTGATTTTAGAACAAGTACCAGAAAAGAACTATACAAGTGTAAGAAAGCCTAGTTTTCAGTAACTACTTCGTTCAGTTAATATTTATTGGCATGGCAATGTAAAACACAATTGAAATGGTTTTAAAGTTTCCAACTTCTCAACTGCATAAAATAAGTAAACATACTGTGACAGAATCAATCCTCTGTTTCACTTGCTGCATCTTCACTGAAGAATTTTCAGTGCGGACATAGTCATCAATCTGAAAAGAGCCCTGATGAGGCAGTCTAGGGCAGGTGCATAAAGCATCTTGACTTTGGTGTATTCCAGGTAATGGAAATGTTCCATTGTAGCGTTTGAACATTTCAGCCTCCTGCTGGGCAACTGGAAAAATTAGTCCATAATTAGTTCAAGTCATCACATCAAAAGCATAATGAAATAATTAAGCCATGAAATTGTAGCATTAAAGGAATGATCAGAAAGTATATAATACATTTTAAATACTGGGTAATAATAATACAACATGATGAACAAAATGTGAAATTATTAAATACGGTAAACCATAAAGAAGGAAATATAATCATTTCATAGATAACTTCATGTCAGGTAGTATAATTGAGCCTTGAAGGCCATGCAGTATCTTGGTCTGGTAAACATAACAAATTGGAAGGGGACTCTAACTTTGAAGAGATGCACACAGAAAACACAATATAAAAAATCAAAGGCATAATATAATAGAATTAAAGAAAACACAAAAACAGTAAAAATAATTATTCACAAACCCACTTCCTTAAAACAACTGTTTTCATATCTTCATACCTCTATCTTTATTCATATATACATTTTATGTAAGATATCATAGTGTCAACACAATTGAACAGTTTTCCAATTTAAATGTAAGTTTTTGCGTATTTCTACAACTATGTGATTACCATTTATAAATGCTTTACAATGTCTCATCTAAGGAAGCGCCATAGTTTATTTATGTATTCTCCTATTGCTAAATATTTACAATGTTTTCTGTTTTCCCTCATTATAGGCTATGCGTAAGTACTTTCATAATTTATTTTTTAAAAGAATCCTTTCTTTGGATTTAATACCCCAGAGTGGAATATGGATGGCTCAAAGGGTGAATGCTTTTGATGATGATGATGACGACGACGACAAGGGTATTAGCACCTGTATTGTACTTTATGATTTTTAGGATGCTTTCACATACATTATCTCATTTGATCATTTAAATAAATGAATTTGAAAATTTTTAAATGCCTGTAAGTACAAAGGAGAAAAAATAAAAAGTAATCATTTAAAATAGTATTTTCTTGATTATACAATTATATAATTTAAAAATCCATAAAAGAAAAAATTGACAATTTTGGACTTCATAAAAATTTCAAACGTCTGTTCTTTCCAACTCTTAAGACAATTGGAAGAAAAGCCAAAGGCTGGGAGAAATATTTGCAAATCATATATCTGATAGAGCATCACTTGTATATAAGAAACCTAACTCTCAAAATTCAATAATCAGAAAGCAAACAAGCCAGTTTTACAAATGGGCAAAAGATCTGAACAGATGATTCAGTGAAGAAGATACATGGATGGTAAATAAGCACATGAAAAGGTGCTTAACATCATTAGTCATTAAGGATAAGCAAATTAAAACCACAATGAAATAGCACAGCATACCTATTACAAGGGCTAAAATTTAAAAGATTGGCCATTTCAAATTTAGCAAGGATACGGAGATACTGAAATACAGACTAGTGGTGGGAAGGTTAAGCAGCACAACCACTTTAGAGAACAGTCTGGCAGCTTCTTAAACATATGTCTGCACTGGGATCCAGCTCTTCTATTTTTAGGTATTTATTCAAGAGAAATAAAAGCATATGTTTATACAAACACTTACTTGTAAATGAATATTCACAGCATCTTTATTTGTAATAGCTAAAAACTGGATAAAACCCAAATGCCCATCAACAGGTGAATGGAAAAACAAACTGTGATACATCAATACAATAAAATAATACTCAGAAATAAAAAGGAACTATTGATAAACTCTAAAACACAGATTAACTTCAAAGTAATTATGAGTGAAAGAAGACAGATCAAAAAAAGTACGTGGTATATATACTGTTGCACTCATATACAATTCTAGAAATGTGTTCATTATCTTGATTGAGGTGATAGTCTCACAAGTATATAAATATGTCTTGACTTATCAGGGTGTACATTTAAAATATATGCAGTTTATTATACATCAATTATACCTCAATAAAAACTGCTCACAAAAAAGTGACAGGAGTTAATATTCAAAGAGTCCCCATAAAATCAATTAAAAATGAATAATCCAACAGAAAAACGGGCAAATGACCATTACAGAAAATTCACAAAAAGGAGAACTATATATTCAACTTCACTACTAATTAAGGAAGAAATAAGAGGAAAAAGGCAAATTAGAAAGTGATGTTTCTTTTATTGCTTGTTCAACTATCCCACTGTACCTCAAGATATTTGTTCCCACGGAACAAACTGAGTAAGGGTAGCCAGATGTGTACTGAAGTGTTCCTTAAAATACTGAAAAACATATAATAGTGGAATTATGCAACAACAGTTGTTTAAATAAATTATGGTGTATTCATTTAAAGAAAGGGAATTCAGCCACTAAAATTATGTACAGATGTATAATTATCATGATAGAAAATTGTTCATAATATATTATTAATTGGAAGAAAAACATTTATAAAGCAATAAAATGAATATACAAAATGATGATCACTTTTTTTTTTTTAGTTATCAACCTTGGTTTCATGAAGCATGAATTTGAAATAGCACCTACAAAAAAATTTAGGTCTCTGATCTTTATATTCAGGTAGTACTTCATTCACATGTTCTAAGTGAAGAACAGCTCAATGATAACTGGGGCTCTCTCCCTGCAGACCTTGATGGTGGAAAGAACCAGGGGACGTAATTGAGGGAGAAGACCTGCTTACAGCCCACCCTTGCAGTGATGCACGTTCCTCAGTACCAATTACTGTTTTCAGATGGAAGTGTAGCTGTGTGTACACTTAGATTTTTGTGGGTTTGACTACTGTTTTTCAGTATCTAGCTTGGACTTCTTTTCATAGCACTCAGAACATTTATTTACCTCAAATAAAAGATTGTTTAAAGAACAAAGAGAAACTTTGAAGCTGTAAAAAGAGAGTGCTCAATGGACTGGAGGTTTAACTTTAGTAAATGGGTCAGGGATGAATGACTCAACACGTAAAAATCACGTTCCATGATCTTTGCCTGATTTGCTTTTCAAAATTGTCCTCTTAACATTTCATTGGTTTTTGCTACTATGAATGGAAAGTAAAACTGGGTTTAACTATTTAATGGCATTTTCTGACTTCCTATGTTTTTGTACTTGCCAGATACACAACTACAATTTCACCTCAAGCCCTGAGTGGGTGAGTATGCATTAGAAGCACAGAGGCTGATACAAGCAACAGTTATAAGGGACAGTAGGATTTGGGTATTTACCTTACTCTTTTTGCCAAACTGCATTTTCTAAGTAATATGCTATGCTAAACATGAATTATTTTCCTTTTTTAAAAAAGGAATTTATTTAACTAGTAAAAAATAACCAAAGGCAATTGCCTGAATGTTTATCTGTTTATTTTTCCAGGCATTAAGGATGCCTTTCAGAAAAGATTAAAATGGCCTAAACGGATGCAGATGACAAAAATAAACCCCAAACAATTATGAATACTTGCTTCTGTTGTCTAAAGGGAATTTTCTATACAAAAGCCATCTGACTGGATTTCAAGGAGGCAAATTAACACCCTACCTTACCTTTAGCACCTCTAGCTCTGTGAAGACAGCCATAAAAGAAATATTCATAAAGACCTAGTTTCTCAGATACTACAAACTACAAACAAGCTATCATCAAGTTCTTGCATTCTTTCCCCTCCCCAGTCCTCCACAAATACCTATTTGTGTAAGACTATACAGATTATTTCCCTGTAAAATAGGTTATAATAGATGATTTCTGAAATTCCTTCAAGCTCTATGCTTCTAACAGTTCAAAGGTTACTAAATCATTTTCATAGAGGCCATGGTTAGAGAATGATGTTGCAATTAGGTAACTGTATTTCTTCACTTAGTCATTTTCTCTTCCTTGTACTAATTTAACTTTGTATGTTTAAAACTTAGCTCTAACCTAACCAATACGTTTCACAATTTTAAGTCTCATCCCTATCCTTTCATGACTCTTAGAGGAGTGCATTAGAGCAGGCTCTGGGAATACAAAAACACTGCCCTGCTCTTGGGGGTCTGAATTTTTGGAGGTCAACAAGAAATTACTGCTATGTGCTAAGTGGTACAGCAGAGCAATGGACATGGTGCTGAGAACACAGAGGTGGCAACTACATTTGCTTAAAGGAAATGCAATTTCCTTTCCTTCCTATAGCCATCAAAATACTTCTAAATTTACCTACTATCACCCGTAATTTGGGATTCTAGACTTTACACAATTAAAAAAAATTCTTAAAATGTTTTCATAACTGACACTCTTTCTTGATTTATATAGTAAGTTCAGTGCTTCTGTGTATGTTCTGGACTTAAACAATTATAAAAAAATAATGTGGTTTTCCTCAGGAGATCTTTATCTTTATAGGAGGAAGAATGGAGGAAATAAGATATTTCAATTCTGTGCCCTTTGCATTTGAAAATAATGCAAGGTTTGTTATTATTAAAAACCTATGTGTACTTATGTTATTGACTTTATAATAAAGTACAACTAAAAAACAGCATGGTCTTTTTCTTACACTATATTAACAGTAATATTTCTTTGTAGTTCAACATTTAATACCTTTGGTCAGGATCTGCTATTACACATACCCCTGTTACTGTGTATAGTCATCTTACTGGATACCTAATTTACTTATCAATATTTCTATTTCTAATTATAATATGATTACTGTAAGCTGGTAGGTCTACTGCTCTAGTTTCCTAGCATTCAGCAGTTATGCAGCACCCTCCTTCTCTTCCTCTCACACTTGCGGTGTGAAGAGAATCTCTGTAGTCTGAATGTTGTGTTCCCCTAAAATTCCTATGCTGGAATCCTAACCCCCAAGGTGATGGTATTAGGAGGTGGGGCCTTTGGGAGGTGATTAGGTCATGAGAGCAGAGCCCTCATGAAAGGGATCAGTGCTCTTATAAAAAAAGACCCCAGTGAGGTCTTTAGCTGCACCATGTGAGGGTACAGCTAAAGGTGCTGTTTATGAACCAGAAAGTGAGCTTTCATTGGACAAAGAGTCAGTGCTTTGATTTTGGACTTCCCAGACTTCAAAACTGTGCGAAAGAAATTTCTGTTGTTTATGAGCCATCTAGTCTCTGGTATTCTGTTACAGCAGTCCAAATTAAGTAAGACAAGAATGTTCATGGGCTTATAATTTTTTATCGTATCTCACTGGGCCTGACCTGTTCCTGCTTCAGCGAATCTTAAGAAGCTGCGTCAATGGATCAAAGAAGTTCTACTGAGTAATACTTCAATTCTAGTAGCCTGAGTGTATTTCAGGGCCTGTTCATAATCTTGTATTTCTTGAAATATTTTATATGTCATGTACAACTTATAAAGTGTCACTAATAAAACTTCAAAAAGCTATACAAGATAGTGTAAAAGACTCATGTCTCATAGCCAACCAAATGGGAGAGGGTCTACCATCATTCAGCAAATCTGTTAGTTGAACATCAAAAATATAATAAACTATCTCCAAATCCCCTGAAGTACATGCATTGTAGTTTTGTTGATTTCCTATTCCATTATCAATCATCACACATCACGCTATTCAGCTGAAAGTGTGGGGCATGTATACTGCTACAAAAAATAGCTAGGATTTCCCTACTGCAGCCTGCTTCATATATCTATGCTCCATGCCTTGCTTTCTAGTTTCATTTCATCCTTTGATAAAACACTGAGATAAAATAGAACAGGTATTATTTTAATTTTTCAGGTAAAAAAACAGATATAGAAATGATAAATTTTTTGACCAGGGTCAAATAGAAGGTGATGGCATTTTGTCTAGGACCCAAATGCTCTAATTCCTACTTCAGTCTTTCCCTCCACACTGTTGTCTATTTTGAACTGTACCATTTTTTTCTTTTGGGGGGCACTTAATTTTTTTAAAATTAATTAATTAATTAATTAAATTTTGGCTGTGTTGGGTCTTTGTTGCTGCGCGCGGGCTTTCCCCATTTGCAGTGAGCGGGGGCCACTCTTCGTTGCGGTGCACGGGCTCCAGGTGTGTGGGCTTCAGCAGCTGTGGCACGTAGGCTCAGCAGTTGTGGCTCACAGGCCTCAGAGAGCAGCCTCAGTAGTTGTGGCACATGGGCCACAGTAGTAGTACACACAGCCTCAGTAGATGTGGCACATCCCACTGCGTGTGGGATCCTCCCAGACCAGGCCTCGAACCCATGTCCCCTGCATTGGCAGGCCACTTCCCAACCACTGCGCCACCAGGTAAGTCCCCTGGGGACACTTTAAAAAGCACCAATGTAAGCATAAGAAAATGCCTGGATGAGGAATTCAGGGCTCTGGTTTGTGCTCAAAGCCATTAAGTTGACTACGTTTTCCATACATCCTGAATCCTTGAATGACATAAGCTTTCAATCAGAGTATCCCTCATGTGTGGAATATTAAAACAGGTGCTTCAGGATATAACCAAGAAATAGGTAGCTTCAGTATGTCTTAAAATTTGGCATTTCTATCTCGATTTCTCCTACTAAGCTAATAATAGATATCTAAAACTGTAACCTACAATCAGTTATACATGTTACTGCTTAGTCTTATCCAAGTATGAGGATTACAACATCTGAGTTTGCTTTTGAATCATTCATAATTAGTACTTCAAGAACACCATTAAATTAAACATACAACTACAGATGTTAAATTTATTTCAACTAGACATTACCTTATTGCAAAAATATTGTAAAAGTACTTACATTAAAATTTGATATTACATAATAAAGAAAAATCATATTTTGGACTATATTGAGAATATAATGGCTTAATGCATTATAATTACCGCCAACATTTGTAAAGGAGTGAACAGTTAATAATGATACTAGACAACCAAAGCTCCTTTTACTCTTAAGGGGTCTTCCTAAATATTAAAATTGAAAACAAACACTACATTTCACCACAGGTATATTTGGCTACCTTCTTAAGTTACTTCATGAAATAGGAAATGCAAAGACTAAATAAGTAGCTGTGGCAGATAGCTTAATGTTTTAAGAGCATGGGCTCTGGAGTCAGACAGCCTGGCAAGCGTTGTCCATTTTACCAATTGTGTGACCTCAGGCAAATTACTTCATGATCCCTGTGCCTCAGTTTCATCTGCAAAATGGGGATAATAATGGCAACTATCTTGTGGGGATTTGCGAGAACTGCATGAGATAATGCATGTAAAATGCTCATGAGAGTAGGGGATACTTAATAAATAAATAAATTCCTGATAGCATAAATACTTGATAAATATTAGCTACTACTACTACCACTATCATTACTAGCCCCAAATTTACTAACTGATCATGCCTTTCATTCTATATTTTTATAAAATGTAAGGGGAAAATGCTATTCTATGGGATTTAAAATTCTTATTTCAAGTATTTATCGCACATCAGTAATATAACAGGTAGGATGTTAGACACAGGGCCTTGTAAACACCATGGGGTTTTTGATACTGAGCAAGTTATAGGAATGTAAAGGTATACATTGCCCTGAATTCTGGTAAAACATGTCACAATGTGAAAAATAAACCTATCAACAATGATGATGCAGGTGATCATTAATAAATATGAGTTCTACAAATAAAATCATGTTTAGTGTCAACGGCAGACTGCTTTTCAGTTTAACTAAAATTCTCCCAGAGGTTTAATTAACTACTTAGGAAGCACAAAAGATTGGAAAAGAGCATGGCTCTGATTCCTGGGTTTCACAGCACTGTTCAACTTGGCACACAATAAATGCTCAATGAAGATTTGTTTTGCCTAAAACACTATAACTGAAAAGCACTCCAGAGTTAATACTGATTCACAGGAGATACTGCCACCTAGTGAAAAATTAGACTCATTACCTAGGACTACCGTATAATGCTGAGAACTTCCCAAATTAAGACTTGATCCTGCTTAAAATACTACATGTATATTCAATATGTGCCAGTATTCAGACTAGGTACCAGTAATAAAAAGACAAATAAGCCTCCAACTCTGCTTCCCACAAAGTATAGACAATATAAAGAAATCGTATACTCCACAGAGAGGCATAGAATAAATGGTTTTGTAGAAAAAAAAAGTTTGCATATTAGACAATCAAAAGCTAATATTTCAGGAAATCTGCTAAAAAGGCAGTTTAGTGTAGCAAATGAGAGCATGGACTCCAAGTCCAGCCTGTATGGATCCTAGTCCTGGCTCCCATAATGGGGATAATTATAATACCTATCTCATAAGATTATTGTGAAAACTTTAAAAAAAATATGGGTAAAGTGCTTAAAATAGTACCAGGAACATGGAAAATGCTTTGTAAGTATTAGACATAATTATAATTAAATGTAGACAGGATCCTAGAGATTGAGGTAGACAAGTATTGATTAATAACAGAACATTAATTACTGAAGTCTAGCTTCATAAATTTAATTCATTAGAAGCCGTTTCTCTGACTAGTACTCTGTTATTATGGGAATCCTAAAAGTACATTATTTGTGGTACACTGTGACTAAATTTTGTATTACTAGATGATTAACCCTTTCAACATCAGGCAAATAAAACTGACTTCTGAAAGTAAAAATCATATTTCTTACCAAAAAAAGCAAAACGTCAGTAGAATGAAAGACCCAAAAGACCACAACCTGAACACACGCTTAATAGGGAAAGATGCTTGCTGACTCTTCACAGATTTTGCTAGAACTGAAAGATGGATGATACATTTAGCTACCACTGTGGTCTCATTCACGGGTTATTTAACTGATAAAAAAAATGAGCTTACTCCATTTTCCTTAAAAACTGCCTAAATGTATCAGCTGCTCTGATAAATACTATCTAAAAAATCATGTAACTGTTTTGTACCTTTCAAATTTTTTACCATTAAAACACTTATGTAAAACTACTTGTAAACTTTATTTTCAGACAAGAAAGTGTGAAAATAGTCCTGTGTTAAAAGATAAATAAAATATAAGGCAAAGGTATAACAGGTCAGTAATAAATGTTATATTTTTCATTGAAAAAATTTAAAGACTTCACGATTCTGGCCTGTATTTAATGAGCAAAATATTTTAGAGTCTGAAACAACTTTTCATTTTTTCATGGTTATATACCATTCACAAGAACTGTGCGAAATCTTGGATTGCTTGAGATCACATAACTTTTTCCTAAACTGCTTCTTTTTAAAAATGGGCAGCAAAGAGTTGGGAAAATATGTTGAAACATTTTGAGTTTTGTTTGAAAAGGTGTTAGTATATCAAAAATTGTGTTCTAAATACACTGCACAAAATATTTTTATTTAATATGTGTATTAACTGAACATTTAAATTTCTAAAACACTCATGGAAATCCCTCATTTACATTAAGATACTGTGGACATAACATAATGTTCTTAACTTTATGCATTTATTTTCTAATACAACTGACCTAGAAAGGTACACACTCTAATAAATCAAAGGAAAAGGCTGACCAACAGAAAGAGTGAAAGAAAGGGAAAAAACCCTTTTTTTCCATTTCATTCCACACAAAGAGGCTTATCAGCATATTAAAACATAAGTTCCCATAGAATCAAGTGTATACAGGTTGGATGAGCACGGTAACAACTCACTTTATCTCTTTTGTTTGTTTTAGTATAGTGCTTATCAACTTACAAAGTACTTTCACAGTCCCTGTCTCATAGCACCCTCATAAAAAAATCTCTTAGGTAGGACAGATAGTAGTTGTAGGACCATTTACTAGATAGGGAAATGGAGCTTCAGGAAGGCAAGAGGCTTGTGCAAGGCCACTAAAGAAACAGAACTGAGCCTAAAACTAATGTCTTTGAACTCCTAAACACTTGGCTCTTTCTACTTATGCTTCTAGAATGGACTTCTTAGTCTAAATGTCTATTGTCACAAAACCAAATGGACAAACCTAACTGGGCTAATCTACTGATGGAACTTCTATCAAAGATAAAAAATAAACTAAAGAAAAAGGATGAGACTAGAGCTTTAAATTGAATTTTGTAGTGAACATTTCAAAAGCCTAAAAAGCAAAATAGAAATTCAATGAAAACTGTGGTGAAACTTCTGAAGAGTTTGAGGAAATTAATTGAGTGCCTATTTCCTATGTAACAGTTCCCATTACAAAGTAATTAGGTATAACTCTTCTCCTTTCTGTGAAGATTTAAAACGTATAAAAGAAAGACCTGTTGCAGGACATATGTTTCAACTAGACAACAAACTTGGACACTGGATGATTTGAGAAATCCACTTGTCTTTTCCCATAGTCAGGCAGTGTTTACTTTTGCTAAATTTGTTTGTAATAGTGAGTGGTATTGTGTTGTTTAACAATTCCACCATCAGTAATACTGTTCTGTAAATCTGAATATGTGTCAGAGAAATTTATTATTTCTTCTTTGTAAAATTCTTTAAAACAGGATAAATCTCAATTTTACACATTAGTTTCTAATATAGTTCACCTGTAAAGGCATAATAAAATCCATACTATGATCAAGAACTTCAGGTTTAGAGCTTAACTCAATTGTCTAACACTTAGCACTTATCACAAACATTAACCAATTCACACTGTATTAATGCAGTAAGCTTAACCACTTGCATTTCATTAACTTAAAACACTCTGTCTAGATAGTTCCACAGCAATGTTACCTGTATACATATTTGCATATTTATGCATTTATGACGTTGTGTGGAAGCCATCTTAGCTTAGCAAAAACAGTGAATGATACCCTAAACAAAGCAAAGAGAGTAATAAAAACCATTTATTTTTGTACAATAATTAATATATGAAGAAAATGGAACTGCAATTTTGAGACTGTCAGCACTATCAATACCTTGCAGAACAGTGAAATCCTAATTTCAGGAGAAAAATTAAAGAAATATATGAAAAATAGCATAAATCCAGATAATTCTAATAATTCCATACTATTTCTGAAAAATGTGTCCAAAGTCTTTATTTCCTTATTATTTTCCAAAATTATAGAATAGTGTAATTTTAGTGTAGAAAAAGACGTTAGATTTCTAATTCCAGATCTCATTTTCAATGATGCTTGATTTTTTTGCCTTCCTTTTTTATGTTAAGAAACTCTCAAAATTACAACTTATTTAAACTATGTGCTTTAGTAAAAAAGAAAACAAAGAATAGGAAATTAACTCAATATTCAAGTAAAAACATTACAGATCCATATTTCCTAAATGTTATTTATCTTTTAAATTTAGACATATTTCCAAATAATTTTTAGGTGAATTTTATTTATTTAAATTGATTTACAAAGGAAGTGATAACGACCTTTCTGTGATTACAACGTAAGAGCACAACCATTATGTGTACTTTTGATGATATTTAAACTCCATAATAATAGTGCTCATGGAAAAATAAAATGTTATAATAATAATATGATCTTTTCAAGTTGCTTGGCTTTCATAGTATATTCAAGAGAGCTTTGTTAATACAAAGGATGACAGTTTTCACAGAGCTCATAATTTCCGGTTCAGTCTAAATGTAAAGGTTACTCTAGATATTCTCCTCTTATCAAGTGGTGGACTTACCATGGAAATCATAAATATACAGAAGAATTGGCTCATTCTGCCCAAACGCACAAAATGCAACCATATTTTCAAGTGGATGATAAGCAATATCTCGAATGGGTGACTTGAATGGCAGGTCAGAATACATGGCTACTTGTTCTCCTACATAAGAAAAGACATTCAATAATTTGTACCATCTCAGATACTTCTCATTAGAAGATTATTCTGTAGCTTATTAAAAAAGATTTATAGTAAGTAATGATAAAGCTCACGTTATTTACATGAACACCTTAAAAACTTATAAATATTTGAGTACCACTATATTAAATAATTATCTTTACTTTTCATTCTGTTGGCCCTTTTTCTACTTCTCAGTCCAACCTCTTCACGGAGGTATTCAAGGCACAAAATAAAGACAAAGAGCTTGGAAGTAGAGAGACCTGACTCTGAGATCTGATAGACCTGAGCACATGCCAACTAACAAAGAGCTCCAGGGAGAACTAGGGGAGGAATGTCAGGATTAAAACTAATGAAACTCTGGTTGGGAGAGGTTTAGTGAGGAATTAATTTTTTCTATTTTTCTTCCAGAGGCTGTTTTGACGTACCATCTGCTTTAAAGATGCATATGATTATTAATGACTAAAAGAGGCCTACAGCAGAAGTTTAAGTTTGAAAATCAGAACTCAAAAAGCAAAGAATCCAGTTCCATGGATTGCTGTGGAAAAGAGATTTATGAACACTTATGAACTGATACTGAAGTATCAAAATACAGTATGAAAAAAACCCCCAAAACTGTAAGTGAACTATTTAGAAATGCCTAAAGGGAAGGATGAAGAAAATAAAAAGCTGAAGTCAAATACTGCTCATTAAAGAAATTTTAAAGTAACTTTTATAAAATTCTTTCTACTGCTAAAAAAAAAAAATGTTTATGTAGTTTTGCCTTTTCTTTTAAAAAGCAAGGTGAAGCACAAATGAACTGCCCAATATAATAGTTTATGTTATTGGAAAAAAAACTGAATTACAGTAAAATTGCTATTAAGTTTCAGACATCCCAAACTGACAGGAGTATGTTTGTTTCTAATAAAAATGCAGATGGTTAACCATTTGTATACCTAGTTGTACTCTAAATTCAGTTTATAATACTGTTTTGTATTACAGTCCTCATTAAACACTTCTCTAAGATCAACAATATCTCATTACCAGCAAGGAAAGAATAAACCTTGAATTACAATGTGAAATTCTAAATCCATGAAGATATCAAAGCCATAAAGAACAGAATTTAATATAAATTTAGACTGCAGCTGAATTCCATTATCAGCTTTCCAATTTTGAAAAACGTAACTGAGAACGTGAAATCAGAATTTCCTTGAAAATTATTCCATAAAATGGTAGTTTTTATACTTCATCAAAAACAAAACAAAAAATTTTTTTAAGTTCAATGAAATATTATTTACCTGTTTCTGGGTTCCAAACATATACTATACCATCCTCACTTCCAGCAAAGAGAAAAGTCCCACATGGTGTCAAAGTACTGTGAATCTTCTCTCGATAATTTGCTGCACCTACAAATTTCCTTGCTGCTAATCTAGAAACAAAAAGATTTTACAAATGTAACCTGTCTTACCCATTTAAAAGACTGGTGGTAGGAAAACTTTTAAACTTTTAAACAACTTGTGAGAATCTGTTAGGCACGATACATTCTATGATGGATGCAGAATAAAGAAGAGATAGTCCCAGAGCTCAGGGAGCTTATAATTTAGCAGGAGAGAGAAGAAATGCATTAAAGTAAAATATAAAGTGGATGTAGAAAGTGCCACAAAAGAAGAACAGAAAGAGTACTTTTCAGATTTGGATAAGAGAGATGATTTCTAGCTATGGAGCAAAAGACTACTTTGGAAGTAGCATTTGTATGGGTTACTAAAAAATGAACAGAATTTTTATATTCTTATATTTTCTCCATGTGATAAATTTTAAAAATCAAACAATGAATACTTGATCGTTGCAGAAGTATTAGACAAAACATTATTGAATCATCTATTAAATATGGTATATAACCTTCCAGGCTTTTTAAATTATGAATAATAACAGCTAACACTGTTTGAGTGCTTATTATGTGCCAGGTAGGTACTATTATCATCCCTGGTTTACAGAGAAGATATTACATATACTGCTCTGTTATCTGCTTTTTTCAGTCAACAATGAATCATGAATAATGGCCACCATGTCAGAAAATAAAGATTACGCATTATCATTTTAATAGGCATATATTATATCATTGTCTAAATGTATCTTAAGAAATTTTCTATTGTTGGATAACACTTAGGATGTTTCCAGCTTTCCCTTACCATGAATATGGTTTCTGTGAACAACCTTGTGTATATATATATATTTTTGCACTGCCTCATAATTATTTTCTTAACATAAATAACTAAACCTAAGGTTACTGGGTCAAAACTTCTGCTATGTCTGTTAATGTTTTAAGTACTTTACATGTATAAACTAGTTTATTCCTCACAAAACCCTTATGAGGATGGTATATTATTATTTCTTTCATTTGAGTGATGAGGAAAGAGAGACACGGGGAGGTTAATCAACTAGTAAGGGGTGCAACGGGCAGTATTTGACTGTAAGCAGTTTTCCTCTAGAGCCCAAGCATGATCATAGGCTGAATACTATACTGTTTAAAAAGAGAACAACCAAACTCTGCAGGCCTGGTCTTCTAAAGTCTGGCTCTAATTTCTATTGGATTCTCTCTCAGCATTCCTTAGCAAGAAACCCACGCTCATACAGACTAACTCACTCTGCCCTGAATACAGCTTCTATAATTTTACCTCCAAACTTTATTCCAGGCTTTTCATGTTTTCCACCCTAGTGAGGACACTGCCATCTTGTCTAAATTCTACCCATCCTTCAAGATTGAGCTCAAAGACCAGTCTTGCCACAGAGCCTTTAACAGAAAACTATATTATAGCTATCAGCTTTACCATTGCCATGAAAAATACAATCCTTTTATTATGTATTTATACTCATTAAAAATACTTATTGAGTACTTGCTGTTAGGTATGACGTGGGTTCGATGTATAGAGAAAAAGAATAAGCAGATTCCAGTCCTTGAAGATCTCACAATGTAGCCTAAGTGTTTCGTATGTTATTTTGGAGGTAGTACAACTAGATTATCATAAATTCCTGATGAACAAATTCTGCTTATCATTCTTCTACAGCACCCATGCCAGCGTCTCAAACAGTTCTACATAAATACTGAAGGGCTTAATGGTTAGTCCTAAAGTGATGATTGCAGAATAAACTAACCTGGATTGCCACATTTGCCTTTCTAAATACAATAATGAAATTTAATAAAATAGCCTTCTCTCATTTGTTTTACAGGAACTTTTAACATCAAAACCAAAGCACACCAGAAGTCCATGCTGGTTTTCCTAGAACTCTGCTTCTGCCTTTTACATTAAGAATATCTCTTTTCATTTGCCTCTTTTAGAAATAAAACAAAAAAGAAAAACAAGGATGTATGAATCAAAAGCCCTCTCATTCAGGCATGATAGTAGATCATAATACTATGTTAAACCAATATCACAGAGATAAAAAATATTCGATGGCAGTAGTTTCTTTTTTTTTAATTGTGAAAATAAAAAACAATAGACTACATCTCAGCCTAAGAATTATTCACATTTTGGGTCAGATAATTGTTGCAGAGGCCTCTCTCATGCACTGCAGGATACTTAGTGATATCTCTGGTCTCTATCCACCAGATACTGGAATAAACATTCAAAAGTGTTTCTAGACACTGCCAGAGGTCCCCTGAGGGACACAATTCTCTAGTTGGGAACCACAGCTGTACTTTAGAAATATGAATTAAATCATTACTTATTCTATGAGCACTTAACCTGCAAATACTGAAATATACTTACATTCGGAGATCCATAATTCTCAAAGTACTGTCTTTGGTATGAATTAACAAACGTTTTCCATTGGGATGAACCTCCAAGTAACTTATTGGAATCCCCTTAAACTCACTCTCTTTAATTTCCTAAAATGATTTTAAAAAAGATTATAAAATATTACCACTGTAAAGTTTGCCTAAAGTTAAGCCCTTCTAAGTGTACAAATTTAATTTTAAGATGCCATTTTCAACTGCACAATACAGATGTCTTAAAATTGTTAGCAAAATTATTCCAAGTAACTTCAGGTTAAGGATGAAAATAAAGCTGCTAAAATGTATTTTTTGGTTGTTATGTAACACCATATTTAATTAGTGTTTTTGTAGTATATTCCCAAACAAGAAGCACTTTCTACAAACACATCTTCTAACACTACACTGTCTGTTTATCATCAGATAAGAAACTTTCCAATTTTTATAAATTCAAAATTAAGTACATAATTAGCTCTCAAGTTCTATTTCAGTCTCAGATTATTTCTTCATACATCTACTTCCACTTGTCCTGAAAAAGGTAAATTATCAGCAACTTATTCTGAAATAGTTTAGATTGTTATTTTTTTTTTTTTTGGATACTTAAGGCAGCTAAATCTTCTACTTATAGAAGACTATAAGTAGACCTGATTAATGATGTCAAGAAAGACACAAGCACTGAAGGAGAATCTGCCTGAACAAGCCGTGTATAACGACAATTTCCAAAGGTTCTTGTTTCGATTACCAGGAGAAATAAAAAAACTGCAAATGCAAAACTGCTTAAACTAAAGTCTAAAGAGTCAAGAGAGGGTCTGCTTTAAGCTGTAGGCAGAATTCTGAATTAGCCTTCTTCTCCCTCGAGGACCCCTTATTATTCTTGCTCGCTTCTCTTAGAGGGTCTCCTCTTCAGAGGTGGGTTGGCACCAGTTGAGGTCGGGTACAAACTGCTACAATCCTAGTATCAGCAGCTGAGCCCCTCCTACTGCTATTTGGTGCTAAAACCTGCTGTCAGCTTTTCACAAGTTACAGAATAAAGTCAAATACTGATACCACAGATGGGGATTTTACTGAGCCCAGCTACAACAATTTGGAGGTGGAGATGTACTGCTGAAGGTGTGAGCAATTGGAACAACACTTACACATATGCAAACGTGCAAAATCAAAACCAAGGCTGCATAACAAGTTAAGTGTTAGGTACAGGTTTGAGAAAGCTGCTGGTAGATTCAAGTGTTTGTAGTATCTGTTAATGAGTTCCTTCATATTTTTATCATATTCATGCTCAAGCCCTAGTTCCGAAGACCATGCCCTATACCAAGGAGTGCGTGCAACAGCGCATGGACACCTCATCTTAAGGGACAGATGTGTATAACCCAGCATCCCTCCCCCCACTGCTGGTTGAAGAGAACCAAGTAAGAAATCGCAGTCTCCCATCTGTCCTAGGACATAAGCTACTAAAAGGACATCCCAGCTCATTTCCTAACTTTCTATTTTCGACTGTCTCAAGTAACCACCAGGAGGCAGATTTCCAAGGTATATTTGCCTTTTGGTTACTATATTGAGGTAAAGAAACACATGATTTTTAATACAAATAATATACTCTGCATTGTAGACTCAAATGATTAGAAATGGTGCCTCTGGAGCCTTGCCAATCCTTTAGGTATCAATATATAAGTAATTAGAAAACTCTTTCCAAAGTGTGTGAAATTAGGCTACAACATGAATCCCAAGCCATCATTTATTAATCTGACAGACTAGATGAGAATGACTAAAAATAGAATAGACTGGCTTTTAAACAGATCTGACAGACTCAACAGATTTAACTAAAGTTCCTGGAAATTCTTTTTCATGTAGAATGTCTTTTTTTCAAACAGGGACAATTATAATATATTATGAAGAAGAACAAAACTGAAGAACACAGGTATAGATAGCATGTAAGACAAAAACGATATCAATATATATATATAAAAACAACTCAGGTTTAATGATTCATTTTGTATTTTTAACTTAAACATACTAAATATGCACCAACCAAGTTGCTTGGTATACAAGCCATCTTTAAAACACTCTGCTTCAAAAATGAGATCATTCATTTGTTTCTGCCAATTTAGTGTATTTCAAATGAAACAATTACTGTGACTAAATGATAGGCTCTCTCATACTTATATAATCTTGATCACATAATTTTGAGGGATAGCACTGTTAACAAAACCTTGAGCACGGTGTTTTTACTGATGTTATTAGACCAAGAAAAAAAGAATATGAATAGCAGAAAATATAAGTTATTATGTATAGATGGTGATATAACATATACCTCATTTTGCATAAATTTCAGGAATGGATCCCTGAATACCATAGGGCAAATTAGGGCTCAAAAATGAAACAAAAGCCTGGCCAAAATGAAGAAAATTTCACTATGTCACTATATTATCAATTAGCCATCAGAAAGACATGATAATTGACTTCTCAGGGACGGAGAAAAACTTAATTTCTTTGAAAAGAATGAACAGAATGTCCTAACATCTTTTTTTTTTTAACATCTTTATTGGAGTATAATTGCTTTCCAATGGTGTGTTAGTTTCTGCTTTATAACAAAGTGAATCTGTCCTGACATCTTAAAGTCATGTGGTTCAATTTTTTTTCCCTATTTCTTTAATTAAATCCCCAAATATGAAATGGCTCTATACCTTATTTACACTCCAGTGACGCACTGAGTGTTGAACGTCATTAACTTTGACATACGTATTCCAAACAACAATCACCCCTGTGCAGTCTCCTGAATACATGTGATGACCTATTTAAAAAAATAAAATTACTTACGTATAAATGTCACAGAGGTTGAAACAAATATTATGAAATTGGGAAAACACACCCCAATAAAACAAAGAATTGAAGGGCTAGTAAAAGGCATTACAGTTTTTAAAAAGTCCAAAAGGCAAACAATCAGATCCCAATTATCTTTAAATGAATTCTTCACCCTTTTGAATTATTTTTGATGATTTATTGTTTCCCTTTGTCACCTACCTGAATTTGAATACAAAAAGAAATGAGCATCTCAGTTTATGTGTACGTGGCTCGAATTCCAAAGCTAAACAAATTATTTGAAATATCCAATATGATCTGTATTGCTCACCTTTATTAACCTATTTAGTCTATTTTATATTCCTGGAAAAACACCTATACTCTAATATATACTGTTAGCATAATGCCTGAGACCTGGTAGGAACTCAATAAATGACCAGGGAATGAATAAAATAATAAATAACAGGTGCTTCAGTTCAGCATCATTTCTTAGAGTCAAACAATCTTACAGTTGAATGGGACCTCAGAGATCACCAGATTCAACTTCATAACCCGTCAGGAATATCTCACAAACCATTATGAACAGATGGTTGTTCAGCAACTGTGAATGTAATATTTTACACAAAAGTAGCTTATTCAACTGATAAAATGCTCTATATATTAGAATGTTCTTTCTAATTCTGAGCAAAGAAAATCTGTTTCTTGCAGCTTTGGCCCTACTTCTACCTACAGAGCGACGTAGAAGGACTTCTCTTTTTTCCACATCTTAGCCAAATATTTGAAGAAATTCTTCATCTCTCTTTTATAATCTGAGCTACTTCTATTATGACAGAATTTTCAGATGCCTTTCTATCCTTGGTTGACCTTTCCTGAATGGGTTCCTACTTATAAACATCCTTATGGTTGAACTGAGTACATTAGCAGTATTATCATTTTGATCTGGATCCCATACTAATTTATTACAGCTATACACACCTAGTGTCTGAAATAATAGAAAAGGTGACTATTTAATAATGAATTTCTTTATTCTTCCAGCTGACAAAATAATCTATATTTTATGTCCTTAAAACACTACCCATAATACTCATATTCTAAGATTAAACCTTTAAATAATTGCAAATCTCCCTTCTATATGTTTCTGTACTTAAAAAAAAATCCTGTTGCTACATTTAAAATATATATTTTCAATATTCCTCTGGGATTTCCGCCCCCATCTTCCTCATTTTTACCCTTTACATAAAACGGCCCTTTAAAAAACCTACTAAGGGAATAATCACCAAGCCAATGAAATATATTTTGCAATGTGGAACAGGACTGGTTGTTACAGCAAAGATTAGTTGAATCAAAATGTTTAGAAATTTATTGACTTCAAAATTAACTAACAATTCCCTCAGTGCCAAATTTATGCCAAGGTCTATCATATGATCTGCAAAATATGCATAAATCTAAATATGCACAAACATATTTAATTTTATCTGATACATAAAGTCACCCTCAAGCTTAAATAATTATTATCCTAGTGAAACGGAAAATTTTTCCAAATGCTTCATGTGGGCTTCCCTGGTGGCGCAGTGGTTGCGCGTCCGCCTGCCGATGCAGGGGAACCGGGTTCGCGCCCCGGTCTGGGAGGATCCCACATGCCGCGGAGCGGCTGGGCCCGTGAGCCGTGGCCGCTGAGCCTGCGCGTCCGGAGCCTGTGCTCCGCAACGGGAGAGGCCGCAGCAGAGGGAGGCCCGCATACCACAAAAAAAAAAAAAAAAAATGCTTCATGTAACTAGCCTTCAACTGGCATATATTCTTGGACATACCTTCAATATCAAAACAGAGAGAGTTGATGAAACTCTTGTGAGTGTCAAACTGTCGGATTAATATGGCAGGATCCTCTCTCATATCAACTTTCCATATACGTATCACAGAATCATAGCATCCTGTAACCACCAGCTCTCTTACAGCTGGGTGGAATTTAGCCGTGTAAACAAAAGAAGGATGAGGTAAAACTCTGAAAGTATTTGTATTGTTTATTTCATTTTTCCATATCCTGGAAAAGGATAAAAAAAGTTACATATTGCTTCTGAAAGGCAGACATTTCTCTAAGAACCAATATGGGCAATGGACTTTATAAAAGTAAGCAGTGACAACAACCAATGGTAAATTTTATAACAATAAAAATAATGTTGGGCTTCCCTGGTGGCGCAGTGGTTGAGAGTCCGCCTGCCGATGCAGAGGACACGGCGGGTTCGTCAGTGAGAGGCCCGCGTACAGCAAAAAAAAAAAAAAAAAAAAAAAAAATGTGATGACATTATTTGATAGCCAGAGTTCTTTCAGTATGACAAAGCTATTTCTTATAGTTATTTTCAAGCATAATGGTTAATTCCTCTACTAATTGTAATCTATACTGTAAAATGAAAAACTGTACTTGTATATGTCTGTACTTTTTAAACCTACCTATTTTGGGCATTGAGTAAACACATTGGATAGTTGGTAAAATACTGCATTTAATACAATGTAAGTAAAAAATAAAATGGAGAAATTTCAATGATTTTCCATTTAGGCTGTGTATATTATTTTTCCAAAGTGCTTACAGTTGAGGGTTTAGAGAAGAGGGTACTCTATTAACTTTATATTTGTAACTTCGAAGCATAGATAATGAACATAAAGATATCAAAGACTTAGAAGGCATGTTGAAATTACTATATAAATACTTGAGTAAAATAACATTAAAATCATTACAATATTTTATAGAAAACAGGCTATCTAACATCGAGCACTCACTTCATGTTTATTTATTTATTTATTTATTTTTGCGGTACGCAGGCCTCTCACTGTTGTGGCCTCTCCCGTTGTGGAGCAAGGCTCTGACGCGCAGGCTCAGTGGCCATGGCTCACGGGCCCAGCCGCTCCGCGGCATGGGGGATCTTCCCGGACCGGGGCACGAACCCGTGTCCCCTGCATCGGCAGGCGGACTCTCAACCACTGTGCCAACAGGGAAGCCCACTTTATGTTTAATACTCTTGTTATCTCTTCCTTTATATAATAGGTGATTTAAAAGAAATTAATATTGTTATTGCTACAGTCTTGACAAGAGTAAACTCTAAGAGTTAAACTATCATGTTAGATACTCTGCAAGTCAATATGCAAAAATAGGCAAAATCTAGGAACAAACAGGTGCTTTGTGAGTGTGAAGCACTCGATTTTTAAAAATTTATCAGAATTAGAAGAATTTATTAATTTTTTAATATGGGGATTTATAGTCCATCCTTTTAATTATTGTCTAAGAACTGAAGCAAATTAAGTCCTTTTCAAAATTATCTATAAAAAAAATACAGTTGCTATTCAAGAATAACATTCTATTAGTTTTCTCAGCAGCTGCTTAAAATACAGGATATGATCTTTAATTACTAAGAATCCAAACTAATAAATGAAGGAAGTGAAAGAACATGTTTTCAAGTAAAACTAAAGCATGTGTGTCACTGCATAAACATTTTTACCACAGTAATACTTTCAATGAACATACGTAACATGAAATATAGTACTTATAGAAAGAACAAAATCACTAATTTGGAGGGAATATTAAGGAGAATGCTAAATGATAAAAACTTCAGTGGCCTGCTAATACATCTTAGCAGCATTATCTGAAATACTATATAACAAGAAGAAATGAAGCAACTGTACCTTAAAAACAGCTCAATATAATTAGAACAGACACAATATCTTAAAATAAAAATGAAGCTTTTTACATAAAAGTGGAATTGGTATCAATGATGGCTTTCATCACCCAAGCAATGGTAGAATCCAAGATCAAAAGAAATCTATTAATGGGTTTGTGAAAAAAAATCAGATTGACCGTAGACAGAGAAGAACAGTGATACACAAATCTGTAAAGAACAGATGAACACACACAAAAATTATCAGAATTAGGAAAGAAAAAAATACATTCCAAAGTTAAAACAGTATGTGTGAAGAGAGGGCAGAGTGGGGCCTTATGGGTCTATTTGGCAGCCATTACACATGGACAAGTCTTTCTGATTATATTAGGAGCTGCTGATCCGTGGTGTTCTCAAATTATACTGAAGATAACTAAAGACAGAGATTTAGGTTAAACCCATCTGGCAGAGAGCTAACCAGTGGAAAACAGTTACTCAGGAGACACTAACAATAACAGGTGACAGTGACCCCAGGGGATAACAGAAGACCTGGGCAGAAACCCGACCTCCTGCCACTTCTGAGCATTAGCAACTCTGGTTCTCTTCCTTTTGACTTTAGCCCATTCAGTGTAAGTATTCTTCACCTCTTTCAAAAACCCCACTGTCTTTTTCGTTCTAGCCACAATGTTTCTCTCTTCACTCAGTTAATCCTTCACAACAATATTTTTAGGATGTAGAGAGTCCTAAATTAGTATCAACTTCCAAGCTACGTAAAGAAAAAAATATCCTTTACTACAATAAATGCTGTGCGAGGAAACCCAAGTTGGCTTCAAGAAATGGTAAAATCTGCGCTGGGTTTTAAATGATGACTATGAGCCCACCCTGGCTCACAAAAGGCATTCAGATGTATGTTGAGTGAATGAGTTGGGCAGGAACGGGAGGAGAAGGGCATGTCAGCATAGAAGAGTCCACAGGTACCATGGAGATGCCAAAGAAGATCAGATGCTAAAGGTATTTCAAAAGATTGTGTGGGTGAGGCGGAGGGTACATGGGAAGTGCACAGGGGACGACAGAAGGTCAATGAGGGTCATGCCTGTCATGCCATGCTAAGGAACTGGAATATCTTCCAAAGCGCAAAGATTTTTAAAGTCAAGACATTATGAAAGATGGCTTTGGGAAGAACTTTAGCATAGCAGGGATGGAGAAGCTAGAGGGTGAACACTGGGAAAGCTTAGCAGCAACAGTTTAAGCAAAAGATAACAAGGACTTGAATTAAGGTAACAGCAGTGAGGACAGAAGGAATGTGAGGCTTTTAGGAGGCAGAATTAATATACTTTAGAACTACCTGTATGTAGAAAAGAAACATGAGTACTACTCTGAGTTCCCAGCTTGGGAGACAGGGTGGATAAGGATGCCATTAAAAACTATATGAGGGCTAAAAAAGGAGAACAAAATTTGGTGATTTCCGTTATGGATTTGAGGTGCCACTGGGCAATCCAGACAGAAGCGTGTAACACAAAGTTGAATTCGGAAAAAGAGAAGGAGCTCGAAGTCATTAGCATGTTAGTGAGATTCAAAGCCAAGGAGATGAGAGAGACCAGGATAAGCACACCAAACCACAGAAGACATCGAATAAAGGATCTTGGGGCCAAGCATTTACAGAGAACAGGCAGAAGAAAAGGAACAAGAGAATGAGAATTGGTCAGAGTGATAAAAAGAAAACAGAAGAGACTGTCCATGAAAACCATGACTCGAAAATATTTCAAGACTGGTCAATAATGAATTATTGCAGTGAAGGCTAACAGGGTAAGGACTAAAACTAGCCAGTGGATCCGAAAATTAGTAAGAAACTGCACATCTCTCAAAGAAAGTTTATATGGCACGGTGGAAGTGAAAGCCAGACTAACTGGGGGAAAGTAAAGACAGTGTGTGTAGAATGCTTCTTGATGGTGTAGAAAGAAAAATAATGTGGTAGCCTGAAAGGCAGGAGGAGTTTAGAAAAAGATTTCCTTAAGATAAGGAGATTTGAACATACTTCTAAGATGAGAGGGAAAAAATCAACAGAGAAAGATACTAAAGAGACAACAGAGCTAGGAAATCAATGTAACAGGTTAAAAAAGTAACTTTTGAAATATTTTATTGTGATACTTATTAAATTGGAAGGGGCTAAATTATTTTCAAACTGATATTTTAAAAAATGCAAATAGTTGACAATCTATTAACTCTTAAAACATAAACTGCATATTCATTTATTGACCCTACACTGTGCATTGAGCAGCGCCGTGTCCTGGCCTCTGCATCCAGCTAACAGTGGAGACGGAACCCCTGCCATCAAGAGTTCATATTCCAGAAAAAATCTCAGTTGTTTAAGAACGTCATCTCAAAATATTACTCAAAGAGTGTACAAAATGATCATTTAAAGACAGTGAGGACTAGAAACGTTATATACTACATAAATGAAATATATTTAACAGAATGTCTTTAGGAAAAACTTTTTCATTACTCTTTATTTAACCAGTGAGTCTGTATGATGCATGTTTATGACGGTTCCTTGATAAGCAAAACATAACTGAAACATAAGAGCAGTTATATCACTTTATATTCTCTCTGCTTTCTTTGAGGGCAAGCAGCATACACAGCGAGTACTTCTCAAGTATACTAACCTGGCAGTGCCATCAGATGATGCAGTAAGGATATAGCGATCATCTTTTGACCAGCAAAGATCATAAATGATATTGAGGTGGCCACACAATTCTCTCATGAAACGTCCAGAAGGAATTTCATATACTAATGAAAATATTCAAAAATTAGTATGTTTCCAGAGGATTCTTAACTGAATAACATAAAAATTCATAATTTATAATAATTTGTATACCAGGTAAGCACTGCCTATAAGAATATTATCACCAAAGACATTTTCAGTATTAAAAAAATGTCAAAATCTACTTAAAAGTAAGTTTTCACTTGCTTTAGACACAAGAATTTACATACCTAAAATTTTAAAATGGGCTACAATTAACAATTATTCTTATCTCTTCAAAGCAATCCTAATAATCTTTGATAATCAATTTATTAATCAAATAACTTTAAAAAAATATTTATTTATTTAGGCTGCGCCGGGTCTTAGCTGCGGCATGCGAACTCTTAGTTGCGGCGTGTGGGATCTAGTTCCCCGACCAGGGATCGAGCCCAGGCCCCTTGCATTCGGAGTGTGGAGTCTTACCCACTGGACCACCAGGGAAGTCCCTCAAATAACTTTTAAATTGCAATTCACTTCAAAGATTCTGTAATTTGGTCTTTCATGAATAAGGTATTATTTTATCTGAAAATCAATCAAATTCCAACCAAAATTTAACTATTCGAAGCAATGAGAAATTTAAACTGTGCTATTGTGAGAAAAAAATTCTAATACTAAAAATGATAGACACTACTGTGAGAGAATGAACGGAGATTTAATCTGATAAACAAGGCACTGTGGTATGGCTATGTTACATATATATACAATGAAATCTAAGATAACTTAACACAGAAAATACTTTCCAAGTCTCTACTTCCACCTAGTGGTAAAACCAACTGCTCTTTAAAATATCAAGCAGTACACAAGAACTTCTGTAATAGCAAAATAAGGACCTCGGAAAATCTGCTTCCCCATAAAAGCAACGAGAACACTGGCAAAAATTGTCAAAATTAACTTTTTCAGAACTCTGGAAATGAAAGGCTTGCAAAAATCTGAGGAGCATTTATTAAAGGAAACAGCTGAATCTTGGTAAGAACACTGAGCTCTGCGGTGTTTTAACTTGTCCTGTTCCCATTCCCGTCTCCCAAGCTCCAAAGTAGACTTAAAAACCAACAGCCTTGAAACTACGAAGAAAACCAGCAGCCTAGCAGCTATGGGATGGGGCAGAAGAGGCCTGAAGATCTCCAAAGCCCCATCTCCAAGATTTATCACTGCTGGACAGCTTGGCAGCTCCCGGAAAGGCTCCATTTTCAGGGCTTGGCTTTATCTGACCTGGCTCTAAGCATGATCTGTGTGAAGAGCCGTAACTCTAGGGTGCATGAAATAATCAGTGGTGTGGCTATCTGACACAGTGATATCTGGTGGGCCTAAGAGGAGGCTGACCAAAAAATTCAAAAGGAAAAACTGGGAATGAGATGTCCATAGGGGATTTTGAAAAGCTCCAATATATTCTGGGGAATCTAGAAGGACACATACACATGAAAGGCTGTGTACATACTTGTGCAAGAAAGACATGAAAGGCCCTATCTCTTACTGTGACTGCCCTGAGGACTGTGCAAGTAAAGGCTAAGGCAAAGTTGTAAACTTCCTACTTTAGAATTGAAAACATACACACACACACACACACACACACACACACACACACACACACACACACGGCACTTCGGCACAGGCTGGGAGACCCATTCACTCAGGCATTTAAAAATCCCTCTCTAACCACTAGTGGACCACTAAGCTAACGAAGCAACGACTCCAGGGGTAAAACCTGACAAAGGATAAAGACCACAGAATTAGTCCAGGAACATCACTAAACAAACAACAACAACAACACATCCCAGCTGGACAGATGGAGGTGGGTAAAGAGGGGAATCTGATTTCCAGAGTTGCCACATTGTAATATTTAAAATATCCAATTTTCTAGGGAGACACACCCTAAAAAAACCCAAAATAGTAAAATATGGCCACACACAGGAAAAAAAGCAGTCAACAGAAACTGTCTGTGACACTGGTTTCCTAGATAAAGACTTTAAATTCACTTGTATAAATATGTTCAAATATATAAAGAAAACCACATCTAAAGAACAAAGGTGTGAGAATTATTTCTTACCAATTAATAGAGAATATAAAAAAAGACCAAGCAAAAATTCTACAGTTGAAAAGTACAATAACTGAAATAAACAATTCACTAGAGAGGCTCAACAGCAGATATGAACTGTCAGAATAATCAGTAAACTTGAAGACAGGTCAATTGAGATTATGCAGTCAGAGGGGCAGAAAGAAAGAAAAATGAAGGAAAATGAATAAAGGTGCAGAGACCTGTACGACGCCATCAAGTGTACTAATATAGAAATGATGGGAGTTCCAGAAGAAGACAAGAAATAGAAAGGGGTAGAAAGAACATTCGAAGAAATAAAGATGAAAAACTTCCCAAACTTGTGAAAAACATCAATCTGCACATCCTATAAGCTAAATGAATTCCTAGTAGACACACCATAATCAAAAAACAACGACAGGGCTTCCCTGGTGGCGCAGTGGTTGAGAGTCCGCCTGCCGATGCAGGGGACACGGGTTCGTGCCCCGGTCCGGGAAGATCCCACATGCCGCGGAGCGGCTAGGCCCGTGAGCCATGGCCGCTGAGCCTGCGCGTCCGGAGCCTGTGCTCCGCAACGGGAGAGGCCACAACAGTGAGAGGCCTGCGTACCACAAAAAAAAAACCAAAAACAACGACAAAGACTCTTCTTTTGTTTTTTGAGATTTAAGCAGTAAGTATATCTAAATTCAAGTTTTTCTTTCTTTTTAAAAAATATTTATTTATTTATTTATTTGGCTGTGCCAGGTCATAGTTGCACAAAACAAATTTGAGGGCTTTCATAATTAAATTTTCACTACTATCAACTGACTAAAATTGGATTAAAATTCGTCAAGAGATTTGTTAATCCTTCATGTTGCAAAATTTCTATATTTAAAGTAGAAAATGCTAGAAAATACCTCCTGAATGTTTTAAAAATAAATTTATCTTCCTTCATTTGATCACTTTCATTCTATTTCTGGACCTACATTGTATAGCAACGTGCAAAATTATTATAAAAGAATTGTTACTTTACTTGAGGAAATCTATTTTAATTTAGTAGTACTGGTGGATGACTCAAATTAAGATTTCAATGAATTTTATAAACCAAAAAACATCCTCTATATAGACTACAATCAGCTTAAACAGAAGGATTATTACTCACAAATAATTGGATACCCATCCCGGCTGGCACAGGCTGCTGCTAATATTCTTCCATTGTGGGAGAAAGCAAGACAAAAACATCCTCGCTCTCCTGCATTTAGTGAGAAGAGGTGCTTGTTTGGGATACGGCAAGCCTGAAAAACATACATTTTACCAACATAGATGAAGAAACACTAAAATATGAAAGCTAGGGCTTCCCTGGTGGCGCAGTAGTTGCGCGTCCGCCTGCCGATGTAGGGGAACCGGGTTCGCGCCCCGGTCTGGGAGGATCCCACATGCCGCGGAGCAGCTGGGCCCGTGAGCCATGGCCGCTGAGCCTGCGCGTCCGGAGCCTGTGCTCCGCAACGGGAGAGGCCACAACAGAGGGAGGCCCGCATACCACAAAAAAAAAAAAAAAAAAAAAAAAAAATGAAAGCTAGCTGTTAACTTCAATTATTGTAGCTGTTGCAGTTTCTGGTTTTTTAAAAAGTCCCTTTACTGTGATGCAGAGGAAGAAGAAAGCAAGTAAACAGAATGATGGAAAACCATAGTAAATTACTTTCAAAGCAGAGAATCAGTTTCAATTCTCCAGAAAATTAAGTGAATTTATACTCCATGCCTAACTAGCACTATTCACCCAAAATATGAATAGAAAATTTCAATATCTGATACTCTAAAGCTGTCACTACCACATTATTTTTATACAGCCACAAAAATGAATGTATGTCACACCCTTATTTCATGACAGCAACTAATAAGTGATTTTTGCTGAACCATAAACTTGTTCTGAGTCTATAAATGCCATATAGGACTAGCTGAAGTCCATGATGTATGAATATTCATTCTCTTTCTTTTGTTCTCTCTTAAAATAACCATTATTTATACTGCCTTCCAAAATGTATTTTCAAAGTAAATCAACCACCTCCTATTGATTTCTCATTCACTAATTTTATTAAAGTTCCTTCAAAATTTTTATGTTTCATTCCTTATTACCAGATGAAACCAAAACTTTCTGTGCGTTATTATCTGCTGTAGAAAATACTACTTACTTTTATTTGTCCTAATTCTCTCTTTCAAACTTCTGTGAGCCTTTGTTACTGTGTTTCTTTTTTTTTTTTTTTTTTTGCTATTCCCATCTCCTTTCTTTTTCTTTTTCTTTTTTTAACATCTTTATTGGAGTATAACTGTTTTACAATAGTGTGTTGGTTTCTCCTTTACAACAAAGTGAATCAGTTATACATATACATATGTTCCCATATCTCTTCCCTCTTGCGTCTCCCTCCCTCCCACCCTCCCTATCCCACCCCTCTACTGTGTTTCTTTCTTATTATTCAAAAAGTTCAACTGAACATATATTGGGCCCTTACTATATGCCAAGAATGTGGTACTTGATTTTAGACTTTACAAATGTCTTTTTATATATTCATCACAGTAAACCTGTAATTATTATTACTATATATAGCTAATAAGGATTATTCAGAGGGTTAAGCCCAGCTTAACGGGCCTAGTCAAAGACTATTGGTTCAAGGGCCCGCTTTCTAGTTTGGTACCAGGTTTTTCACAAGTAGCATCAAGATTTAGCAGCACTATGAAGAGGCAGCATTATAAGCAGCTACTAGAAAGGCGAAAAATTCAACAGACATGTATTAGGTGCCAATAATGTACCAGACACCATTTTCCCTCCATTCTCTATTGGGATGATATAGAAAAGGGAAAGGGGGATAAAAAGAGGACAAAAATTGAAGGAAAAGTTAGGAAGTTTCATAACCACTTGCTGCTTCTCTTAGAGGAGATGTAGTTAAGGAAAACTCTGTGCCTCATCACTTAAGCCAAAATACTAACAGCACCATCATTTTCTTTGTATTCCCAGAGTTTGACACTGTACTCAGAAGAGGCACTTGATGAACGTTTAATAACAGCAATAAAGATCCTCAACATTTTCAACTCTTTCCCCTTCTTTACTACCTTGTCAGTCACTAACTCACACTAGGTCTTTCCTTTTCTATTTACCTCTTACTTCTTACCTCTTACTTCTCACTTTTGCCACCAATACCCCAAGGTGGACCCTTCTCACCTCACACATCAATGACTGCAACGGCCACCTTTCTCTCATTCTGACGTATCCTACCTCAAGATCTACCTGCCATCGCCAGCGTTAATCTGTCCTAAAATACAATTGTTATCATGCTTCCTCCCTACCTGAAACCTCCCATTATTTCTCAATCCCACACAATCAAGTATTAGGCTACCTACCATTTGAGCCACTCCACAGTGCGGGCCTAATCTATCACACCACTTTTACCTCTTATACAAACTTGGGTTTCCAGCCAGCCAAGTTTTGAGTGCCTGAGGAATACAACAGGTGCTTTCCCATTTATTTACAACATTGCCACAATATGAAATATTCCTCCCTGTCCTCTTCACCCACTCCTAACTTGCCATGCTTTAAAGTCTATCTCAAGCTCCACCAACCTGTGGAATGAACCCTTCTTCCACCACTCCAGATCACCTCCTACATATCTGCAATTCTCAAACTGTTTTAGTTTCAGGGTGCTTTACAGTCTTAAAAAATTTTGAGGACTCCAAAAAGCTTTTGTTTATGGGGCTATATAAACAGGTATTTATTATATTAGAAATTAAAATTGAGAAATTTAAAAAATATTTGTTAATCATTTAAAAAACAACAGAGCAAAGCCATTAAATGTTAACATAATTTCTTTTTATGAAAAATAACTACATAAAATGGAATTGTTCTATATTTTTGAAAATCTGTTTAACATCAGGCTTAATAAAAGATAGCTGGAATTTCATAACTGCTTCTGCATTCACCCTCTTGTGATACCACGTATCATTTAGTCTCTGGAAAACTCCAGTGTATACTTGTGAGAGAATGAAAGTCAAAAAGAAAAACTAAATCATTATGGAATCATTAGAATCATTATGATCTTATTATGAAATACACTGACTTCAACAGACCCCTTGAAAGTATCTCAGGACTCCCAGCAGTCCCCAAATCACACTTTGATAACTGCTGATCTAAACAATTATTTTTATAGCTATATCCCCTCAAGACTTCTTTGCAGCATACCTGACAGTGAACAACATTGTAACCACTTTCCATGTCCCCAACTGACGTGAAAGGTACCCAAGGCCACAGTCTCAGTATTATTCTCTCCACATTATCATGTCTGAAGTATTTAAAATTGATTTTAAGATGTATCTGTAAAATTAGCCTCAAAAAGAAAGTCCGATATCATGCAAAACAAAATGTGAAAAGGTATAGGAAAATAGTCATTCTTTGTATATACTGAGTATATAAAATGAACCACTCCACTCTTTATGGAAACAAGAGATTTGCAAAACTTTATCAGTAATGCTTCTTGACACTACAAAATATGCTAACCAAGTAAGAGAACTTTAGAAAAAGCTTAAATACAACTCCACTTGTGGTAAAGGTATATACATATACCTATCTCTATCAAAATGTGACTCAGGAAGAAGCCAGGAGTTGTAAAAAAAAGTTCACGAATCCATAAATTGTGGATTTATGGGCTGAATTGTGTCCCTCCAAATTCATATGTTGAAACCCTAACCCCAGTACCTCAGAATGTAACAGTATTTGGATATAAGGTCTTTAAAGAGCTGATTAAGTTAAAATGAGGTTGCTAGGGTACAGACCTAATCTGATAATAATAAGAAGAGACACCGGTGATGCACACACAGAGAAAAGACCATGAAGAAGCAGCAAAATGGCAGCTATCTGCCAGCCAATGAGAAAGGCCTCCGAGTAAATCAACGCTGCCAACCCTTAATCTTGGGACTTCCAGCCTCCAGAATTATGAGAAAGTAAATTTCTGTTGTTTAAGAGGCCCAGTCTGTGATACATTTTTATGGCAGCTCTGACAAACTAATAAAACTCCCCAGGTCACTAAAGAACTTAAGATAGTGCCTTTATGCACATGATAGGCACTCTATTATTATTTACCAAATGAATTAATAGAAAGGCAAGATCATGGTTAAAAACAAGGATAATCTGAGAGTTTTAAGTAGGAAGCCAGTTACCATAGGAGCTGTTGGCGTTTTTAAGGTAAATGAGTAAATATCTAAATGAATCCAGTGTCAGAGACCACTTCACCTGCCCAGGCAGTCGTTTCCACTTCACCACTTCCTTTGAATCTTCTAATCCAGGTTCTGTGTCTACTGAACATGCCTCATGGTGTTGTTCACAATACAATGGTTTACCCTTTTCTTCCTGAAGAGCCATCATAGAACGGTAAGATGGCTTTATCTAAATATGTATAGAAAATGAGAAAATGTATATATCACATTAATCTTTTTCCCTTTTCTAACATATATGGTTTTTAAAATATTGAAACAAACATTATAATATGAAAATGTTTTCAAAATGTAATCCAGAAAAATATTCTACTTTTATTTGTATACTATTCTAAATAAAATAAAGGTTGCTTGAAATTACAGTCCTAAACCCAAAAGCCTTAGAAGTGGGAAGGAATAAAACAGAACTCCAAAAGTTACATAAAATAGTCTTAGTAATAACTCTGTCCCTTTGTTTCCGCCTCTTCACTAATACCTACCAGATGTTATATTATGGCTCTGACATTGTACTATGGTATCTCTGGCTTTAAGATCACGAAACTGTGGGCTTCCCTAGTGGCGCAGCGGTTGCGCGTCCGCCTGCCGATGCAGGGGAACTGGGTTCGCCCCCCGGTCTGGGAGGATCCCACGTGCCGCGGAGCGGCTGGGCCCGTGAGCCATGGCCGCTGAGCCTGCGCGTCCGGAGCCTGTCCTCCGCAACGGGAAAGGCCGCAGCAGAGCGAGGCCGGCATACCACAAAAAAAAAAAAAAAAAAAAAAAAAAAAGATCACGAAACTGATAGCATAAAGATCTAAAGTTTTTTAAATCCTCCATTTCTTAAAATAGGTTTAAATACACTCAAACCAATGAAACCAACCCTATGGTCACATTTTATAATATCAACTCCAGAATATGCAACTGGCCTGAAATGTATTATAGCAATGAGACAAAAGCAAAAGTTTCACCTCATTTGAGGACAAATGCTTCGCTAAGATATTCATAATTTTAACCTATGTAAAACAGAAGTAGAAATATTACTTGTTGATTATTTGAATAATATTGTAAAAAAATGTGCCTGTAATTCATGGGTCTGCAAGCTATGGTCTGGGCCAAATGTAGCCTGATGATGTTTTTGTAAATAAAGTTTTATTTGAACACATCCAAACCCATTTGTTATCACCTACATATGTCTATGCAGCTACTTTCACGTTACAAAGGCAAGGCTGAGTGGCTGCAACAGAGACTGTAAAGCCTGCAAAGCCTAAACTATTTACTGTCTGGCCCTTTACGGAAAATATTTGTCAACTCCCACTTTAAATCATTCTTTTATCTTTAATTTTTAAAGATCAGTATTATTTTTAAAAAACATTTTTTTCCTAAAACTGAAATCTATACTTAGTACTTAAAATCCATTTAAGTATCTTTTAAGTATCAGCTATTACAGGCTTAATATATAATCTCTGAAGGTCCCTTTCTATTTCAGAAGTCTATTAAAATAATTCTAAAGACTTCACCTTTTTAGAAAGAGAAACATGTCACCATTTAATCTCAACAATGGAAGATATATTTTTTGCATGTGCTATTAACTTACACATTCTGGAACTTTTAATCCTCTTACAGTTACATACAACGTTGATGGATAACGATTTCTTGGACATTTTAACCACCACTCAAAAACCTCAACGACATTTGATTGGGATCGAGGCTTTGTGGGTGGGTAATACAGCTGCAAGCGAAGTTTCGAATTGATGTTTACATTTCCATTGGCTCCTAGAAGCTTAAAATAAGAATTCAAATAAAATGTTACCTTCATTGAAAATACATCAATAAGGCAATAGTATATAGTCAAAAACTCATTTTAAAAAGATTAACATGGCATGCTGAAATTCTTTAGATTTGTAAAGCAGAGGAAAGAACACTGACACAGTTGGTCAAGCACAGTTCCAGGTCATTTTGACAAGACAGCCCAAATGACTTAAAGTATCTTCCCAATGGCTGTCTTTTCCCCTTTACAACTTCAGACTGTTGGTAAAGCATTTACATTACTGTGCTGGGTGTTACTTTGTTCAAAGAAGGTGATCAATACACACCTCCTTTGAATAATAAACAGCATTATTATTGTAATAATACTGTTTGTAATAAAGATTAAAATGCATATTATTTAAACACAGAAACAAATTTCCCATTTATTCAGCATCAGTATTTTTAGTGGTAAAATTTCATGATGTTTAAATTTTTAAAAAGTCAAAATTATTTTAAAAAAGTAATTAAGATACTTAAACTTGTTTGAGCCCCTTATTACATTTTAAAAATATTTTAGTCTACCTTCTTAAAAAGGTCTATTCAATTAAGAAAAACTATTAAACAAGACAACGTATGTTTCGGCTACATAAATGGAGATTCTTATGAGAAGAATAATCTCACCAACTCAAAATAGATCCTCTTTCACTAGACTATGACTCAAGTAGAAAATACTTTTGCTAACTTTTGTGTCCCTTACAAATTAGTAAAGACAGTTGGGAGCTTTTGAAGCAGTTTAGGCAGGTGGAGCTGACAAACTCCGAGAGTAGGAAGGAACCGAGTACAGGGAATATTTAATAACTGTTACTGACTCATGCAACTTGGAAAGTAAAAATGAGAAGAATCAAAAAAGACTCTAAGGTAGCGCTATCCAACAGAACTTTCTGTGGTGATGGGCATGCTCTCTATTTGTGCCATGCAAAACAGTATCCATTAGTCACAACATGGCTATCGAGCACTTGAAGTGTGGCTAGTGCAACTGTGGAAATTAATTTTTAATTATATTTAATTTTAGCTAATTAATCTGATTTCAAATGGCCACGTATGATCTGTGGCTACCAAAATAGATAGGGCAGCTCTAAGGTTGTAAACTTGGGAGACTGGACAGATGGTGGTGCTACCAACTGAAGCAGCAGATGTGGAAAAGGTAAGAGATCTAGGGAAGATGTTCAGTTTGGGGGAGTCAGATATCTATGGGTCACCCAAGTTGAAATGTCTGAATTCTGAGGCACACACAAGAAAAGTGGGTCTAAGAAAAGTGGATTAAAGATGGAATCATGAGTAGGATTGATATTAAAGAGATAGGTGGTAGACCAGGAAGGAAACTGAAGGAACTGAAGGAATGGGATAAGGAAAATCAGGAAAGGATGGTGTCGAGAAAACCACGGTAACAAGAGTTTCAAGAGAGTGATATCACACACATAGGTGTGATATAAGAAGAACTAGAAAATGTTCAATAATTTGGCAAATAGAAGTCATAGTGATATGTTTGGAGAAGCTTTAGTAGCTGAGGCAAAATCCAGATTGCAGTGTGTTCAGGAATGAGGCATCAATAAAGAAACAGAGTTGGCAAAAAATATAGCTCATCTTTTCCCTACCCCTCTTAGGGGAAGATGTAAAGTCAATGGAGGTCATAAGCTGAGAGGTGATGTTATGATATAGAGGGGTAAAAAAGCAGTTTCAAATTGAGCAAATGAGATGTTCAGTCATTAAATATTAAGCAGTTGAGATTCCCTTCATAAACTGTACTACTATCTGCCTGAAGCTTATCCTAAGGGAATAATATCATTTTTAGAAGATATTTATTCCCCAGATTCTAAATCATACTTTCCATAAGTTGTATTAATATTCACCAGGCAATTTAGTTTATACTAGTATGCTGCTTAGTATGAGTAAACAACTAAGATTCAGCCAAGATCCTGCCATTATGATTACAAAACATACAAAGTGGAACTTGAATAAATAAGGCTTTATTATTTTTTAGTTTAAAAGATTAGTCATATATACGTGCTAAAAGAATCAAAAGTGCCTCTACCTGAGAATTAGGATAAAGTCTCATTTAAATGTGGACAAAGGTCCTCTGGGGTTCATTTGGACCACTATGATAACGTCACAGTTTTCTAGGACAGTCCGGGAACCAATGGTATAGGTTTTAAAACATGTGCATTTTAGTTTGATTCATGCCACTTTCTCAATAGATATTCACGGACCACTTTCTATGTGCCATTAATATGCGGAGAGTGATGATATTATAAAATAGACAGTTTGAAGAGTGATATATTAAATGCAAAGAGATCTGGTAAAATAAGGACTGAAATATGTTCAACAAATTGGCCAAAAAGAATGACCAGTGACTTGAAAAGCTTACAGCCTCATGAAAGAGATATGTGTTCTAATAGAGGATGCACATAGAATAATGTACATTTTATTCCTGACTGCCATTTATATCAATGGCATAAAGTGGATAAATAAATAAAAATTAATATGACACAAAGGTAAAAATGCTGTGAAATACACTGTTTCCCAAGTGCAGTTTACAGTAAATACTGCAGTTCTGCAGAAACCATAGCATAAAAGGAATGAAAAGTTCCTAATAAGACCACAAGATGGCAATGTTTACTACGTGAAAGTGACCTTTTTTGCATTTTTTTTGTTTGTTTTTATTTTTGCCTTTTTCTTTTTTATTTAGTATGAGAGGGGGTCTAGAAAAAGGTATAACAGGTTACAGAAGAGAGATTTTAGAAGGTACAATGGACTAAGCGATTCTTCAGCCTATCAGACTGCCATTCAGCAAGCAGACTGCACCTCTCCTAAAGCCTCTAACCCCCAACATGGATTCAGTGCCCCATCTGGGTTTTCACAGCATCTACTCCATAGCACATAATCATATAGGTAATACGTTTACATAGAAACTTGAGGGCAAGAACAATGTCTAATTTATCTATGAATGCCCTATATTTAGCAGAGTGCCTGGCATTTCATAGACTATTTTCACAGACTATTTACCATTTACATTTCAAATAGTAAATATTTGTTGAATGGATGGATGCACAAATGGAAAAGTTTTATAAGATAATACAAAACAGTTAATTACTCAAGACATTTTAAAACTCAAATTTATGTTTAAAGTCAGAAATAAAAGAATTATGTAAGTAAAATGTCCCCCTTTTTAAACATTAATCTATCCATGTCTTTCATCTCTGCTGAAACATCCTAGTCAAGACACCATCATTTTATACCTAGACTACAGCAAGAATTTTCTACCTTGATTTCCAGTACATACATTTGTACCCTCTCTAATCCATTCTCCACTGAGCAAAGTAATCTTTCTAACAAATAAATCAGATTATTTCATCCTTTTGTTTAAAATCCTTAAATGGCTTCCCATTCTTTAAAGTCTATAATGGTGCCCTGTTGCTATAATGGCTCAAAGACCTTGTATTATCAAGGCCCTGCCTACCTCAGCAAGCTCTTCAGGCACCATTTCCCCTTCAGTCTCTGTCCTCCAATCTTAGTGGCCTTCTTTTGGTTATCTAGGTGTTCCTTGCTCCTTCCAACATCAGGGTCTTCGCATAGCCTGTAGCCTCTACCTAGAACTCTCTCTTCCCCACTGCTGCCATCCAGCTCATGCTCAGGTTCAATGTCGCCTCTGTAGGAGACCTTTTCCTGACCCCGCAGGATGTTTTCATCATCTACCCCATCCAACTTGAGAGTATTTATAAAAATTGTAATAAGTGCTAAGTTGTATAATCAATTATTTTATGTCTGTTTTTCTTGCTAGAATATGAAGGCCATGAGGTCGAGGAGTTTATCTTCTTTGTTCACTGACTAGAACAGTGGCTGGCACATAAATAATAAATAATTTGTTGAGTTGAATAAATGAGGTCAGGGCTGTGTGTGTCTTTCTCTGTGCTGGATCCTTAGAGCCAAAAAGTGTACCTGGCACACACTAAGCACTCAATAAATATTTAAGAATCTGAATGAGCATCACCTGAGCTTGAATTAATAACTCTTTACCATGGCAATCTTACCTCCTTAGCCTAACTTCTTATATGAAACCAAACTGACATGGAAAAAAGTAGCCCATCAGATTTGAACATATTTTAAACACTGTTTAAAATGGATGAAAAACATACCTTGAGAAATGCCCAGGCGATTTTCCGGAAGCCACATTCTTGGTTTCGAATTTCAGAGTTGTTCTTAATTTCTTCCATGCTTAAGAAATCAAGAATCTGTAAATAAGCATAAAAAATTACTTCACAGTATACTAGGCTATCTTAAAATTTAATATTTCCTAATAATATACTATTAAAATTTTCAAAATCCTCCCTTAGAGAGAAGAAAAACATTTTTATCTCATCTCACTCACTTTTGAGTTAACTCATCCAGTTAGTAAGGTCCATTTTTTTAAAAATTAATTAATTATTTATTTATTTTATTTTTTGGCTGTGCTGGGTCTTCGTTTCTGTGAGAGGGCTTTCTCTAGGTGCGGCGAGCGGGGGCCACTCTTCATCGCGGTGCGCAGGCCTCTCACTGTCACGGCCTCTCTTGTTGTGGAGCACAAGCTCCAGACGCGCAGGCTCAGTAAGTTGTGGCTCACGGGCCTAGCTGCTCTGCGGCATGTGGGATCTTCCCAGACCAGGGCTCGAACCCGTGTCCCCTGCATTAGCAGGCAGACTCTCAACCCCTGTGCCACCAGGGAAGCCCAGTAAGGTCCATTTTTTGACCACTTTATCTTTTATCAATAAATCTTTAAGATTTATTTAAAATTCAAGACAAAGCATTAATTACCTCAAATATAGTCCTGGCAAAAATACACCAGGCACAAAATTCTTAAGCTTTGCTCTTTTTTTAATGTATGAGCACAGACTTCAAAGAACTGTTTGTTTAAAAAACTCATGGCCTTAATCTGTGGGTTCTTCCTTGGATCAGCTTCCTGAAATTGGGTATTTTCTCTTTGGATATATGTTGTCATTAGGCTTCTCAAGAGAACTTCTTTCATATCTCTATCCTGACTGGATATTAAAGCTCATGGATTTGCAACCAACCTGCCACAGAGATTACATGTATTCTAGGTACAGGTCAGAGACTACCACTTACTGGTGCTTATCAAAAGCTCAGCTGAGATAACAAATCTTTATAGAAGACTGCTTAAAAAATAATATGCACTTGATTTATTCCTCTTCTTTATATACTTAAACTTGTTTTCAATGTAATACATTCTCAGTGAAAAAAATGATAACAGTATAAGAAAAATATATAACAAAGTAAAAACTTATAATTCAGACCCATAGCTGATCAACATTAACATCTAGTTTATAGGTATCTAAACCTTTTTGTGTGTTCCGATGCTATTTGCAAACTATTTTCATGTAATATGTAGTGGATAGCGTGAGTCAATACATACATATGTATACCATCATGTTAATGGCTCCCTAGTATTCTTCTGTATTAGAAATATCATAAATTTAATAAAAACCATAATTTATTTAACCAAACCTCTTGCTAATTGAAGACATCTGTTTCCTTAAAATTTCTGCTATTATAAACTGTGCTTAAATAAATATCCTTACACACACACATCTTTGTGCATTTGTCATTTTTCCCTTAGGTGAAATAACTGAAAATGGAATAATAGCTTTAAGAACTTCTTATAGATATTAACGAGTTGTCCTCAATACACCGTTAAAAAGTTGAAATCAAAAATTAGTTTTGTAGACAATAACATTTTATGTCAAATCTTAAGAATCAACCAAAAGTGTTTATAATCCAACAACCTATCTTTCTTAAATCTCATATTATTAAAATGAGTATAAAAGAATATTATGATAACGGAGGACAAATTTCTATGACAAAGAAACAGTACCTTTATATACAAATTACATCATTTTTTTAAAAAGCTTGGCTTTGTACAAATCATACAACATAATCACAATTGTAAATGGTGGAGTATTCATACCATAAACACACTAGATCATATGAAAGTTAAGGATCATAAAAACAAGTGACTCTACAAAATAAGTTATTGGCTCTGGTCATGCCTTGCTTTTCCCATGCTAAAATTCCCCATCTTGCTTAAACTGGAGGAGAGGCTATCTCTCCTTTCCTTTGTTTATGGAGAGATAACATGAAGTAGGGAAAAGAAATGTGGTATTTTAGGTTCAAATTTTCTTTAAATACTAATTACCTACACCTAAAACTGGAGTAACTCTGGGATAATCACTTTATACTTTGAGCCTTCATTTCCTTTGCAGTAAAAAATTAGAAATAGTAAGTCAGCTAATATCCAAACTATGTAAAAAACTCTTACAACACAGTAGTTAAAAAAATAATCGGATTAAAAAGTGGGCAGGGCTTCCCTGGTGGCGCAGTGGTTGAGAATCCGCCTGCCGGTGCAGGGGACACGGG